>NC_064614.1:1016314431-1016619681 GCF_023898315.1 Schistocerca nitens | reverse complement strand
ATAAGATTCCTGCCTAGTATTAACTGAGTGACAGCTGCTAATTCTTGGGAATAAGTTAATATAGTTAACAAGAAACGACAGAAAGAATATATATTGAGAGGCCAATGTGAGAATATCCAGCCAAGTGGAGAGGAATGGACTAGAGGTTTGCAAACTTACACCACTTATTGTCCGATCTGCCCGTTTCTGAGCCGAAAATACCCTTTGAGACTGGGAAGAGTTACCGCAAAATACAATACCATACGACATAAGCAAATGAAAATAAGCATAACAGACTATTTTTCGTTTCTAACGATCACTTACATCAGATACCAATCGAATAATGAAAATGGCAGCATTAAGTCTTTGAACAAGATCCTAAACTTGGGCTTTCCATGGTAGTTTACTGTCTATCTGAATACCTAGAAATTTGAACTGGTCAGTGTCACTAATCACATGCCTGTTCAGTGAAATTAAAACGTCGGATTTTGTTGAAATGTGTGTTAGAAACTGTAAAAACTGAATTTTGCTGTGATTTAGCGTTAGTTTATTTTCTACAAGTCATGAACATTTGTCATGAACTTCACTATTTGAAACAGAGCCCATGTTGCACACAAATCCTTTATGGTGTCATCAGCAAACAGAAATATTTTAGAATTACCTGTAGTAATAGAGGGCATATCATTCATATAAATAAGTAACAGGATTGCCCCAGCGCTGATCTCTGGGGCAGCCCCCATCTGACCGTGCCCCACTCAGACGTCTCATAACAGCCATTTTCAACACTGTGATTAATAACTTTTTCCTGGCTGTTGTTAAAGTATGAGGTGAACCAATTGTGAGATGCTCCCCTTATTCCACAATGATCCAACTACTGAAACAATATTTTGTGATCAACACAATAAAACGCCTTAGTTAAATCAAAAAAGATGCATAGCGTTCGAAACCTTTTGTTTAATCCACCCAGTACCTCACAGAGAAAAGAGAATGTAGCTTTTTCAGTTGTTAAACCACTTCTAAAGCCGAACTGTACATTTGACAGCTAATGATATGATATAAAATGGTCAATTATCCTTAGGTACACAGCCTTTTCAATAACTTTAACAAACAACTATGGCATAGAAATAGGCCTAAGATTGTCTACAGTTTCCCTTACTCTCTGGTTATAAAACGACTTTATTACTGAGCACTTTAATCTTTCAGGAAACTGACCATTCTTAAAGGCCTGGTATTCAGAATACATAATTTAAGGTGGTCATGTCATTTTGGTTTTTGTATGTCGTCGTTGTACACGTCAGTGAGAAGCAAGTTACGTTAGTTAAAAATATCTTATCTTGTTGTGGTGCAGTCTTTGTCTCTGCACAGTCTGATACATTCTTAGTTGAAGGATGGTATGTGCTGGACGTATTCTGTAGTGCTGCATTGACTTGTGATTGTATCTGTTAGATGAAGAAACTGATAGTTAAGGACAGCTATGATATATATATATATATATATATATATATATATATATATATATATATATATTAGAATGGGAAAATGATATAAATCTTGTATAATGTCTTTATTTTTGAAGAGAAGAAGTTTGAGGTAAGACTGCAGCACTGTGCACCTAATTTGAAGGAATGATTATTGTCAGCCAGTTCACTTGCTCAAAGCTGAGCGGAAGACGACCCTACTTTCCTGTGTCATGCATTAACGTATTAACTGATTAAGCTGTTAGGTTTTTATAGAAATTCTCTGTTAACATCGTACCCTCTTTAAATCATTGTTCACTTTGTCAAGCATAGTATAACTCAGATCTATGTCATGTGTGAAGATCACGCAAAGATTTATTCTGTCTTTTTGAATACTTACTTCGTTCTCAAATCATTGTCTTGGAATATCATTTCAAAGGGATGGTTAGTCTGCCCATCCCATTGGTTGTCATTAAACATTACCGCACGCGACAGTCTGAATATGTATTAAGAAATATACGTCTAGCTTAGCCGCTGCCTGCTTGCTGTTTGTTATTGTGTTTTCGAGAAATCTGCAACAATGTTGGCAAGATGACAGGTAAGTTGAAATTTTGATTACGGCCAGATAATTGTTTTACTTCAGTTGCGTATTTAATATAAAGACAAGTTGCATTCTGCTCAGTTACATTTCAGTTCAAACTAGTTTCAGTTTAGTCAAAGGTTAGCATACGAGCTTAAAGTTGGATAATAGTCTATGGGGACATAGTTGTGGTGTTACGTATACTTTTATAGAGTGGGAGGTAAAGGCGGGCTAAATTTCAGACAAGAAAAAATATAGTTGGAAGATTAAAACAATATTTCTGAAGAGACAAAATTCTTAAAAAAAAGCTCGACCCCAGGGATTCTGTATGGTAGATGCTCTTCTGCAGGAAGGGTTAGTAACTTGGTGTTGAGGAGAAAAAGTGTGGTATTCGCCATTGATGCCAGATTACCTTTACCCCTGTCCCCATTGAGGTCGATCTTGATGTTTAAGGAGCAGTAAGAATTTATAATGCTGACGTTGTTGATACTCACTAGAAGGAGTTTCACTATTTCTGTTACAGACTTCTAGGGATGGTAGAGGGGATTTAGTAGATAGCAGATAAAGCTGATGAGGAACTCATGATCAGAAATGTGCCATCAGAATATACAATGCGTCAGAAGACCGCATAACGGTACGCGAACAAACTGGCAAGTGGGCGTCGTCGTTAGCCCTTATTGCAGTTATGACATTGCATACCATTTTCGTCCGACTTCAGCGAAGGCTGTGGGGAAATGGTATGTTCGCATCTAGGAGGGTTCGCAGCTCGTGGACTAGCGGCTAGCGTTGCTGCCTCTGGATCACGGGGTCCAGGGTTCGATTCCCGCCCGGGTTGGGGATTTTCTCTGCCTGGTGACTTGGTATTTGTGCTGTCCTCACCATTTCATCATCATTCGTGAACGTGGCGAGATTGGGCTGTGTAAAGACTTGGACTTTGTACGGGAGCTGATAACCGCGCAGTTGATCGCCCCACAAACCAATCCTCATCATCGCATCTAGGAGGGCTGACTGGTGTAACACGGTCGCGTCGTGCTCCTGAATTTGAAGAGGGCGTCCTTCGTCACATGGAAGAGAACCCGACCGACTGTTACGGTCGCAGGTTCGAATCCTGCCTCGGGCATGGATGTGTGTGATGTCCTTAGGTTAGTTAGGTTTAAGTAGTTCTAAGTTCTAGGGGACTAATGACCTCAGAAGTTAAGTCCCATAGTGCTCAGAGCCATTTGAACCATTTTTGAAGAGAACCCGACGTCGAGTAATCAAAACATTGGGCATGTCATCGGCTCCTGTAGGGAATACAAGTCAGGGCTTATTGTTTCCTGTCCGCGTACCGTAAAGAAGGGAGCTCTGAAAGTGATCCGAAAGTGAAACTTATTTTAAATCCAGATGGTATATTTGTGGGCATGTGTGTTTTATGAAAACTTCATCTGTTGAGTCTCCTCCAGAATTCCTAGAATCCTGTAACTGGAATTGTCAGACTTCCTGTAAAATAAAATATTCATCTGCAGCAAAAGTTTATGTCACTGCAGCATGGAAGACAGGCCTGTTACGTTTAGGGTTTTGTATACTGAAGCAACAGTACATCGAGGACGACTTTAAATTGACATCGGGGACATTTGATCACCGGAGTAACACGTTCTGAATTTAAGTTCCTCTGGTCTTCCAAAGTTCTGTCAAGCACTCATTCTAATACTGGGTCCCTTATGTTCTCCAAAACTGCACCATTCCTACTTCTGTCGTATCACCACTTCCATCGTATCACCAGACGTTCTTCCTGCTTGTAGATGCCTTAAATGTATTTGTTGCACCTGTCCGCAGTGTCTTCTGCGTTTAACAGTGGAACTTCTTCTGCACTCTTAATGCTAATGAATTTGCTTTTAAGTTATTTTGTCTTTTCTATATGCCGAATATATCTTATCTGTGATCATACCATTTCCGACTTCTTAAAAAAAAATTCTTCAGCCATTTCACTTTAACTGTGGTTTGTCAATCAACTTCCCTCGAAACTTTATCTTGCTCATTAAGGTGTGAGCTTATGAATTACTTTAAACTCAAACTACTGACTATTTATTGAACAGAGGGAATAAATACAGCACGTAGATTATTACGCACGAGTTGTCTAAAAGGTGTGAATTATTTAATTCACCATCTTTCAGCCTTACTTCATTCCATTACCAATTTCAAAAAATGGTTCAAATGGCTCTGAACATTATGGGACTTAACTTCTGGGGTCATCAGTTCCCTAGACTTAGAACTACTTAAACCTAACTAACCTAAGGACATCACACACATCCATGCCCGAGGCAGGATTCGAACTTGCGACCGTAGCAGTCACGCGGTTCCAGACTATAACGCCTAGAACCGCTCGGCCACCCCGGCCGGCCATTACCAATTTCTTATAACTAATATGCCACTGAGCACACTCAAAACTCACAATTGGTGGGTAAAACTCTCAGTACTATTCCGTGATACACTTATACATTGGCTTCACAACAGATAAATAAAATAAATTTCATGTGAACTGCCGTAAACGAGACAGGGACACCAAGCTGCCCGGCAGGGGGACGGCGTTCCGGCAGCACCTCAGCCCAGAGCACTCTGCCGCGACGACGACAGCACCAGCGTCGGCCAGAAATAGCCGCCCGACAAAATAAACAGCCGCTCCAGCCTGCGACCGCGACCACGACTGGCCGCACCTCCTCTGTGCGGGCACTGGCCGCTCCGGAACGTCAGCGCTCCAGCCTAGGGACCTAGCGGGGTCCACGAGAAATGCGGGCCCTGCAACGAACCTTTGACGTCACACTGGTAGGTGCTCTTCGCCAACGTTAGTCTCCGTGTGGAACTCACAGGGAATCAATATACACACATAAAAAGATGTTTTGCATAACCTCGGTCCCGAGAGTTCCGGAACCCGTACAGAAAACTGGAATAGAGATCAACATAACTATCATTTCCGCCCTTTTTATTGCTCATGAAAATCACACATTGCATGTTGTACCACCATACAGCGAGACCTTCAGAGGTGGTGGTCCAGATTGTTGTACACACCTGTACCTCTAGTAGCACATCATCTTGCATTGATGCATGCTTCTATTCGTCGTGGCATACTATCCACAAGTTCATCAAGGCACTGCTGATCCAGATTGTCCCATTCCTCAACGGCGATTCGACGTAGAGCCCTCAGAGTAGTTGGTGGGTCACGTCGTCCATATACAGCCCTTATCATTCTATCCCAGGCATGTTCGAAAGGGTTCATGTCTGGAGAACATAACGACCACTCTAGGCGAGCGATGTCGTTATCCTGAAGGAAGTCATTCACAAGATGTGCACGATGGGGGCGCGAATAGCCGTCCATGAAAACGAATGCCTCGCCACTATGCTGCCGATATGGTTTCACTGTCGGTCGGAGGATGGAATTCACGTATTGTACAGCCGTTACGGCGCCTTCTATGTCCATCAGCGGCGTACGTTGGCCCCACACAATGCCGCCCCAAACCAGCATGGAACCTCCATCTCGCTGCATTTGCTGGAAAGTGTGTCTAACGCGTTTAGCCTGACCGGGTAGCCTCCAAACACATCTCCAATGATTGTCCGGTTGAAGGCATATGCGACACTCATCGGTGAAGAGAACGTGGTGGTAATCCTGATCGGTCCATTCGGCATGTTGTTGGGTCCATCTGTACCGCGCTGCATCGTGTCGAGGTTACAAAGGTGGACCTCGCCATGCACGTCGGGTGTGAAGTTGCGCATCATACAGCCTATTACGCGCAGTTTGAGTCGAACACGACGTTCTGTGGCTGCACGAAAAGCATTATTCAACATGGTCAGGGTTCCTCCGAGTCATAATCCGTAGGTAGCGGTCATCCACTGCAGTAGTAGCCCTTGGGCTGCGTGAGCGAGGCCTGTCATCAACAGTTCCTGTCTCTCTGTATCTCCTCCATGTCCGAACAACATCGCTTTGGTTCACTTCGAGACGCCTGGACACTTCCTTTGTTGAGAGCTCTTCCTGGCACAAAGTAACAATGCGGACACGATGAAACCACGGTACTGACCGTCTAGGCGTGGTTGAACTACAGACAACTCAAGCCATGTACCTCCTTCCTGGTGGAATGATTTGAACTTGTCGGCTGCCGGACCCTCTCCGTCTAAGAGGCGCTGCTCATGCATGGTTATTTACGTCTTTCGGCTGGTTAAGTGACATCTCTGAACAGTCAAAGGGACTGTGTCCGTGATAAAATATCCATAGTCAACGTCTATCTTCAGGAGTTCTGGGAACCGGAGTAATGCAAAACTTTTTTTAATCTGTGTATAATTGGAAAGGTACCCATTAAGTTCTTAACTTTGTCGTGTGCTATAGAGAGGTTTTGTGCACTTAAACACGCAGTCAAGAATTATTAAATTCATCTGAAATAGTTACTCTCTCCCCGCCGGAGACGGCTGCTGGCACTTGTAAGACCTGCAGTGTCATGTGTTGTGACGTACGCGCCATGGTCTGGCTTTCTCGCTGGTTTCGAGGAACCATAGCTCTTATATAACAGGCTGAACCGTCCACCATGTTTTCCCCAAACCTGAGGATTCGGAAAGTTTACCTTGTGAGTGTAACCCACAAGGTAAACTCTCTGAATCCTCAGGAAATAATATTGATATTTGATGTAGCATGTATGAAGTGTACCGAACAGTAATTAATGTGTATAGAGATACTTAGAATGTCCTAACAGAAAAACTGAAATGTAGTTCTACAGAAATGTAGGCACGGGTCTTGTATGGTAGTTCGTAAACATTAAATCGGTCCTAGTGCCTTCAAAAATGGTTCAAATGGCTCTGAGCACTATGGGACTTAACATCTATGGTCATCAGTCCCCTAGAACTTAGAACTACTTAAACCTAACTAACCTAAGGACAGCACACAACACCCAGCCATCACGAGGCAGAGAAAATCCCTGACCCCGCCGGGAATCGAACCCGGGAACCCGGGCGTGGGAAGCGAGAACGCTACCGCACGACCACGAGATGCGGGCCTAGTGCCTTCGAATACGGAGGTATGCAGTAACAGTGCGTGTCTATATATTAGATTTTGCCTGTATGTAAGCACTTGCGGAAGTATTGTTAATTTTTTAATCATAATTAGATACTTCAAGAAATGTTGCATTCCTATTGTAAACAGTGGGAGAAAGCATAGTTTCATGTTCCAGAAAGATCAGTATGTTTCTAGTTCAGTTGTGGTCAAAACTTTATTCTTTGAAGATTATGTTATTTGTGTACATTCCCTCACAATGACCAATCCGCTATAAAAATATCTTATTTATGACATGCCCTACCGCACCTATGCCAACGGCCTTGCCGCAGTGGTAACACCGGTTCCCGCCAGATCACCGAAGTTAAGCACTGTTGGGACGGGCTAGCAGTTGGATAGGTGACCATCCGGTCTGCCGCGTACTGTTGGTGTGGTGTCACCGCCAGACACCACACTTGCTAGGTGGTAGCCTTTAAATCGACCGCGGTCCATTAGCATACGTCGGATCCGCGTGTCGCCACTGTCAGTGATTGCAGACCGAGCGCCACCACACGGCAGGTCTAGAGAGACGTCCTGGCACTCGCCCCAGTTGTACAGCCGACTTTGCTAGCGATGCTACACTGACAAATACGCTCTCATTTGCCGAGACGATAGTTAGCATAGCCTTCAGCTACGTCATTTGCTACGACCTAGCAAGGCGCCATTACCAGTTTATATTGAGCATATTAATGTACCGTCAAGAGCGATGTACTCCAAATATGGATTAAAGTTAAGTATTACAGCAACTGCGTCCGTTTTTCTAAGTTCTCATTTCTCTGACCTGTTCCAGACCTCACGCCAGTCTGCGTGTAATTAAACACGTGCATTTCGGCCTCCTCTAGCAACACGGTGTTGGCTCTTCTGCCAACACAGCAGTTGGCAAGCGGGGTGCACTCAGCTCTTGTGAGGCAAACTGAGGAGCTACTTGATTGAGAAGTAGCGGCTCTGGTCTCGGAAACTGTCATACGGCTGGGAGAGCGGTGTGCTGACCACATGCCTCTCCATACCCGTATCCAGTGACGCCTATGGGCTAAGGATGACACGGCGGCCGATCGCTACCGTTCGGCCTTCATTGGCTGTTCGGGAGGAGTTTAGTTTAGTCTATCGCACCTATATAAGAAAGGGGGTTAAGTATTATTCAGTTTCTGTGTATATGTTAATGACAACGACGTATAAACAGTCAAAATAAATATTACTCTCCACTTTGCCAATTGTGAAAATATCTCAGGAATCGAAAAAATTTGTGATGAACTTCTTCAGCATAAGTTTAGACTGAGAAAGAAACGCAAGTGTATAGAGTTGTTTTGAATTTTATAACTACTTTTATTAACATATACTTGCAATACACAGTTGTCTATAAGATCCTTTTGTCTCTGCGACAATTTATGGCTCATCTTTATCTTTGGTCGGGGTCACTTGGAAATTTAACATGCGGAAACCATTTATGCAATGGTTAGCGCAGCTTACAGCTAAGCAGCTATGCATATTTACGACGACTTCTTGAATACATTTAATTCAAAATCGCCACTCGTATCGTGGCTCACATGCAAACAAATAAGAATATCCTATACTTTACGTAAAACATGGCGAATAGTTCAGCTCAGGTTATAGGAGTCTTGGGGTGAAAAGAGAGGAAGGGAATACCTGGGCCTCGCTGGCATAATACAATTTACTTTGTCTCCGGGTGCGCTATTCATAATCATAACTGGTGATACAGACAGGTATAGAGATTATGTACGACTACATGATGTTTCACGTTAGTTGCGGATCTAGGGTAGGATTTTGGACGAGATCAATATTTCACAATCGTCCACTACTCTTCCAATTGCGCACCTCCCCCTATCTTCCCACCAAAAAAATATTTTCTGTTACATACACTTTTAATACGTCATAGGTGCATAAGATTTTACATCTAGATTATACTCTGCCAGCCACATAAGGTGGGTGGCGGAGGCTGCTTCCGGTACCACTAATTGATCTCCTCCTCCCTGTTCCACTCGCTAACCCCACTTGGGAAGAATGATTGTCGGTAAGCCTCTGTATAAACTCGAAATACTCGAATTTTCCCGTGATGGTCATATTTCGTGAAATGCATATCGAAGGAACTAATATGTTGTCTGTTTCTTTGCTATAAGTTCTTATTCGAAATCCCAGCAGTAAGCTTCTCCGTGATGCACGACTCTTTCGGAACGTCTGCCACTGGAATCTGTTTCTTGTACCTCCTTTATCTCTTCTATGAGTCGTGGCTGCTAAGGGTCCCAGATCGATGAAAAGTATTCAAGCATCCGTCGAACAAGGGCCTTGTAAGCTATTTCGTTAGAGTCTGACTTGCATTTCCTTAACATTATTCTTATGACTCTCAATCTGGCACCTGCTTTTAATACTATCCTTTTATGTGGTCGTTCCACTTATGGTCGTTCTGGATAGTTACTCCTAGATATTTTACGACAGATACTGTTTCCAGTAATTTATCATGAATTGTTTTACAGTAGTGGATTTCTTTTCCTGCGTGGCGCAGTATGTTACACTAGTTTACGTTCAGGGTCAAGTGCCAGAGCCTTCACCATTCATTAATACTCTGCAGATCATTTTTGTAAATCGATACCATCTTCTGGCTTTGCTGCTTCCTTATAGACAATCACATCATCTGCGAACAGTCTTAAAAAGCTTCCGGATCTTTCTACTAGATAATTTACAGTGAGACAATTATTGAACTATATGATATAAAATCGTCATAACTTTTGAACGGTTTGCGTTAGGAATTCAAACTGCACGGCTGGCGTTGGGGACTGATGCGAATTAATATGCGCATGCGCACGCGCGTTCTTGTTGGTCATTTGTACGTGAAAACGGCACCATACCGCGTGCCAGAGGGTATAGCGGCTGTGAAGACCTACTATGCGGCAACAATAGCCCAACTGCGGCTCAAAGGAAGTTTGCGACCGAGTTCGAGGTGGTCAACCGCCCCAAGTGCGCTAACAATTAAGAATTTGGTAAACAGGTTTGAGAGAACCCATGATGACATTGTTGGCAATATCGGTCGTCCAAAAAAAAGAATGAAAACGCCTGAAAACATAAACAAGACAAGCTCTCTGTTTAAAACCATCCAAAGGAAACTGATTAGACTAGCCGCACAACAGGTGGGAATCAACCGGAAGACACTGCGACAAATTGTTGCTGTAGACCTGCATGTCCTCCCATACAAAACTGAAACCAATTAGCCATTAAGCCCCAGCCATGGAACAGCGGTCATGTTTTGCCAACATTATTGTCTACAGCACTGACGAAAAGGACTTAGATACGAATATGATATGGTTTAGCGACGAAGCCCACTTTCATTTGGATAGGTTCGTCAGTAAAAAAAACTGGCGCATTTGGGGGACTGAGAATCCACATTTCGGGATTGAGAAGTCTCTTCACTCTCAACAGTTGACTGTGTGATGTGCAATGTCCAGTCACAGAATAATGGGTGCGGTATTCCTTGACGGCACGATTATACAGTAAGGTACATGAAGATTTCGGAAGATGATCTCATGCCCGTCACCCAAAGTGACGCTTATTTCGACAAGATGTGGTTCATGCAAGACGGAGCTCGACCCCATCGAAGCAAGAGATCTGATACTAAAATGTAGACTTTCACGGCTGGAAATATCATGTCCATTATAATTATCCGGGCTGTTATGCCGTGGTCGATTGATGAATTCTGTGGTGATTCCCAACGTTTCGTCTCCGACTGCGGGAGACATCTTCAAGGGGGTCCGTAGCTCGATGGAAGATCCAACACACTCACTGGCTCGCTACTGACTGCCGCTAAATTCCGTGTCCGCGCGCTCCAGCGCCGCGGCGTGACGTCACGTGTTTTGAAAACGTCAGTGCAATTGGCCGCTGTCCGTCGCCGTCGATCGCCGTTGCCATCACCCAGTAGTGGACGGGTGGTACACCTCTTCTTTAACACCGGCATCCATATACCATTTTAATTCACGCCCTCCTCCTTTCGGTTGAAATTATTTGGATGTTTAGCGATTTCGATTGCCTTCCTGTAGAGCCTTTCGTAATATCCGCTTGTGGCCGCTAGTACTTGCGTCTCCTCGAAACGAATATTGTGGTTCCCTGGCTGGAAAGGATGCTCAGCAACAGCTGATGGTTCCGTTTCTCCTCTTCTACAATTTCCCTTCTGCTCTTCCAAACGTTTAGAAACAGTTCTTTTGGTGGTACCCACATACACATCACCACAGCTGCATGGGATCCTATACACTCCAGCTATTTCCAATGCTTTGCGAGCGTCCTTGGCGGGCTTAAGGTATTCCCTTATCTTCCTGGTGGGCTTGTAAATTACGGTAATATTCCGTTTCGTCAAGATCCTCCCTATTCTTTCCGTTACATTTTTAATAAACGGCAGGAAAACCTTAGATTTTGCAGTAGCCTGTACATCAGTATGATTTCTGCGTGGAGACGCAAGTACTAGCGGCCACAAGCGGATATTACGAAAGGCTCTACAGGAAGGCAATCGAAATCGCTAAACATCCAAATAATTTCAACCGAAAGGAGGAGGGCGTGAAATTAAACGGTATATGGATGCCGGTGTTAAAGAAGAGGTGTACCACCCGTCCACTACTGGGTGATGGCAACGGCGATCGACGGCGACGGACAGCGGCCAATTGCACTGACGTTTCCAAAACACGTGACGTCACGCCACGGCGTGGGAGCGCGCGGACACGGAATTTAGCGGCAGTCAGTAGCGAGCCAGTGGGTGTGTTGGACCTTCCATCGAGCTACGGACCCCGTTGAAGATGTCTCCCGCAGTCGGAGACGAAACGTTGGGAATCACCACAGAATTCATCAACCGACCACGGCATAACAGCCCGGATAATTATAATGGACAGCAAGAGATCTGTTGATGTCCCGGAGGAGTAGTCTGGGGACCGCATTCTGGTGGTGAGGTACCCAGAGGCCACTGGCATGGGTCTCGATTGGCCGCCATATTTTGCGGATCTGATCACACGAGACTCCTTTTTGTGGGGCTATATCAAAAGCAAGGTGTGCACCAATGTCCCCAAAACCATTGTGAGCTGAAAACAGCCATTCAGGAGGTCATCGACAGCATCGATGTACCGACACTTCTGCGGGTCATGCAGAACTTCGCTACTGATTTGCGCCAAATCATCGCCAACGATGCCAGGCATATCGAACATGTCATAACCCAAATCCAAATATCTGTAGTGACGTTTACGTGTTGAATTAATTGTGTGCACACAGTAGTTTGTAACTTATGTTCTTTTCATATAGTTCATTTATTGTCACCCTATTGTATACTTGTAGCCGGCCGGAGTGACCGAGCGGTTGTACGCGCTACAGTCTGGAGCCGCGCAACCGCTGCGGTCGCAGGTTCGAATCCTCCCTCGGGCATGGATGTGTGTGATGTCCTTAGGTTAGTTAGCTTTAAGTAGTTCCTAGTTCTAGGGGACTGATGACCCCAGAAGTTAAATCCCATAGTGCTCAGAGCCATTTGAACCATTTTATTATATACTTGTAAATAGCAAGAGTCCTATCACACTTTCTTGGGGAACTCCAGAAATTACCACTACATTTGTCCTTTTCCTCCGTTAAGAGTCACATGTTGAGCTCTATCTGCAAGGAAGTCTTGAATCTAGTTGCAAATCTGGCCCGACCCTCGGTAACGTATTTTTTTCACTAGAGTGCGGTGTGGGACGGTGTCAAATGCCTTCCTTAAGTCAAGAAACACAGCATCAACCTGAGCGTCGGTGGCTACAGCGCTGTGGGCCTTACAGAGGAACAGAACGAGCTGAGTTTCGTAAAATCTCTATTTCCGGAATCTATGTTGACTTTTATAGAGGAGATATTCGTTCTCCGAAACCATCAGTTCTTGAACATAAAACATGGTTCATAATTCTACAACAGATTGACGTCAACGATATAGGCTTAGAATTACGTGCATCTGTCCCACGACCCTTCTTGAAGACAGGCATGAGCTTCACTTTATTCATGTGCTTAGATAGTCTTCGCTGTACCAGCGACCTACCGCTATCGATTATCTCACTATCTGCTATTTCGACTTTCGTGCGATGGCTGGAAGGAGAGACCATGTTGCGATCTCTCCTGAAATAATTTCGGACGACCAAATTCACTATTCGGCCTTCTGTTTGTTATCTTCCATTCCGATGCCAGTGTGGTCGCTGATTGAATGAATAGTGGATTTCGAATCGATTATTGATTTTACGTAAGCCAAAACCTCTTAGGGTTTTTACTCAGATCGGTTGACAAAACTCTACTTCCAAAATAAAAAAAAGGTTCAAATGTGTGTGAAATCTTATGGGCCTTAAATGCTAAGGCCATCAGTCCCTAAGCTTACACACTACTACTCCTAAGGACAAACACACACACCCATGAGCGAGGGAGGTCTCGAACCTCCGCCGGGACCAGCCGCACAGTCCATGACTGCAGCGCCTTAGACGCGCGGCTAATCCCGCGCGGCTTTTCAAAATCACTGAACGCTTCTCTCATTGCACTCTTTACGCTTATTTTCGCTTGGTTTTTATAGTAATCAATATACTGCCTGACAAAAAAAGGTCAAGCGCTCTGAACTGAAAGAGGAAATTACATGAAAAGTCACTGGTTAAGAGGTATGTGATGTTATTTAAGTAACTAAAAAATCGAGCCAAATTTAAAAAGAACTTGGTAGTGCGGACCAACTTAACAGTATGATGTTACAGCCCTCTGACCTAAATGCACCTACTGACTCAGTTGGAAGTATTTGATTAAGCCGTTCTGTCAGGCTACTGAGACAGGCTGCCTGCAAATGCTGTGACTGATCCTTCATTTCTTGGACACTGGCACTGGAACTGTATTGATTTGCGACCTGATTTCACACATAATCTATTGGAGAAAGATTTGGGAATCTTTCTGGTCATGGCAGACTGATCACACAGACACGCACCTTCACAGCTCCACCCATCATAAGCGGTCGTCACCCGCAGGCATGTCCGATGAGACACAGCGGTGTTACCCCTGGCGTCATGCCAGGGGTAACACCGCTGTGCCTCTTCAAAAAAATGGAATAATTGGACCTCACTCTAGGTCGCTGGAATACTTACCGACAACGGTCGTATGGGGTGGTGCTGAACCGCATTTCATCCCTGAACCGCGATTCATCTCTGAACACACTGCGATGCCATTCTTCCCGGTGACGACACCGCTTCAAACGTAAGCGTTTGTGTTATGGCGTTGACGGGAAGGCACGCATGGGACGGTAATTCCCTAGTCCGGCTGCTAATGGTATGCGACTAATGGTGTGGGATAACACATAATATTGCTGCGAGCCTTTTCACGGATGGCAGGCATAGCTGTGAAGGGGTTCCAATGCGCTTGGTGCAAAATACCGCGATCCTCCAAACCTCCCTTGTAGCAGTCATCACTGAAGAGCCAAAGAAACTGGTACACCAGCCTAATTTCGTGTAGGGCCTCCGCGAGCTCCCGGAAGTGCCGCAAAACAATGTGGCATGGACTCAACTAATGTCTGAAGTAGTGCTGGAGGGAACTGACGCCATGAATCCTGCAGGGCTGTCCATAAATCCGTAACAGTACAAGGGCGTGGAGATCTCTTCTGAACAGCACATTGCAAGGCAGCCCACGTATGCTCAATAATGTTCATGTTTGGGGAGTCTGGTGAGCAGCGGAAGTGTTTAAACTTGGAAGAGTGTTGCTGGAGCCACTCTACAGCCATTCTGGACGTGTGGGGTGTTGCATTGTCTTGCAGGAACTGCCCAAGTCCGTCGGAATGCACAATGGACATAAATGGATGCAGGTGATGAGACGGGAAGCTTACGCACGCGTCACCTGTCAGAGACAATTCTGGACGTATCAGGGTCTCACGTCACTCCAATTGCAAACTCCCCACATCATTACAGAGTCTCCACCAGCTTGAACAGTCCCCTGCTGACATGCTCGATAGAATTTGAAACGAGACTCGTCCGACGAGGCAACAAGTTTCTAGTCATGAACAGTCCAATGTCGGTGTTGATGGGCCCAGACGAGGCGTAAAGCTTTGTGCCTTGCAGTCATCAAGGGTGAACGAGTGGGCCTTCGGCTCCGAATGCCCGTATAGATTATGTTTCATTGAATGGTACTCGCGTTGACACTTGTTGATGGCCAGCATTGAAATCTGCATCAATTTGCGGAAGAATTGCACTTCTGTCACGTTGAAGAATTCTCTTCAGTCGTCGTTGATCCCACTCTTTTTCCAGCCGCAGCGATGTCGGAGATTTGATGTCTTACCACATTGCTCATATTCACGGTACACTCGTGAAATGGTCGTACGGGAAAATACCCACTTGATCGCTACCTCGAAGCCTGTTTACGCATCTCTGTGTTTGGATAGGCATATATGTACCAGTTTCTTTGGCTCTTCATGTCGTCCAGAAACTTGACGACGAGTAAAATTGCATTCCTATACAGTCCGTCATCAGATCACCTTGAAACGCAAATGCTACACGATTCGACCACCCAGAGAAATTGAGACGCACAATGAGGCCCCACTGCCAGGAGCTGGTAATTGTGTCTCAAAGCAGTACGTCGCATCTCTTTTTCCTTGACAGTGATCACTCTACATCTGACGCTGTTCAGGCAGGGTGAGGCAGAACACCACCGAAAGACTTTGATAGATGGTAGTATGGATCAAAACAAGGAGAAAAATCCAGTAAACATGGGTTCTAAAATACATACCCTAACAGCTATGAGCACCTGTTCTTCTTCGGTCGGCGCTTTCCATTTTTTGAGAGTTGATAGTATGGATCAAAAGAAGAAAAAATATCCAAAAACCATGGACTCTAAAACATGTAACTTAAGAGGTATGGTCATTTCTTCGTCTTCGGTGCTGTAGCCGGCCGGTGTGGCCGTGCGGTTCTAGGCGCTTCAGTCTGGAACCGCGTGACCGCTACGGTCGCAGGTTCGAATCCTGCCTCGGGCATGGATGTGTGTGATGTCCTTAGGTTAGTTAGGTTTAAGTAGTTTTAAGTTCTAGAGGACTGACGACCACAGATGTTAAGTCCCGTAGTGCTCAGAGCCATTTGAACCATTTTTTTTCGGTGCTGTAAACACATCTTTTCTGCTGAAGAAGCGTTCACAGACCTTAAGGTACCTACTTTAGAACCAATATTTACTGAACACAGTTTTCTTCTTTGCCTCCTCCCAAAAATGGAAAGCAATGAGCTTGTGGCGGCGCGGTTCTTTCAGTCCCTTTACGACGAACCTGCACCTGCCTGTGAACATTGTCTCAGCATATCATCACTAGGGAAGCCGAGCGAAACCTACTGTACTTCGACGTGAACCAGGCTGCAATTAAAGTCACTGATCTACGTTTCGGGAGAAAGTTTTCACACGAAATGGAAGATTGGAAATTTTGTCCTCAATTAATATATTCTGAAACTTAGGTGAACAAGTGTCACTGCCAAGCCCGTGCTAGTCTTAACACAGTTACTCACAATCCCTTTCACTCACGTTAGCAAGTTTATGGTGTTGCATTTCCCGAAAACGTAATAGCTACAAAATACGGATTATTTTTGATTGAGAATGCTCGCCAAATATTAAGCCTTTCGGTACCAAATGTAGTCACACTTTTTTAGCGACCGACCTGCTCAATACGCCACGCGGAATATATGTCTTTTCTCGTCACAAAATTCAATTAAAAATTCCGAAATTTCTACACGCCCATCGGAATAATTATGCCGTCACTTTACCACGCTTTTGATGTATGAAACATTGCTAGATAGGGCAACTTATCGTTTCCATCGGAACTACTACTACACACGTCCCAACTGTTTCGTGGATAGGCTCCCACTCTTCTCTAGAATACTCTAAGTCTTCTCTACCGGCAAAGAAAGGCGCGCGAAGAATATTGCTTTACCCTTGGTAAGGTTATTCAACAGCCAATAGCAAAACAACATTCTCCCGCGTCTGACCGCGCTTTTCATCAATAACCAATCGCAAAATAGTAAACCTCACGAATGCACTTTTTACCGACGTAATTATCTAAGATGCTGAAGTGTTGCTTATTTAGGAAGTTATTTACTATTGTTATTTATACCTGAATTAACTTTCCCTTTACCATAAACTTACTTTACAAATCTATTCTACAAAAATCCCCTTTGTCCATATCCATACTTCTTCAAAACGTTCCCACACTAAATCCTACTACATAACTCGTTAAACAATTATCTTCAAATTAACCTTAAACCACACTCACGCATCATTCATACTGCTAAAACACATTTATAACATTTCTCATACACAAAAACACATAATAACACTTTATGAAAATACTAGAACAGTTTATGGAAAATATTCTATTACTTTAGTGCACTCTAGTGGGCACAATCGAAACTAAAATCACAGTCCCCCTATACAATATTGGCCTCTATCGGCTGATACATAAACTAACGTGCGAGTCCAGTCTCTCGTTACCATCTGTCACTATCCAGCTCTGAGACACATCTCCCACATAACCGCCTCCAAGGCAGGATCGGTATACGGCGCTACGCCTCAATCTTTCAGTTGCAGACATGCATCTCACATCAATAAAAATAAACTAATGTTTATAGTTCATAAATTATGGATTTTAGAGCCCATATTTCCTGGTTATTTTTGTTGTTGCTGTTGTTGTTTTGGTCCATACTACCAACTCTGAAAGTTTGTTGGGAGAGTTCCCTACCAGGCCTGGTAAAAACACTGAACAGTAACAAGACTAATCCATTCTGGTGGTCGGACTACGTTTCACTGAGAATTTCAACTCTAGCCATTTACACACCTGCCTACGGCGTATACGGACACGAAGTTACATTGATATCTGAACACGTTTTCTAAGTGCTTCACTGTTTGCCACGCAGGGCGTATAAAATCATTTTAATAGAATAATAAGTTTGTTTACATTAGTACTAGGTGAAGCATAGCTTGGAAGAAAATAAGAAACCTACACAATTTTAAAAGCGTGTGTCCCAAAATTTGAAAAATAAATGAGTTGTGCATATGATTAGAACTGTAATAGTAAGATATTCATAACTATGATAACGTCATCATTTAGAAGATGTAAAATCCAATTTTCACTCAACACTATCGGTTTTTATTTAACACTACGATTGGGAACAAAGATCAGCAGATTAAGGGTTTGTGAGCGCGTAAATGGACATAATGTTGTTTTCTGCAGTCGTTTATATTTCCGTTCAATTATATCAATTTTTCCGGAGGGTTCTTTTCCTTACTTGGTTGCTTTGCTCAACTCCCTGTGGTTTATGGTATTGTACTGCCTTTGTTGTTGCGAATTATGCTGCTGTGTTCCTTCGGACATGCATGCATCATAATTCGGAATAGTTCAGGCACTACAATCTATTATACAGCTGACGGTCGTTCGTATCCGCAACTGCAAATACATTTCACACGTTCCTGTGGTTTGCCGGTTGTGCCTGTTGACTCAGGATGCATGCTGGATACGTTGCGGCTACGGTCTTTCCCTGGCTCGAATGCGTTATTCTGACGGTCAGGCTACAAGACAGTTCGTGTGGTTTACCACTCAGGCGAGCAACTGGTAAGTATCCTACGTCAAACATAACACAATTTTTTTAGAATTCGTTGCCATTCTTGCTCAGGAACAGAATATGTTGTTTAATTTATGTGAAATGAGGATATCAGCCACCGGAAGACGGTCGAGTGAGAGTGGCCTTTAACGTTGCGCCGGCCAGAGTGGCCGAGCGGATCTAGGCGCTACAGTCTGGAACCGCGCGACCGCTACGGTCACAGGTTCGAATTCTGCCTCGGGCATGGATGCGTGTGATGTCCTTAGGTTAGTTAGGTTTAAGTAGTTCTAAGTTCTAGGGGACTGATGACCTCAGATGTTAAATCCCATAGTGGTCAGAGCCATCTTCCAGTAAGGTGTGCTGTGCCGAAGGAAGAGCTGCATTAGGGCAGCTGGCCGTCAGACGCCCGTTGCCCGACGGTGGCCTGGCCGGCTGCTGCTGCTGCAGGGGCAGCTCGATAACGGCGTTACTGGCCCGCGGGCCATCTGCATTTAGAAAAGAGTTTAATAAATGAAATTTTAAAAGCCTCACCCAGGAATTGGTTGGCGCGCCGCGGGCACAGTTTCGGGGCAACGGAGATAGCGGGGTTAGGCGAGCGAATGAGAGAGGGGATGAGGAAGGGGGTAGCGTTGAGGTGACGAGAGGGGGAAAAAAGGCGCAGGGGGGGGGGGGGACGAGGAGGCGGTATTCACTCAGGCCACGCTCTCCATGCTAAAGCGCTTTTCGTCCCTGCCTTCGCCGCCGTTCCTGTAATTTGCTTGCGAGCTCGGAAAATGAAGGCTTCGACGAACATTGCAGCTTGATAGCGTATTTACACCACTGGCCATTAAAATTGCTACACCAAGAAGAAATGCAGATGATAAACGGGTATTCATTGGACAAATATATTATACTAGAACTGACATGTGATTACATTTTCACGCAATCTGGGTGCACAATGCAGAGAAATCAGTACCCGGAACAACCACCTCTGGCCCTAATAACGGCCTTGATACGCCTGGGCATTAAGTCAAACTGAGCTTGGATGGCGTGTACAGGTACAGCTGCCCATGCAGCTTCAACACGATACCACAGTGCATCAAGAGTAGTGACTGGCGTATTGTGACGAGCCAGTTGCTCGGTCACCATTGAACAGACGTTTCCAATTGGTGAGAGATCTGGAGAATGTGCTTGCCAGGGCAGCAGTCGAACATTTTCTGTATCCAGAAAGGCCCGTACAGGAACTGCAACATGCGGTCGTAAATTATCTTGCTGAAATGTAGGATTTCGCAGTAATCGAATGAAGGGTAGAGCCACGGGTCGTAACACATCTGAAATGTAACGTCCACTGTTCAAAGTGCCGTCAATACGAACAAGAGGTGACCGAGACGAGTAAACAATGACACCCCATACCATCACGCTGGGCGACGACGAATACACGCTTCAAATGTGCGTTCACCGCGATGTCGCCAGACACGGATGAGACCATCATGATGCTGTAAACAAACCTGGATTCATCCGAAAAAATGACGTTTTGCCATTCGTGCACCCAGGTTCGTCGTTGAGTACACCATCGCAGGCGCTCCTGTCTGTGATGCAGCGTCAAGGGTAACCACAGCCATGGTCTCCGAGCTGACAAGTCCATGCTGCTGCAAACGTCGTCGAACTGTTCGTGCAGATGGTTGTTGTCTTGCAAACGTCCCCATCTGTTGACTCAGGGATCGAGACGTGGCTGCACGATCTGTTACAACCATGCGGATAAGATACCTGTCATCTCGATTGCTAGTGATACGAGGCTGTTCCGTATCACCCTCCTGAACCCACCGATTCCATATTCTGCTAACAGTCATTGGACCTCGACCAACGCTAGCAGCAATGTCGCGGTACGATAAACCGCAATCACGATAGGCTACAATCCGCCCTTTATCAAAGTCGGAAACGTGATGGTACGCATTTCTTCTCCTTACACGAGGCATCACAACAACGTTTCACCAGGCAACGCCGGTCAACTGCTGTTTGAGAAATCGATTGGAAACTTTCCTCATGTGAGCACGTTGTAGGTGTTACCATCGGCGCCAACCTTGTGTGAATGCTCTGAAAAGCTAATCATTTGCATATCACAGCATCATCTTCCTGTCGGTTAAATTTCGCGTCTGTGGCACGTCATCTTCGTGGTGTAGCAATTTGAATGGCCAGTACTGTATTATAGCGTCATCATGTGTCAGATTACTCCCCAAACCGTGTTTAGAGTGCATACCCTTGAGATGAAATGGAACAAATATTTTTTCGAGAAGTGGCCCTTTGTCAGTTACTTACCTCGTTATGAAGAGCTTGGTTTCTGTGTGTCTTTGAGGTCCCTTCAGCAAAACTCATGTTTCAGTGGCATGCTTTTCCATTGTTATTAATACTGTAATACTGTTACCCGTAATTCAGTATCTGCGAGATTACAAAGCCCGCTGAGCTTTGCAGCTGGCTATGTGAGCACATTTCGAACGGCTCGAGCTGTTTTTTGTCACAGCTCGAGTTGCCTCGCACTCCGCTCGAAATGTCGCCCTGGGATCTAGCAACTTCTGTTGGTACTATCTACTCTGCATTCCTCAGCATTAGTAATGTACTGTTGCTTTTAATAACAAAAATAGCTGTGAAATGCCGTCCGAAGTGTATTCTTGTGCGTGGATTACTTGTAAAGAAAAGTAAATAATAAACCGAATCTACATCTTGAGCTCTCACCCATCCCACAATCTAGTGGCGGTTACTAGTGCTATCTCCACGACAGATCTTGATTCTGTAATTTATCCTCACTATCGCAGTTACAGTGAGTTTAAATACAGCTTACTTCCTTAATTAGGTAGCCGGCCGGTGTGGCAGAGCGGTTCTAGGCGCTTCACTCTGGAACCGCGCGGTCGCTACGTTCGCAGGTTCGAATCCTGCCTCGGGCATGAATGTGTACGATGTTCTTAGGCTAGTTAGGTTTAAGTAGTTCTAAGTTCGATTGGACTGATAACTTCAGATGTTAAGTCCCATAGCGCTCAGAGCCATTTGAGCCTTAATTAGCTGTTTAATTCTTAATCTAGAAAATACTTCAAAATTGAATTTTTATCGACCAGATCGCAAATGACACATATCCTGATTAATAGTACCAGCAAGGTTGTATTGCCATCTTCTGGTCATTGGATACGTGAATTATAAAGCCCCTGCATTTGTTACATTCTCATATGGCCGTTGAAAGAATGGAGGTAAACTCACATAAAAGACACTGACAGGCCAAGCTTAATACACTAAACCAAGAGCCATAACTCTATCTGCAAGGCATAGAGTGTCAAATACATAAGATACAGCACATCCAATGCTGTCATATGTGTGTATGTGGAGAATTGCCTTCTCTGTGAGTTACTTTACCTCCATATTTTTGGTGGCCAGATGAAATGCGTGACGCGTAGGGACTTCATAATTCACGTTACAGATAATCTGAAGATGGCAATATAACTGCTGAAACTAGTAATCAGGATATACAGGGTGAGTCACCTAACATTACCGCTGGATATATTTCGTAAACCACATCAAATACTGACGAATCGATTCCACAGACCGAACGTGAGGAGAGGGGCTAGTGTAATTGGTTAATACAAACCATAAAAAAATGCGCGGAAGTATGTTTTCTAACACAAATCTACGTTTTTTTAAATGGAACCCCGTTAGTTTTGTTAGCACATATGAACATTTAGACAAATACGTAATCAGTGCCGTTTGTTGCATTGTAAAATGTTAATTACATCCGGAGATATTGTAACCTAAAGTTGACGCTTGAGTACCACTCCTCCGCTGTTCGATCGTGTGTATCGGAGAGCACCGAATTACGGAGGGATCCAAAGGAAACGGTGATGGACCTTAGGTACAGAAGAGACTGGAACAGCACATTAAGTCCACATGCTAACACTTTTTTTATTGGTCTTTTTCACTGACGCATATGTACATTACCATGAGGGGTAAGGTACACGTACACACGTGGTTTCCGTTTTCAATTACGGATTGGAATAGAGTGTGTCCCGACATGTCAGGCCAATAGATGTTCAATGTGGTGGCCATCATTTGCTGCACACAATTGCAATCTCTGGCGTAATGAATGTCGTACACGCCGCAGTACATGTGGTGTAATGTCGCCGCAGGCTGCCACAATACGTTGTTTCATATCCTCTGGGGTTGTAGGCACATCACGGTACACATTCTCCTTTAACGTACCCCACAGAAAGAAGTCCAGAGGTGTAAGATCAGGAGAACGGGCTGGCCAATTTATGCGTCCTCCACGTCCTATGAAACGCCCGTTGAACATCCTGTCAAGGTGGTGGTGGTGGTGGTTAGTGTTTAACGTCCCGTCGACAACGAGGTCATTAGAGACGGAGCGCAAGCTCGGGTTAGGGAAGGATTGGGAAGGAAATCGGCCGTGCCCTTTCAAAGGAACCATCCCCGCATTTGCCTGAAACGATTTAGGGAAATCACGGAAAACCTAAATCAGGATGGCTGGAGACGGGATTGAACCGTCGTCCTCCCGAATGCGAGTCCAGTGTGCTAACCACTGCACAACCTCGCTCGGTCCTGTCAAGGGTCAGCCTAGTGTTAATTGTGGAATGTGCAGGTGCACCATCATGCTGATACCACATACGTCGACGCGTTTCCAGTGGGACATTTTCGAGCAACGTTGGCAGATCATTCTGTAGAAACGCGATGTGTATTGCAGCTGTTTGGGCCCCTGCAATGAAGTGAGGACCAATGAGGTGGTCGCCAATGATTCCGCACCATACATTTATAGTCCACGTTCGCTGTCGCTCTACCTGTCTGAGCCAGCGAGGATTGTCCACGGACCAGTAATGCATGTTCCGTCGATTTACTGCCCCGTGGTTTCATCGGTAAACAGGTAGAACTGCAACGCATTCTCTGTTAATGCCCATTGACAGAATTGCACTCGATGATTAAAGTCATCACCATGTAATTGCTGATGTAGCGACACATGAAACGGGTGAAAGCGGTGACGATGCAGTATGCGCATGACACTACTTTGACTCAGTCCACCGGTTCTCGCAATGTCCCGTGTACTCATGTGTGGGTTCATGGCAACAGCAGCTAACACACCAACTGCACCCGCTTCTCCTGTGACGGGCCTGTTACGGACCCGTTTGCGTGCTACGACCATACCTGTTGCATACAGGTGGCGGTAGATGTTTTGCAATGTGCGGCACGTTGGATGCTCTCTGTCCGGGCACCGCTCTGCATACACCAGGGCCGGCCAGAAATTTTGCACGCGTACGGTGCTCCTGCACGTGTGCAACTTCCGGGTCACAGCGTGCACGCCGCAGCCGTCGGCGTTCATGTAGTGCATGTTTCTACGCACAGATGTCGCTTTATCCACTTGCTGGGAGACTCTGTACCGGCGCATTCTAGTGCTCTTTCCACAGCTTCCAAGCCAACCATGGGAAGGTATTTCGCGTATTAAACATTTAAAATACTGTCACAGTCTACTCATTGAGGCGTCTACTTTTATGTTAACAGTTTAACCCAGTAAGACAAGTAATACAGTTAACAACCGTGGGTTTTTATTAAGGCAGCTTGACTGACGGCACGTAAATACGCGTAATGTTTTTGATCTAGTATTTAAGAAAGAAAGCACTTAGCGACTTCCAACGAACCTTATTCATGATTTCAAATAACATTAAACTAATGCAAGGTTTCCTATAACTAATTCTCGGTACCCTCAGTTACACTCACATAATTTCTGTCTCACTGACCTCTGAACAGAATGATAACCGCAGACCTCTCGATGATCACCTGTTATTTCAATACGATTATTGCTACAGCTTTCATCAGTTCCGTCTGAAATCTGCATAATAACCGACAATTAGATGAATGTTACGTTTTATCGACTTCAGCTGAGCGTAGCCCTTCACACATTAAAAAAAAACCCTAAATGTAAGTATACATTGGAACAATCGGTTTAATGACCAACTTTCCTGATAATAATGTAACATGGAGCAGAATGAGGCAATAATGCACAGTTAGTAAACAATAATATTTAATCATGAAAGGAATAAATCCAAACACGTTTATCACTGGTCATGAGAAATGATAATCGAGTTGATGTGTCTCGTCCATTTTCTTAAGGACATTTAATTTTGCTTGCCGTTCTTCACTGTTGAGTACACTACATTCGTCTTTGTGATATGTATTGTTGTAGTGTCTTTCAATTGAAAACCTACGCTGGCCGCCTATTATTCGGCGGCATAGCAAACACTGTGAGTTTTCACCAACGGCTACAAAAAAGAATTGCAGTTCCCAGTCATTTTTAAACGACTGAGAACATAGATCTCCCGTCCTTTGCTTTTTCACAGTATCTGCCATTTCTCAGCACTTCTCTGTTAAGGTTACGGTTACCAGGGGTAAACGAGACTGGGTATGTTGTGCTCTTGCTTGTACCACATAAACAGGGAAGTGGAGCCGCCGCCGTTCATTTAGGACACATGTCTAATAACAGATGTCGCTGTCGCACGTGTGCGCACATGTGCAGCACTTCCGCACGTCTGCACACTGTGCAGCGTTTGGCCGGCCCTGGCATACACCCTGCAGGCTTCAGCTGCATTTCGTCGACACTCGCCATAGATGAGTATCATCTCCGCCTTTTCAGAGTTCGAATGCACCATGGTCACAGTTCCTACAACACTACACTACCACAGACGTCTGGTAACACGGTGTACTACAGTTGGTCTGCGTGCGGAGACGAACGCAGAATAACAATAGCAGCAAGCGCTACATGCGGACTCTGCGACAGCTAGACCAAACCACAACAGTGCACTACAGCCACACTCGTAAACACGGTCGTCATCGTAAACATGTCCCTGCAGATGCTGCTCGCCGACCGTGGCCCGTGTTTGTTACAACACGCAACTGAACGTCGGAGGTTTCAAGCGTCAACTTTAGGTTACAATATCTCCGGATGTAATTAACGCTTTACAATGCAACAAACGGCACTGATTACGTATTTGTTTATATGTTCAGAAGTGCTAACAAAACTAACAGGGTTCCATTTTTAAAAACGTAGGTTTGTGTTAAAAAACATACTTCCGTGCATTTTTATATGGTTTGTATTAAACAATTACACTAGCCCCTCTCCTCACGTTCGGTCTGTGGAATCGGTTCGTCAGTATTTGATGTGGTTTACGAAATGGCTCTGAGCACTATGGGACTCAACTGCTGAGGTCATTAGTCCCCTAGAACTTAGAACTAGTTAAACCTAACTAACCTAAGGACATCACAAACATCCATGCCCGAGGCAGGATTCGAACCTGCGACCGTAGCGGTCTTGCGGCTCCAGACTGCAGCGCCTTTAACCGCGCGGCCACTTTTACGAAATATATCCAGCGGTAACGTTAGGTGACTCATCCTGTATGTCAACTGCGATCTGTATAAAAGTTCTATTTTGGATGCTGTTTTACACTGTTGTAGAGATCGCTCTCCTTCTGGCAACGTCAGGTAATTACAGTTAAATCTTAATCAAATTTCTTCCTCGTTTCATCTCAGTGTTATGATCTTGTTTCTAAGCTGAGTGAAAGCCTGTAGCTTCATTAAGCATTATTGTAATATGAGAATAAAGATCGAAATACTCATTTGCAATCCACTTCGTAAATAAGCATAGTCTCCACAAGAGAGTAAAATATTGTGCTGTGTTCATAGTCCACAGATATTTTATGAAGAGTAAAATTTTCACTTTCATTTGTTAACGTAAGTTACAAATGTTCATATATCTAGTCATATTATGTGAGAACTCCTTTTGAAACTGTGTTCAAACACAACAATAGTTTGCACAGTGATAGGATTTAATGCTATTCTCTCCTCTGTTTCACTTCACATTCAAATTTCAGTGAGATATATACCTTCTTTTTGCCACTAGCTGCTAGTTTCTCGTCTATCGCTTTCACTTGCGCCTCACCAGTCAAATCTCACGTGGCTGTTCGAGCAGCTCTCGATACGGTACCGAACACTATGGCATATCAGAAAATCTTGAGATCGTTCGAACGCTTGAATCGATTGCCCAGCCCTAATCCTAGCATTCTGTGCAACCTCTATCGATCTATCTATGCATCTTCTCCATGTATATATATAAATTAAAATGCCCTGCCACAGTTTCTGTCTACATTTTCAAGATAACATCAGCGACCATTTTAGGAACTTTGATAGCATTTTCAGTGGTAGACTCAAGAGAAACGTTTGTATATATAATTTAAAACTATTTCCTGCAAGTCGGCTGAAGTATGATGAATTCAATTCCTCTGCCACAGTGAGAACTATGCCACTGTCATGTAGTAGTGAATGTCAGAACTCCTTGGAATCATCCATACATATTAAGAACGCCAATTGCAACGCGCATATGGCGTGGGTCTGCTCACTTGAAGGGTCACTACATTAGTTGTGTGTGCATGAGTTGAGAATTTGGGTCTGTCGGGAGTCGTACTAGGGCAGTTTGTACAGTGGCGATGACCTGTGTCCGGATGGGTTTGGGGTTAGAACGATCGGGTTCGAATGCAACAACAAATCGGCATGCATCTAAAAGCGTGCACTAAATAACATGTTGCAAAACGCCGTTAATAAAAGCTGGATATTTCCGGGGCTCATACCTCGGCTGCTACTGGGGTTAGGAAGGCAGGATTGTTTCAGACAGTCCTTGGGCTACGGACCGTTTGCATAACCATCAGAAGGATTTTCTAACTATCCTACAATGCAGGCTCAATGTTCGAATATTACACACTTCTTCCTGCTTAGGCAAATGGATCAAATGGTTGATTCTTTTTGCCACTGTATGTGATCTTGGCGCACCTTAGGTGGCTTCTGGAGGCACCGTTTACTTTATGAGTGGTTCCTGAGAAAACCCGAGAAACATGGTTTTTGGATACCAAAACCGAGCCGCGGATTAGGAGACGGCTATGCACAGAAAATGGCTGAAATTTTTACAAGATTTTCCAAGGATTCCGATCTCAAACAAACCTCAACATTTTCTTGTTGTCTTCATCTGTTTTCGAGATACAGAGGTTCAGTTACCTACTTGCACACGTAAAATATATAACGTGTACGCAACCAATATGTAACGTTGCTACAACCAATATTGCCTATGTTCGTCAATGAAAATGGACTCGACAAGCAACCTGAGCTATCAGTAAACGAATCTAACCTGCATAACATTGTGTGCTTGTTGCATGTGTGTCAGTTTCACTGTCCTTTAAGCCCTCAACAGATCATTACACGAAAAATTTAAAACTAACATTTGGATAAGCTCTCTGACTGCGTATTTTAACAAGAATTTACATGTGATACAGACTCTGACTTGTACAACGGAACTTACTGGATTAGAGTACATGACATGTTGTGGTGTCAGTGTCTCTGTTTTGGCCGTCTAAGGTTTGCACTCACCTCTTTAAATGACTGCTTTTTTCCGTGTGGTTTACAGCAATTCGCAGCAGCTTGCAGCAGCAGAGGTAAAGCTTATTGTCACTAACAATGAATTTAATAAAAGGGAGTTTTCTTGGGTCCTGTTAACTACTAAATACCTTGTGAGAAGGGATTTCCTAACTTCTGTTTAAAACTTCAGAATCATCATGAACAATAATAGACAATGACAATTAACAATGATAGAGGTATAAATAATAGCTGAGTGCCAGATTAATAAATTATTTCAATTTCGAAGATACATTAATATTTAATAACCACAACATTTATTTATTAATTAGATGTGGAGAATAATAATTATTTTTTGGTGGATAAGAAGGCTTCTTTTACTGACAAGCAAAACATGGGATCATTCCAAACACGGACTAACAATCACGAGCCTAACCCTGGAATTGCTTTTGCGCTATGCTTGCGAACCTTACCTTGAATTCCATCTTCAAGCGTAGTTGTCATATAAATATATCCTGGCTAGATGAATGAAATCAGGTCTTGAGTGTGGTAACATCAGCCATCACCGACATGAAAAATTTTTCTGCACATAAAATCGAGTCTGAAGTGTAAAATTAGTTTCGTGTTATTACAACTTCATCTAACTAAACTATCAAAATTTTACTGACCCATGAAGGTCTTTTCATATCAGTGAAATACCGTGCTGTAGCAAGGAAAAGAAGGGAACCAGCGGAAAAATGCCCTTTCGTAGCAGAAAAGGGCTAATACACTCCTGTTTCACAATATTTTGACTGAAAAGTGGGGCTCATTCTATCTTCCTCAGCACCTTTAAATAAGTTTTCAAAATTTTTCGCTTGCGAACGTATTTTTTATATTGAGAGAGAAGGAGACAGCGTCAGTGGCAAAGAGACGAAAAATAATTAAATACTGGAAGATAGTAGACGGTGGTTGTGGTGTAGAAAAGCGAAGGAACTCTGGCAATGTTAAGGAAAGAGAGGGACACAGTGGCAGTGGAGCATCGTTGACAGCCACAGGACAGTACTAGCGAAATAGTGAAGGAGACGGTCCCAGTGGGAGAGCAATAAAGAGAAGGATAAAGTGAACATAGGTGAAAGCCATTGGTAATGGGAGACAGTCTATGACAGTGACAACGAGGAACAGAGACAGTGATAGCGGGAAGAGACAGAAGCAGTGGGAAGGCAGGAATTAGATACCAGCAGTAAAGGAAGCAAAAGGGAGACACTGCCAGTGAGAAGTGACAGTAGTAGTAGGATGGAACAAAGGAACCGTGGCTGCGAGACAGAGGACAGTGACGATTAGAGAGACACAAAGAGATAACGAAAATGAGTCGGGCTGAAAGAGTGAGACAGAAGGGACAAGTGGGAGTGGACTGGTATGAATGACTTGCAACAACAGACTAGTGGATGTCAGAGAGTTACAGTAGGGGAATTTGTGGGAGTGAGATGTGGGGTTATGTCGAAAAGAGTGGGAATATGGTCGCATTCCAAAATTATTTGGAAATTTTTAAAGGTGCTGAGGAATGTACAATGAGGCAGCTGGTACCTCACTTTTCAGTCACTTTCTTCTAAAAAAAAGAACACGAACGTATTCGCCTTCTTGTGTAGCTATAGGTGCATTTTCCGCTGATGCGAGTATGTTCGTTCCAATAGGGTCTGACGTCATAGCGCTGTTGATGATGGACATCAGTTCCGAATGCAATGTAAGTTACATCATTTAACACTTGTCATGCGAAGGCAGCCTCCCTGAAGTTTGGTAAATATATGGCTGATGCTTAATGGTGCAGCAATTTCACAACAAGTCTATACAGTTCCAAGAAAGAGGCGTATTACCTTGACAGACACTCTCCCGTAACAGGAAGCTTACAGAAGCGACTGAGAAAGTGAATAAGCTGGCTACCATGATGTGTGCCAGCAGCAGCTTGTATACGGCCAACCAAGCTATTAAACAATGCGGTCGATGGTAAATTGACTTACGGTCGCTTCTCGGCCAAAATAGTGCACTTAAGATGTAGTACCATGTGACGGCACCAGTTTGGTTCAATGTCCACAATAGTGACAACAAAATTGCCAATAAAAGTGCCGCCAATTAATAACATGACGACCTCGTTACGAACCCTGACATTCCATTCTAAAGGTGCGTTCTATAACGTTGGATGAAACTTCATTATGTATGCGGTACTGATATAATTGCAAGCGTACTGCCCCGATGAATATTAATTCGAGCAATGTCCTTGGAAATGGTCATTATCGCGACGCAGAGACCTACGCTCAACTCGGAAGGAAATCGAAAATCACAACGCTAGTGGAAGCTTACTCACACATTCATTTACATCTAAATTCTGTGAAGTGCGTGGCAGCGGGAACTTCCCATTGTGACATGTATTAAGGTTTCCTCCTCTTCGGTTTACGTAAGGAGTCCGTGAGCAATGATTGCCTAGACGGATGGTCAATATTCAAGGATATGACAGGAGCCATCATTAGAAGCAAAAAATTCTAGTAAATATGGCCTCTAAAATGCGTACCTTCAGTGCTGTGAGAACTTATTCATCATAGATACTATGAAAAAAATCTTTTCTACTGCAAGCTCTTTGCTTTCCGTATTTTGACTGCTCTGAAGTGCATACTTTAAGATCTATTAGCTCTTGTTTGTCTTCACCGCTGCGAAACAAATCTCTTATACTGAAAATGCAGTCGTCGCTCTTAAGGCTACATTTTAAAGTCCATATTTAGTAGACATTTTGCTTCGACTAACAGTTCTTCTCATATCTGTGAATATCCATCCTGGGGAATGCCAAATATTTGGACTTCTACGTACTGTTTCTTCAAATTCTGTAAGTAGGTTCTCACGGTATGATCATCGTGTACTAGTTCATGTTATTCAGCATCGCCCCGACGCCATCTCGTGAGTCAAACAAACTTGCCACCACTCGTCCACCCATTCTTCAGTTTCCAAGTCTCCCCCGTCGGTCCTATTTGGTATGTGTTCCACACTTTTGAGCAACATTCTGGGGTGGGTTGCATCAATAAACTGAAATCTATCACAGGCTTTACCTACAATTGAACGTATGCCATCATTCCATTTAATAATCCTTTAGACTGTTTCGTCTAGGTATTTGTACAAGTTGACAGTTCCCAGTTTTGACTCATTTCTAATGTAGTCGTCTGCCACTACGTCTTTGTATTTTTTGAAACGCACAGTTTTATATTTCTGAACATTTGAGGAAGGTTGCCAGTCTTTGGTGTCTTATAAAGACCTTACTAACCTTGATAACTGCATTATCTGAAAAAAGTCTGTGGTTACGTGTAGTATTATCTGCGAGGTCATTAATATACGACATGAGCAGCAATGGTCCGAATACCAAGAAACCCTTAGTCCGATCACAAATTTTGTCTCATACCCCATATGATTTGACATTCGTTAATACGCGTTGATATGGTGCCGAGTCAAATACTTTTAGGAAGTCGAGAAATACTGTATCTGCGTAACTGCCTTGATCCGTGGATTTCATGTGATGATGTGAGGAAAGCACGCATTGAGTCTCGTGTAATCAACGTTTTGGGAATGCCTGTGGATGAAACGGATAGTTTCATGACAAGGGACGCACGAGCAGGTATATAAGAGAACGCGTGGGGAATTAAATTGTATGCGGAATTGCACGAAAAGTTGCCTATGTGGCCGGTAGAAAACGTTGGGAAAACATAACAGTATATCGACAGTGAGGAAACATTTGCAGTTAGGGCCGGCCGCTGTGGCCGAGCGGCTCTAGACGCTTCAGTCTGAAACCGCTCGACCGCTACGGTCGCAGGTTCGAATCCTGCTTATGGCATGGATGTGTGTGATGTTCTTAAGTTAGTTAAGTTTAAGTAGAACTACTTAAGTTCTAGGGGACGGATGACCACAGATGTTAAGTCCCATAGTGCTCAGAGCCATTTGAACCATTTTGAACCATTTGCAGTTACCAATATCAACAATGAGGATGAAATTACTTTATTGGATATAGTTTTAATGCCAACTGGTGCATGAACTGCAACCCCGTGATCTCTTATAGAGGCAGGCATTTTGTCAATATGTTCCGAACAGAATGAGAGTTCTCTTCATTGTATACTTTCAAGTGATGAGGAAACACTTTATTTGTCTGGATAAATAAATTAGAACAGTACCATGAATAGGCACAGAAGAAATCAGTTGATTTAGTTGAGATTTAAAAAGATACCCATGAAATTACAAACCTTCGTGCTGTTTCTAAGTGATGTGTGCTTGGTGTATTTTTCTTCGGTTCCAAAACTGTAACAGGGAAAGTGTGCCTGAAGGCATTGGGACTGTGTACTGGGTTGGAGGAACAAGAGGACAAGAGAACCTTTAAGTTCAAAATCGTCTAGTCCGCGACTTCATCATATACAGGCTGTAGTTGTATAACGGCAATCCGTAGCTTATCTAAACCACTTCAGGCGAATGCTCTGTGATTGTAAAATGGATTACAATGACTTCTTTTCCACACTCCACCTCACCTGTGTTGGATGTCCCGTTTTCGACGACCTAAAAATCGGACCTGCGAGTAAAGAAACAATTGAAAATTAAAAAGCGAAATAAAACTCCGGCACAAAACTTGTCACCAAGATACATTACAACAGCTTTCCCGAATGTTACTCTGCCACATAACATTCTGTTTAGGAAACATTTTGCACTTACGTGGAAAAACAGGAGTACAACGGGAAGTTCTTAAATTCAAAAAAAAAAATTAATTAATAATTGTGGTGATCCACGAAATTATCACGTCCCTGTTTTTACGAAAGAGTTAATTTTAATCCCAGTCAGGCGTGTAGGTAAAGCGAGAATCACTAGGATAGCTGTGGAGACTGAGAGATGTAGCTAGAGAAGCTGTATTATCTGCGGAAATGCGATGGATTTAGAGCGTAATCCGTGCCGTAATATGGACGCTGTGCGCGATAAACGGTTCGCGCGCGCACCGCCGCTGCTACATACATTAATTAACGCCACAGAGGCGGCTTTGTTTCTGGCCGCAAATAAAACATGCGAAGCCTGGCACCTGGTGCTAGTGGCTGCGTATCAGTCACCAGATATTCGAAGACCACACAAATGCAGTGCCCGACTTACTGGTTTGCATTTAGGAGTCATTACCTCGGATTCACGACGAACCCATAATACACGGACATTCCGCGAAGTAATTTGAGACGTAGAAGCTCAGGAATACTTACTAATATACTATATATACTAATTTACGGTTCATGAAACAGATTTCAGTTTTTTATTTTTTTTATTTATAAATGGCTTTTGGGCGTCACCCATAAAAAACATCAATTATCTGTTACATGAATTGAAACTGAATTAAAATAATCGATCTAAATAACTTAATGTATTTGATTTACTGCCCAACGTAGCTGTGCCCTTAGGCCAGAGACGCAATCTTCGCTATCTATGAATGGGAACGTCTTGACTGGCTCATCATCACGCAGCCCAAACCGATAAGAATAGGAATTTGAAATTTGGAGATGGTGTTGACCTTACACTGTCGACATCGATTAAGAAGGTATTTTTCTTAATTCCACCCCTAAGGAGATGAAATAGGGCATGAAAGTTTTTTTGAAAATACGAGGTGCGACAGTAAAGTAATGGGACTGATTTTCTTTGCAAGATGTGGCAACCGTGCAGGCTTGCATAGGCACAATAGCTTTGACCTTGGTCTACAAGCTGCTTCTAATCCAAGCGGCACATCGATGCAACTTCTCAGTCGTGAGTTATGCTGTAATAAGTTAAGACGTCCAGAATGAGATTTTCACTCTGCAGCGGAGTGTGCGCTGATATGAAACTTGCTGGCAGATTAAAACTGTGTGCCCGACCGAGACTCGAACTTGGGACCTTTGCCTTTCGCGGGCACGTGCTCTACCATCTGAGCTACCGAAGCACGACTCAGCCCGGTCCTCACAGCTTTACTTCTGCCAGCATCTCGTCTCCTACCTCCCAAACTTTACAGAAGCTCTCCTGCGAACCTTGCAGAACTAGCACTCCTGAAAGAAAGAGTACTGCGGAGACGTGGCTTAGCCACAGCCTGGGGGATGTTTCCAGAATGAGATTTTCACTCTGCAGCGGAGTGTGCGCTGATATGAAACTTCCTGGCAGATTAAAACTGTGTGCCCGACCGAGACTCACCAGGAGTGCTAGTTCTGCAAGGTTCGCAGGAGAGCGTCTGCAAAGTTTGGAAGGTAGGAGACGAGATACTGGCAGAAGTAAAGCTGTGAGGACGGGGCGTGAGTGGTGCTTCGGTAGCTCAGATGGTAGAGCACTTGTCCGCGAAAGGCAAAGGTCCCGAGTTCGAGTCTCGGTCGGGCACACAGTTTTAATCTGCCAGGAAGTTTCAAGTTAAGAAGTGTTTGTGTCTCTCGCCACGGAAATGGAACCGCATAATATGCGCAAATGTATGCCATTTCTTTTTGCGTTAAATTGGGTGAAAACGCGAATACAACTTACAGTAAGCTTCAGAAGGCTTTTGGAGAAGAGGTTATGCCAAGAGCTCAAGTTTTTCATTGGCATAAAATGTTTAGTGGAGGCAGAACGAATGTTGAAGATGAAGACCGCAGTGGACGACCATCAACATCACGGACGGATGTCAACTTGGCCAGAGTGCGTGAACTCGTACGATCTGATCAAAGATTATCTGTTAAAATAATTGCAGAAGAACTGAACATCAATCGAGAAACGGTTCGTCTAATAATAAGTGAAGATCTTGGAATGAGAAACATTTGTGAAAACATGGTCCCCAAAAATCTCATACCACAACAGTGGGAAACAAGGAAAAATGTGGCAGCCGATCTGTTACAGCAAACGGAAATCAATCCAGAATTGTTGAACCATGTTATCACTGGTGATGAAAGTTGGTTTTTTCAGCACGATCCAGAGACAAAACGCGAAAGTTCGCAATGGTGCTCAAAGGGATCACCCAGACCAAAAAAAGCTCGCATGTCAAAGTCATAAGTGAAATTCATGCTTGTGTGCTTCTTTGATTCCAGGGGAATTGTTCATAAAGAGTGGGTGCCTCCTGAACAAACAGTTAACCAGTACTACTACAAAGAAACTTTAGAAAGACGTCGTAAAACAGTCCTTCGTCTCCATGCCAAAATTGCAATAATTGGATTCTGCATCACGATAATGCGCCATCCCATACTGCTCTGTCAGTACAGCAATTTTTAACCTCACAACAAATTTCAGTAGTACCACAGCCACCTTATTCACCAGATATCGCTCCATGCATCTTTTTTCTATTTCCGAGCTTCAAACCGGCTGTCAAGGGACACCATTTTCAAACAACACAAGATGTCGAAAAAGCTCTGGCGAGGGTCTTGGCGGATATTACAGAAAATGAGTTCCAGAAATATTACCATGAATGGCAGAAGCGCTGGAAAAAGTGTGTACAATCAGAAGGGAAGTACCTTGAAGGAGATAACACTAAAGTTGACTAAAACAGTAAGCAATAGTTTTTTCACATCAGTCTGATTACTTTATTGTCGGACCTCTTATGTCACTCTGAAGGGAATTTTGAAGCTAGAACTTTTTTTTTTCTTTTCACTAGCTGCTTATTTTTTATGACCCACCGTCTAATTTCTTGTGGTGGGTCGTATGTTGCCACTCAGCCGCTGTGACTGGGTCCGGGGTCCGGTGTGACTGAAAGTAACACCACCCCGGCTCCCGTCCCCACTCACACTGTTGCCCGTGTCCCGCTAGAGCTACAATAATTGGTGTTTGTTTTCCCCGTATGAAATTTAAAAAGAAATATATATTTCAGTATTTTTGGGAATTCAACGTTGAAATAGTGGCCAATTTAAAAAAATAAATTATTATCTAAGATGTACTACAGGATTTGTAAAGCCAGATCTAAGAAAATTGGTAATTAACATCACGCTTAGAAATGAAAAATACATGTTTTAGTGTTTTTGGAAACTGAACTCCTACGGGGTGAAGTAGTGGATGCAAAGTTTTATGTAAGTATCTCATTATGACAGCATCTTCAAAGCTAAGTTTATGAGAATTTATATTAGGTAGAAATAAAAGATATGTGCTCGAGTACTTTGGGAAATTCAACACCTGAGATGGTGAAATAGGGCGTGGCTGATTTACTGACCCATCATGGCCGAGCCCAAACCGCTAAGGACAGGAACTTAACGTTTGGACAGGGCGTTAAACTTACACTGTAGGCAGTGTTTAACAAAGGATTTTTCGAAATTCTATCCCTAATCGTATGAAATATGGGATGAAAGAATTTTTGAAAGTATGCCGCTATTAAGGTAGTTTTGATGCTAGAATTGCGAATATTGATATTTTTGCTTTTCCTCTACTTGCACACAGTGTTGATTTACACATGAGCAATGGGCGTAACAACATAAACATTCGATTAAACAAAAGCAAAAGAATTGTGCAGACCGTACAGCCAAAGCAAGCGAAACAGGTGGATGCTGAGCTACTTTTTAAGATACAAATTTCTGTATAAGATTTAACTTCACGAGCCTAAGGCAAAATGGCTCGCAGCCAAAGGGAAGCCATGTGCGTCCACTCGGCGTTGCCGCTCGTCTGTCGGCCGGTGACCAGTTGGTTACTGAAGCCAGGGACTCTGCAGGGCACGCCTCGCTTCACATTTGCGACACACACACAGCATATCTGCTTTGACGTGCATAAATGCTGACTGTCCAGGCAGGCTGCTCACTTAATTGACGAGTTATTGAATGAGCGAGTCATTGATGATGATGTTTGGTTTGTGGGGCGCTCAACTGCGTGGTTATCAGCGCCCTTACAAATTCCCAACCTGTGATCAGTCCAATGTCGCCACTTTCAGGAATCGTGATGAAATGATGAGGGCAACACAAACACCCAGTTATCTCGAGGCAGGTGAAAATCACTGACCCCGCCGGGAATAGAACCCGGGACCCCATGCTCGGGAAGCGACAACGCGACCGCGAGACCACGAGCTGCGGACGCGAGTCATTGAGTCCACGTCCACCGTAGTGATGACCTTTCACGTACGAGCTGCTGGTTTGTATTCGAGTAATAAGTTTTATTTATAAAAAAAACCTATCATATGGAGCTTTGCCTCATCAAACGTCACAATATTTGTCAGAAATTCGCCAGACTGGTCCATTCTTTCGAGTGATGTTGTGCAGAAAATGCGCCTACTTACTTTATCTCCCAGCCACAATTTTGTTAAGCCACTTGCAGCTTATAAGAATTTTAACTTTGATGGGACTTTCTATTAGGATAGCAGTTATCTTCGTTTTCGGTCTTGGTTGGATTGCTATCTCGGCCCGGCTTTTGGGAAAGCCAGAATTTCTTCGCAGTTGACGTGTACTCATTCATTTTTATTGATTCATTTTTGAAGGAACTTTTTCGTTTCTTAATTAATAGTAATGGAGGCTTTAATTGGTGAAGGTGTGGGGCGAGTTGTCATAGTTATGCCAACTGACCACATGTCCACATATCTAACTACGTCGACTAACGCAAATGAGGATATGAAAAAATGAAGTAGATACCAAACAATATCAAACATCAGAAACAAAAGATTACGATATAATCAACCGGTCTTTCGATAATCAGCATGAAGAGGGTTTCAATGCTATCTTCAGTTGCACACACACACACACACACACACACACACACACACACGGAAAAAAAAGATCTAGCACAATGACAGTACTCCACCGCCGTGGTAGCGGGAAGTAGATGATGAGCGCCAACTAGCCCTCTTTTGCCAGCAGTAAGAGCCTAAGCTGAGACCGGTACAGCCTTAGGATGGCGAAGTGTAGAGTACAGCAATAAAGTCCGTTTGGCGCTCTGTGTAATAATGAAATAAAAATAGTAAAACATACATTTATTCGACTGAAGTGTTACACTTGAATAACCTTTTCCGCAGCCATGGAGAGGGCAGTGGACGCAGCATCCAGTCTGGTAATACGCTAACTCATCTTCCTTAGCAGATTATCGAGGATATTGCCTCTGCTCATGTAACACTGCCTTACAAGTCATGTGTAGCTCTTACAGTGTCATTGACCACCAGGTCGTTGACTGCCTTTTCCCAGCGAACTCTTTTTGGCATCGAATGGTGTATCCGAGTAACTACAACATCTCTGCACAGGATGTAGATGGAAGTGCAGTGAATCTCAGGTACAGCGGCAGGTTGATGGTGCGCCAACTGTCATCAGTTTAGCTCTCATCTAGTGAGACGTAGAAGTCCCCAAGACCTCACATCAGCAGATGAGAGGTCGGCTTCTCACAGTAACTAAGTCTGACAGATCAGGCAGATGTCATCTGGTGAGTGGTAAGCAGCATGTCACACAGTCTGCATCGTAGCTGGCTCACTGTAACTGAATAGCCCATGTTCTTGAAAGGCTGTCCATCTGAGGCAATGACGTGACATATTGCTGAAGATGACCGCATGTGTCCTGGGTTTGGTGGGTTCATCAGCATTATTCGCCACACCTCAGTGTTACGACAGTGAAATTCAGTGCCTTGGCTTGGTGCTTATCCACCATCTCAGCAAGTTGATAAATGTGGTTTGTAAACATTTACTCATTTTTGTGGCATTATGCTGTGCTGTCAGAATGATGTGGCGGTCCGTCTGTATTGAGGTCACTTTGCAGAATTAACGATTGAAACTTCTCCCTCGAGCGAGGTGAAATAACAGTTTCTGGGGTGCGCCATATTGTTTGCAGTATCAGCTCTCCATCCGTATGTCAATCTGGTTCCTACACAGTGCTCTGGTCTGGTTTTACGTAGCTTAGCGCTGGCAGGAGAAAACTTGTATAGAATTTTGAATTCGTCAACGACACCTTCCTGCGGCGCACGTAACTCTTGTCTCCTCTACACTTAGCTATTGGGATTTTTCCTGAGGACCGAAGACATAAAATATGGACACAATTTCAACTGCAAAAGGAGGCTATACAAATTACAAAAGTCGGAGTAAGGCTCATTGTAAAGAACTTTTAAAAAACCTGGGTATCAAGAGTGCACCAATTGAGTAACTGCATGCAAAATTAGTCACTTCACGTTTAAAAAGCTGCCACATAGGCCTACTGTATGCTATAATTCAGTTTGGGTAAAATATTATTCATGCTCAGTTACTCGTTCTTTGGCTCGAATGGCTCTGAGCACTACGGGACTTAACATCTGAGGTCATCAGTCCCCTAAAACTCAGAACTACTGAAACCTAACTAACCTAAGGACATCACAGACATCCATACCCGAGGCAGGATTCGAACCTGCGACCGTAGCGGTCGCGCGGTTCCAGACTGAAGCGCCTAGAACCGCTCGGCCTATCGGGCCGGCTTACTCGCTCTTTGGTGCATATCGCCTAGTATGCTTTGTCTGCTATGTTAATATTTCTCTTAGCTCTGGAAACAAATCTCAGTTGTTGCTGGTTTTCTATAAATAATCTCTTGAATACGCTGGGGTAGGATATCAGAGAAATCACTGGGTTTCAGTCACAATGAATTAACAAACAGTCTACATAAAACAGGCCTTGTTCCTCTGCATATTTCCATACTCTCATCAGCATAACACGCGCTATGTCCTCATGAAGTTTTGGTCATGAATTTCTCATGGCTGTGCCCATGTTAGCGCGTGCTTAATAAGTGACGTATTACTGACGTATTTTCAACAGATGCAGCGAGCTTTTATTTGTTTCATTATTTTTTTGCCGTCCCTTGATGGGCTTGGTCTGATACACAGTCAGCGGACTTCGGAGCTCTGTTCGCATCCATCATCTTCTTTTCACTCTCATTGCAGCTTCGCTGAGTACTACCACTCACGCACCAGTATACATTTCTTTTTCACCGTCGGTTCAGGTCACTCTTACTAACAAGGTTTATTTGTGTCTGCAGTTTTAGCGCACGAGGTATTGGGCCATGTAAATGACCTGAAAAATTATTACCTCTTGTTCTTGTCGTGAATCACATGATAAAGGAGCAGTGCCAGTAAATAACTTCCTGATGGGAAATCCACTCTCTCTATGTTCGGATAAAGTAAGGAAAAATAAACATAAAATTCGTAATCAAGTCCCATGACAACCAAGTGCGGCATGCTATACTGAGTGCCAATGTTCCTGTGCAAAGATGTGAACAATTGACAGCAACATTCAGCTACTGAAATTCGATTTGCACTGGGAGACGAACCAACAGTGGTCTTATCCCACTATTGCTTATACTGAAACTTAGTTTATTCTGTCGTTTCTCTCCCTGTAATTCTGGTAAAGCTAACCATTAGTTTTGCTACGTTACAGTTGTATGTTTCAGGTTGAAGCTGTGGAAATTGTGCATTGTATCTGACAAATATTAATTATTTACCCTCCAAAAATGTTGAATTAGAGATTAAATGACTATTGCAAAAGACAGGACTCACAATTCATTCGATTCATTCTATTAAAGAATACATTAGACAAGAAACGATAATATTACTGTACTAACCTTGACACATGTGATAAAAGGGTCTGGGCTATGATTCTAATACATACTTAAATGAAACAACTGCAATCACGAATTTGTACAATGATTGCCACGACGTTAGTAGAAATGACAGATAGTACCACAGAAGGGAATTCGTTGAATATGTGGTCGAAGTTGAAAGCAAGGTGGTTATTGAATGTTTTACAAGTCTTTAAGGTGTAACCTTGGAAGGTAGCCTGTGGTGGAGGCAGTTCGCCATCTGCCAAATGACTAAAAAGTCGTAATCACCACACCCAAGGGGTGCCACGTTTATCAATAGCGTAAGGAAATCTAACGTTCATAAATAGTACCCCTGTGTGGATCACCTAATGAGTTGACTAACTTGACATAAAATTAATTTAATGCCTTCAAACCCACAGCAAAATAAAGGACATTGTAGGGAATGAGAATGGGTGTCATTGAAAAATTAATAACAAGGACCTATGGTATCACAAAGATATTTATTAATTAATATCAAGGTCGAAAGAGAACAAACATATAAACAGAAACTTCAATAGTATAACATTCCATTAACACGAACTCAGGTTGGTTGGCAATAGACTTAGGGAACCTAATTGGAATTTACGTATAGATGAGACTTGCTACTGTGAGTGTTGCTACTGTGAGTGGAAGAATGCCAACCTAGGCAAGCACGCTCTGCTGTATCGTTCCACTGATTGGTCTCTCCTGTCAAAATATAATTAAGCATACAATGGACAATGGGCGCGACTACTGTGAGTACGAGGCTGCTATAAGAAAGATTGTCATGAACACGATCGATGAGCTTCTGAATTTGCCGAAGCTGTGCAACATTACCAATATGGCTGGTGAAACACGAGATGCTATCATATTGATGTGCGCACTGCCAAAGCTGCTAGGTTCACTGGCACATTATACTGTGGGAGATGACCCCACGTCCGCTGGTGATTGTCTCATGTCCGCGAAAATATACAGTTATGCCCAGGTGCCCGGACGTCTTTACAACTGCTCTCACCGTAGAAATTGAAGAGCTCTAGCGACTGTACTCTGCAATGGTCAAGAAGCAAATTCAAGCCTCTCCCGTTGCTCAATATCTTCCAAACAACAGCAGTTCCCCCCAATCTTATTGAATAAGCCTATCATGGCCCAGCAGTGGTCACCGTGCCAATCATATTTTCTAGTAAGGAGACCCGATCTTCCTCAACCAATCCCTGCAGTACAGTACACATTCTGTTCTCCGAAAAACCAGAGCATAATGCGTGCAGGTTCTGCAGCCAAACCCCCAGCGCATTTCTTAGTGAAAACAAGCTCCGTTTCGCCCATAAAACGATTTAGTGGGAGCCGTTTTGGTGAGGTGCGGCACCGCGTGAGAAAGCGACATCCGAAGAAATTCATCGTCTCGTCTCGCAAGGTACGCTGTTCTTGTAGTAAACACCTTAGCCGAGCGCCAGCCCGTCTCCCCTTTACCTGGATCCGCACACGGAATTAGGAGACCAGACTCCCACACCACATCCACTCGGTAATAAAGTGGTTAGGCTGGCGCCAGGCTGCCGGGCGCCGCCAGTTTCTAAAGAAGGTCATTTCGCATTCAACCACGGTGTTCCCACCCTCTTGCTTCGGGCGCTAGCGGAACGAGATCGGCCGCCAGAATGGCGGCTGATAAACCACTGCCCTGCAGTGCCCATGGCCAGTTTTGGTGACTACAGAGGGAGACTAGCAATGAGAATGTTCCACGGACTCGCTTGCTGCTCGAGGAAATCTCTAAAGCTGCCACTAATACAATGGTCACCTCCTGTGTACAAAGATCTGTCTCTAGTGCCGGATTTAGTTCTACTCCTACTAATCGAGGCATGAAAGTACTGTGAGATCAATCAGTGGTTTACCCTAACCCTAACGGTCCATCAGATTAATATCAACCAGGGAAAATTTAGATACACCAGAGGCGAACGAAATTGTGTGATAATCACGGAAACAAAAATGAAAGGGGAAGTGCCTGATGGGTATTACCACGGCAGTGGCCTGCCTTGGAAGGCACCACCGAGTTTCAGCTTGAAGTTACGAAATTTCGTAAAATGGCTTTAATATCCCTACGCGTCATCTCGCAGTTGCGGCTCGATCTCATCATGTTAAGCTATAGGTGGAAGCTGAAGTGGCTGCGGAATCGGTCATTGGCGGCACGCTGATGACCCTTGCCAGTAACTATGTGCAGATCAGTCCGAAATCTAAGTCCCTCATTACTCTCGCTCTGCCTCGGACCCTGGCAGTCAGAACTCTCAGAGTGAAGTGATGACGTTTGTCTTTGAAGAAGTAGTAATCGTAAGAAAAAGAAATCATGCAGGCTCTTACTGCAGATGCAGTAAAAGTAACTTAGTAAGAGGTATTGGCTACAACGAAAACTCGTATTTCAGCGTTTTCGTTCTTTATTCTATTTGGAATGGCTGGGCTATTGATCTTCTGAGCACCGACTGGTAAAAATGTTCCGTAGAAATTGCTGCTTCCTTTCCCTGGCCCCTCCTTTCGGCAGTTAACTAGTAATACATGTCCTACCAGTTAACACTGAAAAAGAGCGTCTCACACTCTTTACATATCTTTCTTTGGCTAGTGAGGTTGTTCCTCATTGGAAAATTTGCGTTTCTCTGTCTGACGTCTAGTGTATTTTTTATTATCCAGTCCTGGCAGTTGCTATGTTGTGTAATCATTTGTTTTTTGTGACGTCAACATTCAGTGGCATCTCATACCTTCGAATCATACCAGAACTGCGGCTCCCCACACCTTTTCTTATCGAATCTGGTACTTTCCAGAGAAAATATTTCTACATTTTGTGCACAAGAATACATTCTTGGACGCCTCTAAAAAAAGGTGTTGCTACTCATTCCACTTATTGGTTGTAAAAACAGTCGCAGCTGGGGTCACTGCGCCACAGGAGATGTTATTTGTGACTGCCTGTGGTTCTTTGGATGCCCAGGAGCAGCAGCACGAAAGACTGTCTGGTGGCCTGCAAGCCATTGACCTGCAACTCCTCGTTCTCCCCTCCAAGAACCGCTTCAAGGGCGGTGACCTACGTGACTCCACGGCACTGTTGCCTCGTCCCAATCTGCTTTCAGTGTTGTCTCCTTTACATAGGGCATGCAAATCCGCATTAAAGAGTAAATGAAGAGTATATAACATTATTTAGCTACTGAAAAACACTAGTACTGATATATACACTATTGGCCATTAAAATTGCTACACCACGAAAATGACGCGCTACAGACGCGAAATTTAACCGACAGGAAGAAGATGCTGTGATATGCAAATGATTAGCTTTCCAGAGCATTCACACAAGGTTGGCGCCGGTGGCGACACCTACAACGTGCTGACATGAGGAAAGTTTCCAACCGATATCTCATACACAAACAGCAGTTGACCGGCGTTGCCTGGTGAAACGTTGTTGTGATGCCTCGTATAAGGAGGGGAAATGCGTACCGTCACGTTACCGCCATTGATAAACGTCGCCGGCCGGAGTGGCCGTGCGGTTCTGGGCGCTACAGTCTGGAACCGAGCGACCGCAACGGTCGCAGGTTCGAATCCTGCCTCGGGCATGGATGTGTGTGATGTCCTTAGGTTAGTTAGGTTTAATTAGTTCTAAGTTCTAGGCGACTGATGACCTCAGAAGTTAAGTCGCATAGTGCTCAGAGCCATTTGAACCATTGATAAACGTCGGATTGTAGCCTATCGCGATTGCGGTTTATCGTATCGCGACATTGCTGCTCGCGTTGGTCAAGATCCAATGACTGTTAGCAGAATATGGAATCGGTGGGTTCAGGAGAGTAATATGGAACGCCGTGCTGGATCCCGACGGCCTCGTATCACTAGCAGTCGAGATGTCAGGCATCTTAACCGCATGGCTGTAACGGATCGTGCAGCCACGTCTCGATCCCTGAGTCAACAGATGGGGACGTTTGCAAGACAACAACCATCTGCACGAACAATTCGACGACGTTTGCAGCAGCTCGGAGACCATGACTGCGGTTACCCTTGACGCTGCATCACAGACAGGAGCGCCTGCCATGGTGTACTCAACGACGAACCTGGGTGCACGAATGGCAAAACGTCATTTTTTCGGATGAGTACAGGTTCTGTTTACAGCATCATGATGGTCGCATTCGTGTTTGGCGACATCGCGGTGAACGCACATTCGAAGCGTGTATTCGTCATCGCCATACTGGCGTATCACCCGGCGTGATGGTATGGGGTGCCATTGGTAATACGTCTCGGTCATCTCTTGTTCGCATTGACGGCACTTTGAATAGTGGACGTTACATTTCAGATGTGTTACGACCCGTGGCTCTACCCTTCATTCGATACCTGCCAAACCCTACATTTCAGCAGAATAATGCACGACCGCATGTTGCAGGTCCTGTATGGGCCTTTCTGGATACAGAAAATGTTCGACTGCTGCCCTGGCCAGCACATTCTCCAGATCTCTCACCAACTGAAAACGTCTGGTCAATGGTGGCCGAGCAACTGGCTCGTCACAATACGTGAGTCACTACTCTTGATGAACTGTGGTATCGTGTTGAAGCTGCATGGGCAGCTGCACCTGTACACGCCATCCAAGCTCTGTTTCAGTCAATGCCCAGGCGTATCAAGGCCGTTATTACGGCCAGAGGTGGTTGTTCTGCGTAGTGATTTTTCAGGATCTATGCACCTAAATTGCGTGAAAATTTAATCACATGTCAATTCTAGTATAATATATTTGTCCATATCATCTGCATTTCTTCTTGGTGTAGCAATTTTAATGGCTAGTAGTGTATTACATTTTCCAGTGTCGATAAATTATCCTGATCAAATAGGTCTTTCCATTATGATTTTATATACGTGTCGGGGCTGTTTCCGAAACAAACGATTGTGTAACACTCTTGAAGAGTAATAAGAGACCCTTTACTTGTTCAACAACAGATGCTACTCAAACACCAGTTAAAATATTTAAATAAGCACACCAGGCAAAAGATTAGTCATCCCAAGGAGACAACATAATAATTCTGTGTAACACAGAATAATCTCAATTTGGCGAGGAAGGGAATCCATAATTTTCTGTAGGTATGCCCTGACTCAGCACATTGGTGATGAAATACCGTACAGGTACAAACTTTAGTGATTGTGCTGTGCCAAACAGTAGTTGATATTTTTATAGGATTGAGATCAGGTGACTCAGAGGGGCAGTCAAAGTGTGATATGGTGCCAGACTGCAGATCAAATGAGGGACATGTGCCATCAGCCTTGTGAACATGACTACTCCCATCCTAGAAAAGATGGGAATATGGGAGTGGCTACAGCTCTTCATCACAAGGCAGAAGAAAGGCCACGTGGTCACCTAGGTTGTTGAAATAGATGGAAATAGATGACGCCTTTCATGTTGACAGTAAAACCTGATTAGTGGGTACAAGTCATGGAACAACAACCACCCCTAAAACACCGTGAATCACTTCTGGCCTGAACTACATCAACCACGAACTGTAGGTTAAATGTGTCATTGGGCGATCGCTGTACTCATGCCTTGCATCATTTCAAAAAGAGTCAAAATCCTAATTCATTGGACCACAGTGTGTGCCGTCAGTCAGATATTTTCAAGTTTGCGTGTGTTTTGAGTTAGGGTAACTGAAGACCTACAGCTTTATATACCACAGCTGTAGCCGAGCGGTTCTGGCGCTTCAGTCCGGAACCGCGCTGTTGATACGGTCGCAGGTTCGAATCCTGCCTCGGGATGGTTAGATTTAAGTAGTTCTTAGTCTAGGGGACTGATGACCTCAGATGTTAAGTGCCATAGTGCTTAGAGCCATTTGAACCATTTTTAAGCAACGGCTTTTGTGATGTACCCAACTGCAAATATCTACTGCATGCAGTTTTCGTCCCAGTTTTCAACCAGAAATTGGTTGAGATAGACCTGCATTCATTAATAGCAGCAACTGTTGTCGATTTTAAAAACGGTTATCATGCACAAGGCATGACACTCATCCCTGATCCCTGTCGGTTACGATCTTTTTACGATCACTGTTCTCGTGTCGTGTTTCATGGTTGAGAGTAGTACACCTTTCCCCACAGACACGTTGAACTATCTGCGTTGTTACTGCAACGTATCTGGCATCTTCATTCATGGTGTGCACAGCGGTAGGTTTATACGAGAAATGATTGTTTCCTCAGGGTCGTATCAGTCGTGAATGGACACCATGTGAACATGAAAAACGTTTTAATTGCATCATTTATGTACACCTTCCAGCTCCTTGTGTACAAAGCTGCTGCTCCGATTCAGACATTTATCGTAGCGTTGTATCAACTCTCCAACACTTCGTCGAACTAATACGAAGCATATTTCTATTATTCATAAAGAACTTTCGCATTTAAAAATAATAACAAGGGACTCTTACCTGTGATCATGATTAAGAACGTTCTCTTGAGTTCAAAATGAGAACAATAATTACACAGAACTTTGGTTTTTGTGCGTGTAAACTGTACTGTAATTACTTAGGTTACATAAAAGTACATAATTTACGCGATCAACTAATTTTTATTGCTTATAAAGTGCTATTTATATTCTCTTATATATTCATTTATGTTTCTTTCCCTACCAGTGCTGCCAATACTACGGATAATCTTACTGTTTACTACGTCCTTTATGTAGTATACCAAAACTACCGAACAGTAGTTTTGTCAGAGTGCAACTCTAATCGTGAGTGATCAAGCACTTCCCATCTAAAACGCTGCAGGAGCATATTACTGTGAATGCAGTTTGCAGCCGAGCGTTGTCATGAAGGACATTGCCTGATGACAATATCCGTCAACGCACGTTGTGAAGTGCCCTTTGTAAACAATTTTCTCGGGTCGCCTAATCCGCTCGCTAAACGAGATTTTCGGTTGACACTCACTTGCTTCCCTAACCGCCTGCATCGCGAACATCAGTACATCCTTCTTCAAAGTTCCTGCACCAGTGCCGCGCTCTGCTGTCACGCATTACATGTACGTTATGTGTGCTGCATGAAATCAGTTGGAACCTGTCGGCAAAAAGAAATCCAACGACAGCATGCATTTCACATTTGACGCGACATCTGTTTTTCCAGGCATCTTTACGTGCTCACTGGGCATACAGAACTGGAAAGTGCTACGTGATGGCCACACTAGAAACACTGCACAACACATCTGCACAAGAATTCATCGATTTTCACTGTTGTTTTAGTTGCGCAAACGATCAGTCATTTTTTAAATAACAGCCCTCGTACATGTTAGCAGCTTTCTGTCATTCTGCCGTGGCTGCACGCCGACCCATCACTGATTCCATGTGGCGCATTCACCTTACTGCACTGCCTTTACTTGTATACGCGGTGGAAGGTTCCGTATCGCATCCCGTCAACAAAAATGACACAAGTCGAAAAAAGGCATCTTTAGTGTATGTCACTGAGAAACACATATGAAGTGCGCCAACGTGCACGAAAAATATTGCGGAATTTACTGCCAAAAGTTTCAATGTAAGTATTATATAGTTAATTCTCCAGTATTACATCTTTGTATTGCGTCACTGTTGTTGCCGGTGGGCCGGCCGGTGTGGCCGAGCGGTTCTAGGCGCTTCAGTCTGGAACCGCGCTACCACTACGGTAGCAGGTTCGAATCCTGCCTCGGGAGTGGATGTTTGTGATGTCCTTAGGTTAGTTAGTTTTAAGTAGTTCTAAGTTCTAGGGGACTGATGACCTCAGATGTTAAGTCCCATAGTGCTCAGAGCCATTTGAACCTTTTTTTTTTTTTTTTTTTTTTTTTTTGCCGGTGTGTGAGCCACTGCCTGGTATCAGTTGTACATTATTCAGAGGCACCAGTGTGCTCTTTTAAGTGTCTGGTTGACATTTAGTCCGGTGATCTTATCACGTCTTTTATGACTCAATTATCACGGCAGTAATACGCTTACGGAAAAAAAATCACATCACCAAAAAATTCTTAAAGTAGAGTAGTGACATTCTGGGAATACGTTTTTCTGCGTAAAATATTTAAGTGAGTAACATTACAAGGTCACAGGTTAATGCAAGCGCGAGATAGCCATTGCAAATGTGTGATTACGGTGCATTAATAACCGGTGTAGCCGTCGAAATGATGAATGCAAGCATGCAAACGTATATGCATTATGTTGTGCAGATGCCGGATGTCAGTTTGTGCGATGCACATGGATGGTCAATATAGCGACGGTTAATGATGCTTGTGGATGATGCTGTATTTGCCGTCCGACGATGTCCCATATGTGCTCGATTGCAGACAGATTTGGTGATCGAGTAGTCCAAGGCAACATGTAGATACTCTGTAGAAGATGTTGGCTTACAACAGCGCTGTGTGAGCGACCGTTATTCTGTTGGAAAACACCCCCTGGAATGCAGTTCATAAATGGCAGCACAGCAGTTCGAGTTACCAGAATTTGCAGTCATGGTGCGGGGATAACCACGAGAGATCTCCTGCTGTCATACGAAATCGCATCCCACACCGTAACTCCAGTTGTAGATCCCCAAGGTGTCTAGCACGCAGACGGGTTAGTTGCAGGCCCTCAACTGGCCTATTTCTAGCCAACACACGCCCATCACTGGCTTCGAGGCAGAACCAGCTTCCATCAGACCTCCACTCTGGCCTCCAATGACCTCTCGTTTGACACCACTGAAATCGCGAATGACGGTGATTTGGGGTCTACATCTACATCTACATCTACATACATACACCGCAATCCACCATACGGTGCGTGGCGGAGGGTACCTCGTACCACAACTAGCATCTTCTTTCCCTGTTCCACTCCCAAACAGAACGAGGGAAAAATGACTGCCTATATGCCTCTGTACGAGCCCTACTCTCTCTTATCTTATCTTTGTGGTCTTTCCGCGAAATATAAGTTGGTGGCAGTGAAATTGTACTGCAGTCAGCCTCAAATCCTGGTTCTCTAAATTTCCTGAGTAGCGATTCACGAAAAGAACGCCTCTTTTCCTCTAGAGACTCCCACCCGAGTTCCTGAAGTATTTCCGTAACACTCGCGTGATGATCAAACCTATCAGTAACAAATCTAGCAGCCCGCCTCTGAACTGCTTCTACGTCCTCCCTCAATCCGACCTGATAGGGATCCCAAACGCTCGAGCAGTACTCAAGAATAGGTCGTATTAGTGTTTTATAAGCGGTCTCCTTTACAGATGAACCACATCTTCCCAAAATTCTACCAATGAACCGAAGACGACTATCCGCCTTCCCCACAACTTCCATTACATGCTTGTCCCGCTTCATATCACTCTGCAATGTTACGTCCAAATATTTAATCGACGTGACTGTGTCAAGCGCTACACTACTAAACATTACGGGATTCAGTGGAATGCACGCTACAGCGGAGCTCTCCTTGAAGTAACCGATTTCTAACAGATAATTGCGTCACTGCTGTGCAATCTGCAGCTCGAACTGCTGCTGACAATGTAGTACGATGCCCCAGAGCCATACGCTAAGCACGATGTTGTTTCCTCTTGGTAGTGTCACGTGGCCCCCCGGAGTCCGGTCTTATTGCGACCGTATATTATCGTGGTCAACGCTTCCAGCATTCGTGTACAGTGGCTACACTCCTGCCAAGTCGTTCTGCAGAATCACAGAAGGACTATCCAGCTCCTCATATTCCTAATACATGACCTCATTCGAACTGAGTGAGGTCGAGATAATGGCATCTTTGTCGCCGTAAAGACATTCTGGACTAATATCAGCTCACCACGTCCAACCTCAAAGATGATGAATGCTCACCACCGTTGCAGTGTGTATTTAAAGCAAACCTGATTTTCATCCTAATAGTTGGCGCTACTATCGCCACTCTTATGCTACTGTTGCGAAATTTGGGTAGACATCATCTTTCAGATGCAGAAAAACGCGTACTAACTTTTCTTTATGTCACACAGCTCCTTGGTGTTACCATCTTTTTACCGTCAGCGTATTTGCATCTAAAATCTACGTGAGGACTGACAGCATTAGTTTGTAGACAATGGTAAAGAACTTCTATAACTGGTTGGGTAATTTCGTTCAGAGGTGTGAGGGAAGCAAGAGCACTTCCATTTCAAATAGGACCATGCATAGTAAAGCACTGCGGTGCTCATACAAATATTTCCATCTCGAAGATAACTTTACCTTATCTTCACAAATATCGAAGACATCTATGAGCGTGATTACAAGCAAATCTGAACATTAATCTGCATCTGCTCGCCAACATATTTCGTAGGTACGTCAGGAAACTGGGAATTCACTGACGGAACATGGGGTAGAAGTTAACTGATTAAGTTCTGAAGCATTATTCCTAACCAGGGCACTGTTTAATATTTGTATTAGCTGCGCGGAGGCGAAGTACACGTCTAGTTTATTGACCACAAGGTACAACAGCAGATTTACATAAAGGAAATCCCAAACACCTAGCATTTTTAGAAATTCACTCCTTCAACTTAGAATTTTTCGTGCTTACTATTCATGTAGTTATGACTTAGTCTACTGTTCAGAATTTGACTGTGGGGATAAAATCGGTGTGTATTCTAAATGGTATACTATTTTCAGAGTTTCTATATGAGCAGCTGTAGAGGAATGATATGAGACAGGGAATGTATCAAATGCAGCTAATATCGATTATGTAGAACTAATAATAGTGAAATAGAAAGAATATGTAACCATCAAGTACACACTTCCTCTGTCTCTCTGCTGTAATGGTTTGCGTCTTTGTCTACTAGTCTAAAGATTCATCTACGGTGTCGGACACCGCTGTAATTTGTAATACAAATAACGTACCGGAGTAATCGAAGCCATCCATTACGAATAGTGTGTGGATGTAGAAGGAATATCGGTGCATTAAAGAATTATGAATCACGTATATTAATAGTTTCTGACAGGTACAGGCAAGAAAAATATCTTCTTTTTTTCTTTTCTTTTTTCAGTATAACGGATTTCTGGTATCAGTTACTCACATGCAACTTAAAAGGAATGTATATCAACCTTGTGGAAACGGGGCGCAATATATAGATGCGTTTTACATCGGATATTGTATAGTGCTCCACTTCAAAGTGAAAATGGGTCGAAAAGACTAGGAAAATACACTTGCTAAATACTCTCCCGTACGTAAGCAGAAAACAAAAGAGAATATAGTAAGTATTACTTACATTGCAGTAGTTTACTAACTGAATCTCGTATGTGTGTTATAAATATGCTTCAATCCGCATCACCTATGATGTTCTAAATCGATAAAACAAAGCGTGTATGGTAAAATAAACTTGCCTTTTTTTGGTAATTCCATAGGAATACTTTAAGTAACTTACAAAAGAGTTTCCGAATTACCACATCGGACTACAGTGTTTTACTGTAGTGCAACGTGGGCAGTACGAACGTGTAGAGGAATAAAAAACATTACATTAGACATGTACAGCTACAGGAAAATGATAAATATTGAGTATTGTTTTACTGTACAGTATTTAAGCATAATCGACTGACTTCCTGAATAAGATATCGAAGTGGTTTCAGTGCCCCAAGTAAAGCACAATCACAAGAAATTTAGTGTACGGAGTGATGGAACATGTAACAGTAATCGTTGTCAAACCAAAAAGCTAATAACGAAGATTATATGAAATACTTTCCAAAACAGTTAACAGGGAATGTCTAATTCGGCGACCACCCCTGGTAGACAGTGCACAGTATTCTATTTACATATGTTATCACAATACCCTCACCTTTGTATGTGTTCCTCTGGGCATAGACAGAAATCCCACCGCTACCAAAGAGGAGAGAAAGTCTACGTACCTATATGCCCTGCAGAGAAATGTATGAAATATACTACAAGCTTGAAAGTATACTTTGTGCCACACTCATCGCTCTTGATGTTGCGATCCGTCCTGTTGCAGGTGTTTTGCAGTGATCAGTTCAAATGGTTCAAATGGCTCTGAGCACTTTACGACTTACTTCTGAGGTCATCAGTCGCCTAGAACTTAGAACTAATTAAACCTAACTAACCTAAGAACATCACACTCATCCGTGCCCGAGGCAGGATTTGAACCTGCGGCCGTAGCGGTCGCTCGGCTCCAGAGTGTAGCGCCTAGAACTACAGGGCCACTCCGGCAGGCGCAGTGATCAGTTGTTGACTTCATTTCGGGAAGCTTATTTATGGGTTGTAACGTAACTATGACGGTGCGTGAGACCCTCCGAAAACTGAAGCCACGAATTCGAGGAGTTCGTGCACCAATGGAGCACCCTCCTCTTCAGCATGACATTCCCAGACCGCACACGAGAGCTATACATCTGTAACGATCCGACGCTTTGGGTTACCTATCATCAATTATATTCCATACGACTTGGTCCCAACCGATTTTCATCCGTTTCAAAAACTTAAAGAACGTCTTCGAGGACATCAGCTTGACAGTGATGAAGCGGTGCAAGCAGATGGAGGTTCTGGTTCCTTCAACAAAGTCAAACTTTAAACAGTTGCGATGTCAACAAACTGGTCTCTCTTTGGGAGAATTGTGTTCGTCTTCATGGTGACTATTTTGAGAAATAAATATGTAGACATGAAGAATGTAATAACGTTTACTTTACTTACAAATATTTAAGAGTTTTCACATAAAAAATTTAGAAGCATTACTTCTATGCGTACTCTCGTAGTTATCAGAGGCACGAACATGTTGCTAAGACATTTCAGAAAACGTTTTGAACTAGTTAGTACTTGTATGGAGGTAGCACGCGAAGTCTGTGTCGAATTATAAAAATGCATTTCCAGATAAGAGAACAGTGAATATGTTGAATGCCGTGTTGCGTACAAATGAAGACATCAAGGGAAAAGAGGGAGAAATAGAAAACTGTACGAAATCAGTGCAAAAATTTTGACGGTAAAAATAAAGTGTTTCTGCCAGTTAACTCCAGATTTTCCCTTCAGTAGAGAGAACAGTCCAACGAGCTATTCACTTTTCTTCCCATCAAATCACTGATGCTCAATCACTCACCGGAATGTTTTCTAGCTGCGTTTAGAAACCACTTTGAAGAAAGGGAACATTGCAGATAAACATAATTTCCGAAACATTTGCGAGAACGAAGTTAAACGGCATCAGACAAAAGTGGGGTCACAAAGGCTTGTAGAGGCAAAGTCGCTAGGAAAACAGAAGACAGTCCCCACCACCGTTTTGCCTCTCTTGGCTGTGTTGATCCCGACGGGTACTTCGTCTCAAGTTGTTTACCCCTGACAGCGCTGGGCCGTAATGGACGCCAATTAGCGTAAGGCACTCAATTAACGGGCGGGCCTGCCCTCGCTGGGATCGAATGGGCTGGCAGCCCCCTATCGGCTACTTGTCCAAGGGGGCTGGAGGCGGGGATGAAAGCTCCCTTCTTCTACATCTACATCATACTCCGCAAGCCACCTAATGGTGTGTGGCGGAGGGTACTTTCGGTACCACTATCTGATCCCTCCAACCCTGTTCCACTTGCAAATAGTGCGTGGGAAGAATGATTGTCGGTAAGCCTCTCTATTAGCTCTAATTTCTCGATTATTCTCGTCGTGGTCAATACACGAGATGTATGTGGGGGGGGCGAAGTAGTATGTAGTCTGATTCCTCCTGAAAAGTGCTGTCCTGAAATTTCAATACTAAATCTCTTAGTGATGCACAACGTCTCTCTTATAACGTCTGCCAGTGGACTTTGTTTAGCTTATCCGTAACGCTCCCTCGCTAGCTAAACGACCCCGTGACGAAACGCGCCGCTCTTCGTTGGATCTCCTCTATCTCCTCTATCAGTCGTACCTGATAGGGATCCCAGATAGATGAACAATACTCAAGAATCGGGCGAACAAGCGCCTTATAAGCCACTTCTTTCGTGGATGAGATACAGTTCCTGAAGATTCTTCCGACGAATCTGAGTCTTGTGTCTGCTTTTCCCACTATTTGTTTTATATGGTCATTCGACTCAAGGTCGTTTGGATAGTTACGCCTAGATATTTTACGGCAGACGCAGTATCCAGCTGATTGTCGTCAATAGTGCAGCTGCACAGTAATGGATTTCTTTTCCTATGCATGCGCAACATGTTACATTTGTTTACGTTAAGAGTCCAGCGTCTGCACCATTCATCAATTCTCTGCAGGTCGTTCTGCAAATTCTTACTATCTTCTGGCGTTGCTACTTTGGTACAAACAACTGCATTATCTGTTCAAATGGTTCAAATGGCTCTAAGCACTGTAGGACTTAACACCTGAGGCCATCAGGTCCCTATACTTAGAGCTACTTAAACCTAACTAACCTAAGGACATCACACACATCCATGCCCGAGGCAGGATTCGAACCTGCGACCGTAGAGCAGTGCGGTTCCGGACTGAAGCACCTAGAACCGCTCGGCCACAACGGCCGGCGCATTATATGTGAATAGTCTTAAAGAGTATCCGACGCTTTCTTCTACATCATTTATATATATTGTGAACAGCAGCCGTCCTATCACACTTCCCTGTAGTACTCCGGATATTTCCTTTACATCTGTCGATTTAGTTCCGTTAAGAGCGACGTGTTGAGTTCCATCTGCAAGAAAGTCTTGAATCCAATCGCAGGTCTGCTCCGATACTCCGTAAGCTCGTATTTTTTTTCATTAAACGGCAGTGCGGGACGGTGTCAAATGCCCTCCTGAAATCAAGCAACACGGCATCAGCCCGAGCGCCGTTGTCCACTGCGCTGTGGATCTCATGGAGGGACAGCGCGAGCTGAGTTTCGCGGGATCTCTGTTTGCGGAATCCATGTTGATTTTTGTAGAGAAGCTGTTCATTTTCCAAGAACGTCATAATTCTTGAGCATAAAACATGTTCCATAATTCTACAGCAGATTGACGTCTACAATTGTATGGCTCTGTCTTACGGTCTTTCTTAAAAACGGGAATGACCTGCGCTTTTTTCCAGTCGTTAGCTACCTTTCGACGCTCAAGCGATCTACGATAAATTACTGATAGAAGGGGGGCAATTTCTTTCGCATAATCTTTATAGAAACTTATAGGTATTTCATCTGGTCCTGAAGCCTTTCCACTACTAAGCGATTGCAGCTGCTTTTCAGTCCCGCGATCGGTTATCTCAATATCTGCCATTTCGACGTTCCCACGACGATTCAAAGGAGGAACAGTGTTACGATCTTCTGCAGTGAAACAACTTTGGAAGAACGATTTCAGTATTTCGGCCATCTCCCTGCTATCTTCCGTTTAGGTGCCGGTGTGGTCGCTGAGAGAATGAATAGACGATTTTGACCCACTTTCTGATTTTCCATACGACCAAAATCTCTTAGGGTTTTTACTCAGGTCGTCTTACTTTCGAAATCATTGAACGCTTCTCTCATTTCTCACCTTACACTCATTTTCAATTCGTTCAGCTTCTGTTTGTCAGCTAGGTTTTTACTTCTCTTGAATCTGAGATGAAGTGCTCTTTGTTTACGTAGCGCTTTTCTAACACGGCTATTAAATCATGGTGAATCTTTCCCATCCCTTAAAACCTTACTCGGAACATACTTGTCTAGGGCATATTGAACGATTCCTCTAAATTTTTTCATTTGTTTTCCACATCTTCGTCCTCATCACCGAATATTTGATGCTGGCCGCGAGGGATTAGCCGAGCGGTCTAAGGCGCTGCAGTCAGGGACTGCGCGGCTGGTCCCGGCGGAGGTTCGAGTCCTCCCTCGGGCATGGGTGTGTGTGTTTGTCCTTAGGATAATTTAGGCTAAGTAGTGTGTAAGCTTAGAGACTGATGACCTTAGCAGTTAAGTTCCATAAGATTTCAAACACATTTCAATATTTTTTTTGATGCTGACTGCTGAGATATTCTGAAATTTGTATCCTGTCACTTTTGCTGAGCAAATATATCTTCCTACCTTTCTTAATATTCCTTGTAGGACCCGTCGTCATAAATGCTGTCACAGCCTTATGATCACTGATACCTTCCTCTACGTTAACTGATTCGATAAGTTCAGGTCTGTTTGTTGCCAGGAGGTCTAAGACGCTACCCTCAAGAGTTGGTTCTCTATCTGCTAAAGGTAATTATCGGATAAGACATCCAGAACAGTGCCACATGATTTCCTGTCTCTGGCACCAGTTCTGATGGCATAACACTCCCAATCTATAACTGGCAAGTTGAAGTCACCCGCTATTACAACGGCATGATCAGGAAAATTACTAATGATATTCTGCAAGCTCTGTCTGAAGCGCTCTACAACTACAAATCCCGACCCAGGTGGTCTATAAAAGCATTCGATCACCATTTTTACCTTTGTTTGATACTCAGTTTCACCTAGATTAATTCACATTCGGAATCCGTGATAACCTCAATAGAATTTATCCAATTTTTTACTGCAATAAACACGCCGCCACCATTGGCGACTAACCTATTCTTAAGATAAACATTCCAGTCTGAACTTAGGATTTCGCTGTCATTGACGTCTGGCTTCAACCAGCTTTCTGTTCCCAATACTATTTGTGCATTATAACCTCCAATAAGCGACACTAATTCTGGGACCTTTCCTTGGATGCTCCTGCAGTTTATGAAAATCATGTTAATCTCTGATCTGCGAGGACCAAGATTCTCTCGTATCAGCTTACGAGAGCGACGGACCACCTTATTCTTCTCGTATTTAGAACAGGTATTTTTGAAATGCTGTGACTGTGACTCTGCTTATTTACTTCAGAAATATACTTCTGGTTTGCTCTCATTTGATGTACTAAAAGAAACGGATAGTATGAAATTCAAAGTCTAGTTCTCAGCTTCTGATCTACTGCTCAAGGAAATTAGAAACTGGGCACAAACCCACAATGTTAAAATAACAACAGCGGAACAGTTATTGTAAACAGAGCTTACCTTATTTTAAGATGATAGCAATACAGTTACTAATCAAATAGATTTATGAAGTGAGATGAAAACACACTGACGGTACCAGAAAAATTAAATAAGGTAATGAAGGAGAATTTGTAGTTTTTCAAGAACCGATTAGCGCATATGCTATCGTTGTTTAAGAGGAATTTCTCTGATTTTTCAAGGTACCGGAGCCATGTGGTGCTCGCGTCACGGTACCGCCCGTTCCGCGTAACCTATATTGGCAACTACAATTCATAAAAGATCGTTGCTGTCATGGTTTTTCACTTTAGCGTAAATTCGACTAATATTGTAACCGGTGAAGCCTTAAATTATTAGCACTTACGATACAACTGGGTGTGGATTAATGCTTAAGGACGCTCACATATTACATAAGAATTGAAGAACCACACTGTGTATTATACAGTTTCCACGTTGAAAACTTTATTTATTTAATTGCAAGTAGCAAGTAAAAAATTTAACAATAAGCATAAAAACGCAAGAAAATGCCCCTAAAGTTAGTTGTTCTCAAGTGGTGTTCAATTGAGGAATTATTTTGTTAATGCAGTTGCCAGTGTTCCTTCCAACCAGTAAAGACAAGAAAATTTCATGAAACTCACTGCTCTCCCATCTTTCTAATCGTTGTTCACACTTCCTCATTCTGCTGAAGGGTTCTGCCTTTTGGGCAACAAACTTCTGACGAAGGACCATTTTTTCTCCCTCCTCTACATAAAATTTTTATCACCACCATTTGGGCAGAGTCACCCGCAGTTATCCGACTAATTCTTTCGCCTCAGAGATGGACTCCTGCAGTGAGAGAGAGAGAGAGAGAGAGACAGACAGACAGACAGACAGACAGAGAGAGAGGGGGGGGGGGGGGGAAGTTGACAGCCTGTAATAATCTGAAATCCCTGTGAGGCTGTCGGGTGTTAACTCCAACGCTAGACTAGTTTTTCCTGTCAAACACTGTCTACAAAAGAAAAGAATGAAAAAAATTCAAAAATACTGCAAATTCCGTTTATTTTAAGCTTTGTCCACAAGTGAGTGATCAATAATCAAACGCCATGAGTTTACCTTGTATCCTGAACGTACTTTTGTTATTGCTTTTGTTATACAGTTTAACAAAGCTTATTGTAATTTTTCACTTATTAACTTCGTGTTTCATTCAGACATTTTTCGTGAGGTCAATCACAAAAAAGTTAACTTTTCTACTACTATGATGCACTTAACATATTCTGTAAAAAAATTAAAACTTATTTGATGGTATTTCTGTTTTTCTTTATCATTGATTCCAATGCTGCCATCTTTATTCCTTTAGCAGTCTCAGCTACTCACATCCATTGTCAGAGCAGATGGTTAAAATCTTAATGCTGGATAGCTATCTGAAGACAAATTTGAGCTTTTATAATCCTTACAATAAGTTTTTTCGTAGTAGTTGTAACTTATAAGATTAATTATTTTTAGAACGTATGTGACAATCACTTTTGAGCTGTCCCTTATAGGTACAAATGTTTTAAGCAAAAATCACTATGATGTTATATGTCAAGGAATTCCAAATCTTCTATTAATGATACACATGGAAACTACTTCCTGTTTTTCATCACCAGTTTTTCCCACTAAAGAGCTCTGGTTTTTTTTTCTTTTTAATCATTACTGCAATATTTTTCAATCATGTCTTCGCAACTGTTGACATGTAGGTATATGAATACTTCACTACATTGCTGGAACTTGTTATTCTCTACGTTCTCCCTGCCATAGCCGTCTTTGGTCTCATACGTAGGTTTTCATCGAATCATTGTCTGTTATTTCTCATTGTTCTCGTGTATTTACTGTCTGCTTTCTCTCAGAGAGCTATCTTCATTCAAATTCCGTTTCTAGATAACATCAAAGTTATTGTTGATATTTGTAAGCGAATTGAATATTGGTGACGATTTCAGAACTCATACGGAGACAGCGTATCTAAAATATATTCTTAAGTAAACGAAGATTGTAAAAGATGCAAATATCACTGCCGGATTTAGCGAAGACAGAAAAGCTCGAAGCTATGATGTCTCAGAAACCTTATGGCAACCGTGTTTTTAAGCAAACATGTGAGATTTTGATTGATGTTGTGAAACTGGCAACAATAAAATTTGAGATGCCGGCCAAATGTCAAACATGTACATAGTTAAGGCGAACCTCTGAGAGAGAACAGGTGATTCAAATCTTAATGCATGACACTGTCCATCACATATGTATTGTCTTTCAGTGTGCACAAAATTTCGTGTTCAGAATGTTGAATATACGCACACAGTTCTTATAAATTGTTAATACAAGTTGTCAGTGACTTGGTTCTCAACATCTATAAGACAGTGCTTAATTGACCAGTGGACTGAATGAAATCTGTACAAGCGCTGGAAAGTAACTTACTCGTTCCACTCTATGAAAAGTATTTGGAGGCTAATGTTGACTACGCATAAAAATAAGGAGAAAGAGTAAACGCGTAAATTTCTTGACCCACTGCTTTTGTTTGTAATCCACTGAGACGTAATAGGTGGATGACAAACCCCTTAATGCAAAATACTGGGTACATGGCACAAGGAAGAGTCAGGAAACTATTCTCCAATGACCTCAAATAGACACTGAGAAATCAAAATTAGGATCCGGTGATGATGATAATGATGACTAGCCAGTTGGACTCAATTGGCCTTCACGTATCTCCCTAATTGGAGATTGGTCTAACAGACAGTATCTTATTGTGCGCACTGAATGTCTTTTGTTATTCGTCCTCTGGGAACAACAATCTTCATCAGCGAGGTCGCTGGAAATTGCGCACAAGCACTGACTGGGATATGATGGGCCAAGAAACTACTGTATCATTATGAAATGAATCATTTCCACAGCCACCTAAAATCATTTAGGTAACTGTTAAGAACCTTATATCTGAATGACTTGGTGTTTATTTGATCTCCACTCCTTCTTAATTTGTAACTCAGTGCCTTCACCGCTGTGTCATCCCGCTCGGTTCCACCCGGCTCCGAAATATTCTAATTTTTCACGACCATCTGATATGTTATACTCACAAGCAACCATTTCAACAAGACTGTAAATGACACCATAAAAATGAACAGGTTGAAATAGAGGCAATATACTCTCTGAATTGAATACCTATTATGGCTTATAACCCCATTCCAAACAGGGATTCGAACCGGGACACGAGTCTGTCATGTTCAGTTATCTTCCGACTCAAATATACGAAGGTACTCCCTAGCGGACTCTCAGCTTGAACCCCACAGGCTTACTCCTATCATTCCCGCCTTTGCAACTGATTTCTTCTTGCCTTGTGCCACCGTTAAGTTGCATAGTGGTTCAGATACTCAACTCTTATCTTGGAGGGCTGAGGTTCAGATCGCCATCCATCCATTCAGATTTAATTTTTCTCTGATTCCCTTAGATCTTTTAAGGGGACAACCGAGCTGATTCCTTTGAATGGAAACGACGGGTATCCTTCGCCATCTTTTCTCCTGAACTACAGGGTGGCCCACGAACGTCGTACATCGACGTGATCTAGTAAATATTTCATTTGCAGGTTGGTAACGTTGGAAAGTTCGTGCATGGTTCACCAGAAGACAGCACTTGCCGATATCATGCATGCGTTTCGCCGCCGCTTTAGTATAGTAAAATGGCGGTCACGGACCGATCGACACTAGAAAAGAAAGGGAAAGACCGTGTTGTTTTACGCGGAAACCAAGAGTATAGCGAAGACGTTTTCGTGTTCATTATCGTACGAGGTGGGTCTCCTGCAGTCAGACAGCGTGTAGACTAAGGACAAAGTTTGAAACTGGCGGCAGTATTTTAGAGCAAAAGCGACCTTATGCTACCACAGTCCGTAATCCAGAGAATACCGAGGTCTTGATAGTGGCTTAAACACAAAATCCTAGGAAATTCACGATGCGACCTGAGGCCATCTCACGTCGTTCTCTTCAGAGAATACTTTGTGCTGGTGTGCAATTATTTCCATAAAATTGACAGTGTTGCACAAACTGACGGAAAATGACAGGGTAAGGCTATTATTGTTTGCGGCTTTGGCTCATGCAAATGATGATACTGTGATTGGTAACATATGGCTCTCTGATGAGGTGTTCGTTCATATGAACGGTAGCGTAAATAGGTAAAATATCAGTTTTTGGCACCAGAAGCCTCTGATGTTGTAGACGAGACTGAAGATTATGCAGAAAAAGTGAGTGTATAGGGTGCCGTTTCCAGCCGTGGAATCACCGGACCAATATTTTTCAACAGCTCAGTTAACATTGCTCAAAAAGGCATGTAGAACAATTATTTTGTGCTCCAGTATGTAACAGTGTTACCGGTGGAGACATAATGGTTCTTGCGAGATGGAGCTCATCCTCATGCAGCAAACGTTACTCTGCTGGATTTCCTGCAAGAAAATTTCGGACACTGTGTGATATCCCATCGACATCCAGAAAGTTTCAGAGCGGTTTAATATGGCCGTTACATAGCTCAGAGATTAATCCCCGTAATTATTTATGTGAAAATTGAAAGAGACAGTCTACTGCAACATACTAGGTAACCTAATGCAACTTCCAGAGTTCATCGTGACTACTCTCCAGCGAATCACAGATGACTTGTGTCATAGGGTGGTCTCAGACATCACAGTTCGTCTCGATGCCGTGGTACGTCAACAAGATGGACATATTGCACATGTACTGCACGCTCGTTGATGCTGAGTGTACAGATTCAGATGAAAAATGCAAAAAAAAAAGGTTTTGTTTATCAAGTGTTATATAAACAATCTTCGGTGTATGACATTTTGCACGCGTCGCTATATACATTATGTGACACAGTTTGCGCGACCTCACTAGGAGTGTGTCCCCATCGCCAGTTATGGAGAGTAACAGCTATTCTCTCAGTCACACATCTGGTTCGATTTTGTTTCCGTAAGGCGAGGCGAGAAATACCGGAGCCCCGTTGCCCATTCCCAAATCTCAAAATGTTTTGGTCGTATTAGTAGTACAGGGGGCCAATCAGACACTCCTCTGCGTGCGGTCAAGGTAGCTGTTGAGAATCTTGAAGCGTCAACGACGCTAGTAAAAAAAATCCATAATTCCATAATTTACTCTCAAAGTCCTCAGGTAATCGTTCTTCAACGCCAGTTTCAGCTACTGCTCATTCAGCTGCGCACTGGATTCTAGCTGGCTCCCTGTCCAGTCATCTCCGCAGTTGCACACTCGGGCGAAGTTTTGCGACCCTGGTGCCACGGAGTGTTGTCAGCGTGCAGGCGCGATCATTGTCCAGCGCGAAGTGGTCCTGGGCTAGCTGTTGGAGTGTCCTCGGTCGCTCTCCGAATTCTACCATGTACCTGGCGTCGGTAGTCGTGTGATCGTTTACTCTCCCTCCTACTCATTCTAGATTTCAGTACCCGGGGGCGCCTGAGTATTCAACAGGAATGTGGACCCCAAGAAGCCCTGTTACTAACTCCGCCGTTGGAGTTCAGAGCTGACAACATCATGCGATACGGCGTTGAAGACAGTCAGTTCCTCCATCAGTAGATAGTAGGCGGCTAGCAGCGTGAAGTTCATCAGGTGAAGGCCATCAACTCGAGTACATCTTCAGCAACTAGGACACAGAATCACTACAGTATTCTAATCATGGAATAAAGTGAAATTACAGTGAATGCCATCAATCCCAATGACCAAATCATGGCGAGAGCTGGAGAGGTGCGGTATTTGAAGGGAGTTGGCGTGGGGCTATGACGCAAGGCTCGGTTCGTAATGACCGCATTTGCCCTTCTTATTCTGCTGTATTCACTTAACAGGCTGTTATGTGTCAGTTCCTCGCTATGTGCTCTTGTGAAAGAGATAGAGTTTCTTGCAGTAAATCTTACGAGATAACGAATATGCCTGTCTCGCTTTCTTTGGGCTTCTGGCGCAGCTTCCTTTCTGTTGAATGCATATCCTCACTCGATAGAGAGTGTCACTGGCTTAACACACTTGTGACATACTAGCACGCTTCTTGCTTCTGCCTCTTGTATCTGGCACGACTTGAGTTTGTATGTGGCAATGCAAATGAGTTTTAATAAAATTATGCAAATTTCTACCCCTTATCATTCCGTGCCTTAATGTTGTCAAGAACTTACAAATTACTTCCCAGCCATAATTTTCATAATGCAATGTATTTTTTTCTGAACAGTTTGTAGTATTATCAAGATGACTACTTTCCAGAAGGGAAAAGTCACTAGAATATCACGATACTTCTCAGTTGGGATAAGATCAAGGAGTGAAAATGAGTGTTCATTAACAAATATGTACCTAACACACTGTTTTTTCTTTGGGAGTAGAATGCTCATTATCTGTTAGTGTAGAAATGATTCATAACTGAAAATCTGGAGCTCGACAGTTGGATTTTAAACTTCCAAGAAGCTTGGCTTGGGTCAGCATAGCCACATCGATTTCCAGGCAGCCATAAGATCGAAAGCAGAGGCTGCCATCCTCGTGGCGGTTGTTCAAGCTGTTGACGACATTTCGGTCGCGTTGTAGAATCTCGCCGATTTATATCGTGTTGGGGAAAATACTGATTCTCCTGTATTCTCGTCCATAATCTAGTGAGAGCTTACTGCCATCTCACGTGTGATTGAGAGGTGTTGCTTAACACCAGGAGCCACGTAGAAAGATGCGTACCAGGTATAGTGCGCATGGCATATCGAAACTGAATATCTACCTGGTGAACGTAGGAACTTTTAAATCATATAGTTCAAGAGAACTCAGATGATGATCAAGCTAAAGCCAGTGCTGCTGTTCTCAGAGTGTTTCCAACCACTCTCTAAGAAGATCCGATTAGCTTTTGCAGCAAATTAATGTGGCTTTTCGCTTTTTCAGCCGTTTTTCTGGACAAGGTGCGGGTAGGTAAATGACCTAATCAAGTTGCCGAGCAGGTATTTTGTTTTGCTCTTACATTGTAATACATTGACTCTGAATATTACCTACGGACAGTTTGCGTATTTGTTTCTCGTATAGAATGCTGCAACTTCTTTCTTCAACGAGTTTTGTTTTAGCTTCCACCTCCTGAAATACTTATGGTATAGATGCAAGTATTCTGGCACAATGTCATCTACCTCTGGGATCGCTAGACAGATGTTACCGGCCAATATAAATGTGATGTGAATTGACTCACTGCATAAAAAATTCAAGAAACTGTATGCCGCTTCGCTAACTCTTTTAAATAGGGCTAATTTCGAAAATAAACGAAGCCGCTATGCAAATAAAAACCCATCACGGTCAGGCTAAATTAAATGTAATTATGGAATTAGCCTTGGGTAATGGCATGCTCTCATGTCATTAATGCATTACTTGTGATTTACTTTATTAATTAAATATTCTTTTTGAAGTTCGGAGATTAGCGGGAATGCTTTTAAAAGTAAAATAAACCGCAGACAAGCCTCATCGCCTTTAATTCACGTAATTTTTATAGGAGTGTAATTTCACCACCAGAGGCAGTAGATCTCTTGCTACGTAACACGACATAAGCACGCGACCTTTCTGCTTTCACTGTGTCTTTCGACTTGTTTGATAGTACAATCAATTTTCACTCTGCAGCGTACTGTAGTGTACTTGTAAAGAGCCCATAACTGCCGCAATGCAATAATTTTAGGTGATTGACATCTATGTTACTGAGATATATCATTGTTTTGTGGAAAGTGATGATGTGTTAAGTGTGGTACCTTATAATGCGTCCAAGAGATTTTCTCAGCCGGCCGCGGTGGCCGAGCGATTCTAGGCCCTTCAGCCCGGAACCGCGTTGCTGCTACTGTCGCAGGTTCGAATCCTGCCTCGGGCATGGATGTGTGTGATGTCGTTAGGTTTAAGTAGTTCTAAATTTAGGGGACTGATGACCTCAGCTGTTAAGTCCTACAGTGTTTAGAGCCATTTGATTGTTTAGATTTTCACACGTACACAAGGTGAAGAATATGTAAAAGAAACCTACACTCAGATATCTGCAATGTACGCAGCAGGGACGTCCAGTCGCACCAGCCCATCTTCCACTGTTCAGCCTGTGCTCTCTCGGTTTCCAACTTTTTTGCCGGAACCTCTTGATAAATCACAGGGGCGGTTCCTCGCCGCTGTGGGCAGAACCCGGCCACCCTGCCACCGCCGCCACAAAAATCGGTAAAAGAGGATGAGGCCACCGGGTGATTTATTCTGGCCGTGTAATGCAAACAAGGCGGCTGCACGAAAAAGCTGATTACATTAATTCCTCTTCACTTGGCGCGTGTTATTAAGAGACGGCGCGGACCGCAGCCTGAATTAATTTGTCTCGCGTCCTGGGCTCGGCCCTGTACCGACGAGGATAAAGAGGGAGACGCGCACACCAGGCGGCCGGGTGGCCGTCGATCTTCCGGTCGGATTGCCCGCTCCAACTTGCACTCAACTTTTCCCTTTAATTATCCTCCCAGTACTTGGTGGGCGAACTTTCTACTCTCGCCTCTTCTTCTCGCTTCTCTGCCACTTTTGTTTTTAAATCTTCTCTCTGTCGTCTGACGAAATTAAACTCCCTTTCTTATCACACAGAATAATTTACAACTTGGTTTTTAAGACTGCTACCCTAAAAAAATGCATTGACCCAATATTGGCTGCTAAGGTTAGAACATACCGGTTCGCAGACGTTCTTTCATCTACAAACCCGTGTCGGGGAATCGCGGGAAACGGAAGAGTCGTTGTCGTAACCGCAGAAACGGAGCCGTTTATCTAACGTCCAAAAGGCCATCACTATTGTTTGTAAACTGTTCGCGTGTCACCTTGGTTTAAGTATACCATGCATAGGAAAGTGGCGCTCACTCGGAAAACGGAGCTATGCAAAACTGACGCCAAGGCAAATATGGTGCACCACGGTCCACAGATGATAGGGGTGAGCGACGGCTGCAGAGGTGTGTAGGGGCAAACAGACGTGCAGCTTTTGAGCAGCTGCCCACCCAGATGAACCAAGGAGCGACCAACAGTGACTCCTCAACTACCGACCAGTGAACATTGCTGCATACGGGCCGCTGCAGCACGCACTTGGTTCATGAACCCATGGTGACCGTTGTTCATCGGCGACGAAGGCCGGAATTTCCAAGACCATACATTTGAAAGCAAATACCCTGCACCTAGGAGGGAGCGGTATGGTCTAGAGAATCTTTTCTTTTCATTCCCTGGATATCTCTTCATTCTGGAAGGTACAGTACATCGACAATGATATGCCTCTATCCTTGGATACCATGTCCATCCCTACATGCAATCTGTTTTCCCTCGGCACGATGGCATTTAACAGCAGGATAATAAAATGTGTCACACAGGTTGCAGTGTATGTGCGTGGTTCAAAGAGCATCTAAATGAATTTACCGTACCCCTTGTCCACCGAACCCCCCGATTTAAATCCAGCCGTGCAAGTATGGGGCCACCTCGAGCGGACTGTTCGCGCCATAATTTCTCAGCCGCGAACCCTGGTCATGCCACAAGTGTGCGGGGCACCGCACCCCTCTCCGTTCCTTCCAGAATCTTATTGGCTCTCGTCCTGCATGTCTTGCAGCGGTTTGGGCTGCAGAAGGTTGTTATTCAGCCTTTTGTTAGGTGGTCACATTAATATAATTGGACAGAGTAAATGACGCAGTGTCTAACGTCTGAAGAGACATACTAGATATGCTAATAATGTTCATGTCTGGGGAGTTTGGTGGCCAGCGTAAGTGTTTAATAGCTCAAAAGAGTGTTTGTGCAGCCACTCTGTAGCAATTCTGGACGTGTGGAGAGTCGCATTGTCCTGCTGGAATTGCACAAGTGCGACGGAATGCTCAATGGACATGAACGGATGCAGGTGATCAGACAGGATGCTTACGTACGTGTCACCTGTCGGAGCCGTATCTACACGTATCAGGCGTGCCATATCATCCAACAGCACACGCCCCACACCATTACAGATCCTCTTCCAGATCGAACAGTCCCCTGCTGACATGCAGGGTCCATGGATTCATGAGGTTGTCTCAATACCCGTACACGTCCATCCGCTCGATACAATTTGAAACGAGGCTCGTCCGACCAGGCGAAATGTTTCCAGTCGTCAACAATCCAATGTCGGTGATCACTGGCCCAGGCGAGGCTTAAAGTTTTGTGAGGTACAGTCACTAAGGGTACACGAGTGGGCCTTCGGCTCAGAAAACCCATATCGATGACGTTACGTTGAACGGTTCGCACGCTCACACTTGTTGGCCCAACATTGAAATCTGCAGCACTTGGCGGAAGGGTTGGACTTCTGTCACGTTTATCGATTCTCTTCAGTCGTCGTTGGTCCTGTTCTTGCGGGATATTTTCCGGCCGCAGCAATGTCAGAGATTTGATGTTTTACTGGATTCCTGATATTGCGGTACACCCATGATACGGTAGTACGGGAAAATGCCCACATCATCGCTACCTCGGATGTACTGTGTCCCTTAAATCTTGATAACCTGCCGTTGTAGCAGCAGTAACCGATCTATCAACTGCGGCAGACACATGTCTTATGTAGGCTTTGCCAACTGCGGCGCCGTATTCTGCCTGTTCACAAATCCCTGTATTTGAGTACGCATGCCTATACCAGTTTCTTTGGCGCTTCATTGTATGACTATACATAGAGAAGCCGAAATACTACAAAATTATAGCAAATTCCGGGATGACTTCTACGGAATCGACGTAGTGTCTAGGACCCTCAGTCTAAACAGATTTAACGTATTGCCTGTAACTAGGCGGAAAGATCATTACTGTTTAGTTCAAGAATACTGGTCTGCCACTAGAAACTGTCGAATCCATTAAATACTTGCTAGTGTGCGTGCGAAGTGAGACAACGATGTAAATCTGTAGTAGAAAAGTCACATGCCGGATGGCAGACTGGGGTTGAGTAGAAGAATCCTCAGGAAGTACAATCCTCCCACAAAGCAAGAGGCTTACAAAACACTCGTTCGACCATTACTGGAGTATTGCTTGTCAGTCTCTTGCCTTCACTGGACAGGATTTATAGAAGAAATAGAGAAAATCCAAGAAAGAGCACCGCGTTTCGTCACAGGGTGGTTTAGTAAGAAAGAAAGCGTAGTGAAGATGATCATCCAATTCATGTGGCGGGCGCTAAAAGAGAAGGGTTGTGTATTGTAATGAGTTTCTTTTACGTATATCTCGTGAAAAGGCAATAAAGGCAAAATTTTATGGATTTAGGTTAACTCGGAGCTCTACCAACAAGCGTTCTTCCTAGCACTATTCGTGACACAATGCAGTTCTCCATGATGCAGTTCGGAGATTTGTTGCTGTAGACAGAGAAGTCGAAATGTTATAAATATCAAGCTGCAAGATGACTTCCAGGGGACTGACGCTTGGTCGAGGGCTTGGTGGTTGTCCCTCAAATGTCACGCATTGCATATAACAAGGCAAAAGGCTCGTTGATGTTTACATCCAGAATGCTGAAGAATCACTAGAAACGGCCAAATGCAATTAATTACTGAAAGTATACGTAGGAAGTGAAACGAATGCCAAGCTGAAATAAACGGAAAGAATTTTCAGGAAATGAATTAGAACGCCGAAGGAGGTAGTTCATAAATCCCTTGCTGAGAATTGCTCCTTAGCCTTCGATCCTCGCCTCGTAGGAATGGTTGAGGAAATAGCACCACGTTCACTCAGGTTCATTTAGCGATGTGCTCATCCGACTGTAGTGTCAGACGCTACACGATATCTTTTGTGCTACGCGGAGTGGTGCACTGGTAAGACACAGAGAGCCTACATTTATAGAAGAGTCAACTAAAATATTGCTTCCACCTACAGATATCTTGCGAAAATATCGTGAGGCTAGAATTAGAGCGAGTCGAGCTCACATACTTTCTTACCAACAGTCATTCTGCCCCCGTTCCATCCGTGACAGGTACGAGTTTTGGAGGGAAACGACAGTGTACACCATGTACCATGCACCTCACATCGTAAGATTGCTCACCGGTGTAGATGATTGGTTCTGAAATTCACACAAAAATGAGGACAGGAAGAAAATTTCTCGACCTTCTGTAGACTAAGCATTAATATCAATGGTACTTTATTTAAAGTGGAGATATACCACTGTTATGAAAATGTAACTTGCCATTAGGGATACTTTTAGCTATACAGATTTATAAAGTTTCCATGTTGTGCCTGTACTGTTCAAACCAGATTACTGGGATTCATAAAATTCTTTTGGTTGGGTGGTTTATCGCCGACGAATTGTCGGTCAAAGTTATTGGATATTTATAAAAAGTTGCGGCTCTATTACATTTGTAAGTAGGTGGATGCATTCGAAGATTGTCGAACTTCACCACAAGGTTGCCGTTTTGAAGAACATCCTAGAAGTAAATTCGCAGATGATATCGTTCAGTATAGTCTAGTTTCATTGCTAACACACATTATATTTTGATGCTCACACGCTCACATGGGTCTTCCGGTTTCGCCTACGTAGAAATGGACTCTGGGGAGGCCATTTCATTCCTTGAACAGCCGGTGCAGGCACAGACCGTCCGCTCCATTTTGTCGTCAACGCCTGGCCACTAGGCCTGGCACGTGGTGAGCTCCTTCATGCTTGTCATCCTCCAGTGTGATTTAAGTAATAGAAAGTGGAGTCTATACCAAGGGAGCGGCAGATACCCACTTTGCAGTCTTGGATGTCGGAGGCTACCAGTAAGATGCCTCGCATAATATTGAGTTGGTATGACTTCGAGAAGGAAGTTCAAAGTTCTTTAGGGATGCCAGCTGGCAGTATCGCATCTGTCCCCTTCTCTCCTCAACCTCCTCTCCTCAATTTTTTTTTTTTTTTTACAAATTTGTATAGTGATCGGAACAAATTTTTATCTTAAATTTAGCCTGGGATACCTTCCCTAATGTTTTCGAAAGTGTTCCAGTGTGTCTTGCATGTTTTTATTTATCTTGGAACATTATCCATCATAGTGTTGGAGAAATTTTTGTAAGCAGTGACTGTGGTGGAAAATTATTCGTTCACCGCTAGAGAAGAATTTTACCCCTTGTCTTCACACACGTAACAGAGGAGCCGCTAAGCACAATACAATGTCAAATAAGAATGGATATGGGTAGATTCAGATACCTAGTCTTATCCATATCTAAGACTAATTATGTTATTAATAGATTTCCACAAATTATGTTCAATTAATATAATCTTTCTCTCCCGAATCCTCACAAGTTTATGAAATTTTTAGCAAAGTAGAGGCAAAAAAGATTAACGTTTGAAAATGCATATTTTAGGAGAACTAGTTTGTCTTATTTAAGATCTTATTCTTCTGTTTTCTAAATTATTTCATTCGCAAACTTTGTCAACGTGCTGTCTACATTTTTTATAATTATTACTTGTTAATACAGAGGAACGAGCAATCATTCCTATTACCTGTTTCAGGGTCTGCACATTCGTTTCCTGAATATTTCCTCTGGCACTGAATGTAAAAAAAAAAAAAAAGAAAAAGTGACTTTAAGAGATTAAATAGTAAATGTCAGAAAAAACTACGCAAAAACACAAGACGCAATTAAATCGTTGAATAACACGTGAGATTTTAAGTTTCATGAAAGAAAGGGTAAAATACAAAAGTTTAACTAATGAAGCAGACAAACAGAATAAAAGAATACAAAAAAAGAGGTTGACAGAGAATGCAAAATGATTATGTAGGAATGGCTAGAGGACAAATGAAAGGCTGTAAAAGCACTTACAACTAGCGCGAAGTGAGATGCCGCCTGTAGGAAAATTAAAGAGATATTTGGGTGAAAGAGAAGCAGCTGTAAGAACATCAGTAGGTCAGATGGCAATCCCGTTGTAAGCAAAAAAGGGAAAGCATAGAAAGGGAAGTAATATGTGAAGGGTCCTTATAAGAGAAACAAATTTGAGGACAAAATTCTAGAAAGAGATGAGGAAGTTGTTGAAGATGAGATAGAATATATATTGGGAGAGCAATTTGACAAAGCACTGAAAGACCTAAGTGGGAACAAGGCCCTTGGAATAGGCGATAATATCTCAGAATTACTGAGATCCTTGGGAGAGCCATCAATGGCAAAATTATTCAGTCTGGTGTACAAAATCTGAGACAGGCGAAATACCTTACGGATCAGAGAGAATGTCATAATTTCAATTCAAAAGGAGGCAGTTGTGAGTTACGTTTCGATCTAAATAAACATCTTCAGGTGATACCGAAAGTTCACCAACAGTCTTCATAACTTATTCTGACAAGGTGGCAGAAGTGTACCAGTGCCGTGACCAAAATAGTCGTCGTCATGCGTAACGCTGAAAGGCCATTCAGGAAAGTGACGAACACACGGAAACACTTAGCGCATCGCTTGGCACTTGTTCAGAATGTTTAAATGTGTGTGAAATCTTATGGGACTTAACTGCTAAGGTCATCAGTCCCTAAGCTTACACAGTACTTAACCTAAATTATCCTAAGGACAACCGCACACACCCATGCCCGAGGGAGGACTCGAACCTCCGCCGGGATCAGCCGCACAGTCGATGACTGCAGCGCCTGAGACCGCTCGGCTAATCCCGCGCGGCACTTTGCACTTGCACAATCATCAGTACTTGCAGGGAACTTAAGCACATCCTGGACTGTTCAGGCGGTGTCGCTCAACGAAAACAAAATTAAAATCTTAAACAGTACAGTATATCGTGTCACGGCACCGCCACCTTTCTGCCACTTTGTGAGAATTAGCTACGAAGAAGGCTTGTGAACTATCGGTGTCGCCTGAAGACGTTCGTTTGGAACGAAACTGGTTGTGACGTAGTAAACGTATCTGAAACACAGCTGTGGTGGTGTTATTAACATTTAGACGAATATTCTGTTGTATTATATGTCAAAAACACGAAATTTGTACCAGTAATACACTATAGTTGTGCACACAAATAGCGCTACGCTTCGGGATCAGTGGTCGGCCATGTTAGGACGCGTCGCATCTGCGTGTCGGCGACCACGATGGCGATTAAGGGGCGCCTCCCGGTGTTGGTTGCGACCTTGAGCAGAGGGCAAACAGTAACGCAGCCGTAATGGAGACGGCCGAAGCCACGCAAAGCTCGCGGCCCAACTCATCGGACGCTATCAGCCGTAAAGCAATAAACCAGCTCCGGGGCGAGCGGGCGCAGCTTATCGCTTAAGCCCTGCAGCGCCGTCCAATGCTCGCCCCCCACAGATAACCCCCAAATGCGCACTCAGCTGCTCGCATTCAGGAAATCCGTAGTTTCTCTCACTCTCGCCCCTCCTCGGGCAGAATACGTTACCACTCGCATCTTAGCAAAACTCTAATAGGTACCTGGAGTAGAAGGGGATGCCGCAAGTTTGCTACAGTGCTTCCTGTTGCATGTTATTCACAGCTGAGGATAACCTAATCTCATTTAATTTTGTCTTGAAGCTGTAGCTTTTCACATTACTACGCTCATTAGATTGGTTGTAGCAATAATTTGAAAGATTAAAGGCTTTAGAAGGATGTAGTGTCCCTTAGACGATTTTTACGGACAGTGCGCGTGCAATGCATATAAAAAACGTGAATCAAAAAAACAAACAAGACTTAAAAGTCATTTGTGAAGAAATGTACGATTAATATTTACAAAAAAACTGTAACGTAAATCTCTGATGAGAAGAAGACCCTATCGCTGATAATTAATATCGCAGTAAATATATATATATATATATATATATATATATATATATATATATATAAGATGAACAAAACAAACCGATCTTCTTCTGCTTCCTTTGTTATATAGAGATTATGTGTAGCACTTAACGCTTGCAGATGTTATTATTGTTTTCTCTTCTAGACGATGTTAAGGTGTGTAAATTATTGCTTGAAATGCATGTATAGAAATAGCTCACGTTATTATTTCGAGATAATGCAAGCACGTCATCTGAATGTTTCACTTGACGAGAGAGATTAATTAGTATTTTTGAGCTGCTACGACGCCTGAACAGTCCAGGATGTGCTTAAGTTCCAAAGCCGTTATCGCTGACTAGCAACAATTGGCCGCCATTACGCGGCAGATTTAAATATTATGTTATTTTGCAATTTTCCTTGTTGTTCAACTAATACTTCAGAGACGTTTATTTACATTGGTGTAACTGCAGCATACTTAAATCAGAAACTTAATTCAATACATGCGCCTGCATGCGACAGATGAATTTTAATCTACATGAACAAAAATGTGGTGGTTTGTTTGTTTCAAATCGTTAATCTCCGAAAGCTCTTAGGCGATTGCTTAGAAATTTTGAGTTAACGTTGAAGTCTGATGCAGGTGTCTTTTTAGGTAGCAAATTCTTTAATATATGTTTTTTGTGCATATAACATATAAATATTTTTAATAAAAAGAATGTTGTAGTTATGGCTTATTGGTTTATGATTAGAGTATTGCTACAGAATCTGAATTTGCAATAATAATAAACAAGGCTCAAGGTCAGAGACAAGGAGAAAGAGGATATGGACAGAAGGATAGGAGGAAATGAGCATACAAAACAGGAAGATGGAGACGGAAAGAGAGGGAAGACATGGGGAGATGGAGAGAGAAGTGGGGGAGGAGAGGTGGACAGAGAGAGAGGGAAGGAGGACGAATGGACAAAGAAAGGGGAAAGGGGAGATGGAGAGCGACGAGGGAGAGAAGTAGTTTAGGGCGTACACCAAATTCCCATAGATATTAGAGACGCGCGTGCTCTCTCTCTCTCTCTCTCTCTCTCTCTCTCTCTCTCTCTCTCTCTCATTTTTTTTTTTTTTTGTCATTTAAGTAGACTGAGCCACAGCAGTGCGTTGCCGGGTACAGCAGTATCATATAAAAAGGACGAGAAATGTCTGCTACACGAAAAGAATGTTGATGCATTATGGTTGCCCCTCCTTCGCTATGCTCTATGGAATACACACATCAAAAAACGTTTTGCATCACCCCGTTACCCAGAACTCCTGAAGATAGACGTTGACTGTGGATATTGTATCACAGACACAGTCCTTTGACTGTTCAGAGATGTCACTAAACCCGCCCAAAGATGTAAACAACCATCGCCTATTAGACGGAGGTGGTTCGACAGCTGATCAGTTTCAGTCATTCCACCAGGAAGGAGGTAACGGCTCCTGTTGTCTGAAGTTCAACCATGCCTAGACGGTCAATATCGCAGTTCGATAGCGTCCGCATTGTTACTTTGTGCCAGGAATGGCTCTCAACAACGGAAGTGTCCAGGAGTCTCGGAGTGAACCAAAGTGATGTTGTTCGGACAGAGGCGATATAGAAAGACAGGAACGGTCGATGAAATGCCTCGCTCAGGCCGCATAAGGGCTACTACTACATTGGATGACCGCTACCTACTAATTACGGCTCGGAGGAAACATTACAGCAACGCCACCATTTTGAATAATTCTTTTCGTGCAGGCACATGACGTCGTGTTCGACACAAACTGCGCAATAGGCTGCGTGACGAGCAACATCACTCCCGACGTCTATGGCGAGGTCCATCTTTGCAACCACGACAACATGCAGCGCGGTACAGATAGGCCCAATAACATGCCGAATGGACCGCTGAGGATTGGTACCACGTTCTCTTCACCGATGAGTGTCTCATATGCCTTCAACCAGACAATCGCTGGAGACGTGTTTGAAGGCAACCCGGTCAGGCTGAACGGCTTAGATACGCTGGCCAGCGAGTGCACCAAGGTAGAAGTTCCCTGCTGTTTTGGGGTGGTATTATGTGGGGCCGACGTACGCCGCTAGTGGTCATGGAAGGCGCCTTAACGGCTTTACGATACGTAAATGCCATGCTTCGACCGATAGTGCAACCGTATCGGCAGCATATTGGCGAGGCATTCGTCTTCATGGACAACAATACGTGCCCACATCGTGCACATCTTGTGAATGACTTCCTTTAGGATAATGACATCGCTCGACTAGAGTGGTCAGCATGTTCTTCAGACATGAATCCTATCTAACATTCCTGGGATAGATTGAAAAGGGCTGTTTATGAACGACGTGACCCACCAACCATTGCCCGCATCTCGTGGTCGTGCGGTAGCGTTCTCGCTTCCCACGCCCGGGTTCCCGGGTTCGATTCCCGGCGGGGTCAGGGATTTTCTCTGCCTCGTGATGGCTGGGTGTTGTGTGCTGTCCTTAGGTTAGTTAGGTTTAAGTAGTTCTAAGTTCTAGGGGACTTATGACCACAGCAGTTGAGTCCCATAGTGCTCAGAGCCATTTGAACCATTTTGAACCACCAACCATTCTGAGGGATCTACGCCGAATCGCCGTTGAGGAGTGGGACAATCTGGATCAACAGTGTCTTGATGAACTTGTGGATAGTATGCTACGACGAATACAGGCATGCATAAATGCAAGAGGACGTGCTACTGGGTATTAGATGTACCAGTGTGTACAGAAATCTTGACCACCACTTCTGAAGGTCTCTCTGTATGGTGGTACAACATGCAATGTGTGGTTTTCATGATCAATAAAAAGGGCGGAAATGATGTTTATGTTGATCTTTATTCCAGTTTTCTGAACGGGTTCCGGAACTCTCGGAACCGAGGTGATCCAAAACTTCTTTGATGTGTGTACATGTGATCAATCAAAGTCTGTCCATGTTTAGGTCTAGTTCTTCTGCCAACTTGGATATCCTGTCACTATCTGTTGAGTACCCCAGACAAGGGATTCTATCTTAAAAAAAAAAAAATGGCCCTGAGCACTATGGGACTTAACTTCTGAGGTCATCAGTCCCCTAGAACGTAGAACTACTTAAACCTAACTAACCTAAGGGCATCACAGACATCCATGCCCGAGGCAGGATTCGAACCTGCGACCGTACCGGTCGCGCGGTTCCAGACTGAAGCGCCTATAACCGCTCGGCCACTTCGGGCGGCCTATCTTTTTTTTTTTTTTTTTTTTTTTTTTTTTCTATCTGAGGCGCTCTGCAATTGCTAGATTTTTGATACTCTATGAGTTGTTACTTGAGTATGATAGTTGTCACTGTTTTCGATTGTTATCAAATTTTTGTTTCTGTTTGAGTATTTGCTGCCAGGCTGAATACCGTAACACCTACAACCATCAAAAAGAAACGCAAAGTACATCCATTTAAAGAAGCTGATAACAATGTTCTTAACACTTTTGTAAGAGAGAGTCTTCATACCTTCCGTTCTGATCATGTAAGCGTAGATAAGTTGTGGAAATATTTCAAAGAGACAGTATCGACAGCAATTGAGAGATATATTCCACATAAATTAACAAGTGATGGTCCTGATCCCCCATGGTACACATAATGTGTCAGGTCACTGTTGCAGAAGCAGCGAAAAAGGCATGCCAAATTTAAAAGAACTCAAAATCCCAAAGACTGGCAAAGTTTTGCAGAAGTTCGAAATATAGCGCGTGCTGCAATGCGAGATGCTTTTAATAATTTCCATAATGAAATTCTGTCTCGAAATCTGACAGAAAACCCAAAGAGATTCTGGTCATACATAAGGCACACCAGTGGCAAGACACAATCAGTACCTTCACTGCGCGATAGCAACGGTGAAGTCACTGATGACAGTGCCACTAAAGCAGAGTTATTAAACACGGTTTTCCGAAATTCCTTCACCAATAAAGACGAAGTAAATATTCCTGAATTCCATTCAAGAACAACTGCCAAGATGAGAAACAAGAAGTGTAATAGCTTAAATCAGTTGATAAAGCCAAAGCCTCCGGTCCACATTGTATACCAGTCAGGTTCCTCCCAGAGAGTATGCTCCACCTTTATCAATTATATACGACCGCTCCACATTTAACAATTATATACAACCGCTCGCTCACAGAAAGATTCGTACCTAAATACTGGAAAATTGCTCATGTCACACGAATATAAAAAAGGGAAGTAGGAGTAATCCGCTGAATTATGCCCCATATAACGAACGTCGATTTTCAGTAGGGTTTTGGAGCAAATACTCTGTTCGAACATTATGAATTAGCTCGAAGGAAACGATTTATTGATACATAGTGAGCACGGATTCAGAAAATATTGTTCTTGTGAAACACAACTAGCTCTTTGTACTCATGAAGTAATGAGTGCTATCGACAGGGGATGTCAATTTATTCCATATTTTTAAATTTCCAGAAGGCTTTAGACACCGTTCCTCACAAGCGTATTCTAAGGAAACAGCGTCCCTATGAAATATCGCCTTAGCTGTGCGACTGGATTCATAATTTCCTGTCAGAAAAGTCACAGTTCGTAGTAATAGACGGAAAGTCATCGAGTAAAACAGAAGTAATATCCGGCGCTCCCCAAGGAAATGTTGTAGGTCCTCTATTGTTCCTGATCTATATTAACGACATAGGAGACAATCTGAGTAGCCGTCTTAGATTGTTTGCAGCTGATGCTGTCATTTGCCGTCTTGTAAAGTCATCAGATGACCAAAACGAATTGCAAAATGATCTAGATAAGATATCCGTATGGTGCGAAAAGTGGCAATTGACCCTGAATAAAGAAAAGTGTGAAGTTATGCACATGAGTACTAAAAAAATCTGCTAAATTTCGATTACGCGATAAGTCAAAAAATTCTTAAGGCTGTAAATTCAACTAAATAATTGAGGATTACAATTACAAATAACCTAAACTGGTACGATCACATAGCTAATGTTGTGGGTAGAGCAAACCAGTGACTGCGATTCATTGGCAGAACACTTAAAAGGTGCAACAGGTCTACTAAAGAGACAGCTTACACCACGCTTGCAGGCCCTGTTCTGGAGTATTGCTGTGCGGTGTAGGACCCGCCTCATGTGGGACTGACGGATAAAATCGAAAAAGTTCAAAGAAGGGCGGCTCAATTTGAACTCTAGCGAAATAGAGGAGATAGTGTCACAAACATGATACGTGAATTGGTGTGGTAATCTTTAAAACAAAGGCGTTTTTCGTTGCGACGGGTTCTTCTCCTGAAATTTCAATCACCAGTTTTCTCCTCTGATTGTGAAAGACATTCTGTTGGCACCAACCTACATAGGGAGAAATGATCATCATGAGAAAACAAGAGAAATCAGGGCTCGCACAGAAAAATTTAAGTGCTCGTTTTTTCCGCACGCCGTTCGAGAGTGGAACGGTAGAGAGACAGCTTGAAGGTGGTTCACTGAAGCCTCTGCCAAGCACTTTATTGTGAATAGCAGAATAATCTCGTAGATGTAGAATGTGTTGATCTTAGTCCACCCTGCAAACGTGTCCATTTTCTGCTTACAAACACAAGCCGGTTGTAAGTACGTACTTCATACAGAAATTAATAACAGCATCAAGAGGTGACGCTAGGATCATCGCACCGGCCGATACCATAAACGCATACAAGGTATCGAAAGATGGAGGAAAGCTGCTTGCAATTCGTGTCACTTTCTTACCAAAGCTAAATTCAAAATGTCACTCTCAAGAAAAAAAAAATCTGTATTAAATGATTCGTAAAATCATAAATATGCTCAAGTAGAGCACAAAAAGAGAACGCAGAATGCGTGATTATGGTATTAAACCTCGATAGCTTAAAAATCAATTATGATACGAGGAACTTGGACAGTACTGAATGTTTACACAGTAAATAACTATTCGAAGAAAATATCTGATCAGTTATTATTGAGAGCTTAAAGGTCACCAGTAGATCTGGAACCCTTACGAGGTAGAACTAACAGTAGATATACACTACTGGCCACTAAAATTGCTATACCACGAAGATGACGCGCTAGAGACGCGAAATTTAACCGACAGAAGAAGATGCTGTGATATGCAAATGATCAGCTTTTCAGAGCATTCTCACAAGGTTGGCGCCGGTGGCGACACCTACAACTTGCTGACACGAGGAAAGTTTCCAACCGATTTCGCATACACAAACAGCAGTTGACCGGCGTTGGCTGGTGAAACGTTGTTGTGATGCCTCGTCTAAGTAGGAGAAATGCCTACCATCACGTTTCCGACTTTGATAAAGGTCGGATTGTAGCCTATCGCGATTGCGGTTTATCGTATCGCGACATTGCTGCTCGCGTTGGTCGAGATCCAATTACTGTTAGCAGAATATGGAATCGGTGGGTTCAGGAGGGTAATACGGAACGCTTTGCTGCATCCCAACGGCCTCGTATCACTAGCAGTCGACATGACAGGCATCTTATCCGCATGGCTGTAACGGATCGTGCAGCCACGTCTCGATCCCTGGGTCAACAGATGGGGACGTTTACAGGACAACCATCTGCACGAACAGTTCGACGACATTTGCAGCAGCATGCACTATCAGCTCGGAGACCATGGCTGCAGTTACCCTTGACGCTGCATCACAGACAGTAGCGCCTGCGATGGTGTACTCAACGACGAACCTGGGTGCACGAATGGCAAAACGTCATTTTTTCGGATGAATCCAGGTTCTGTTTACAGCTTCATGATGGGCGCATCCGTGTTTGGCGATATCGCGGTGAACGCACATTGGAAAAGTGTATTCGTCATCGCCATACTGGCGTATCACCCGGCGTGATGGTATGGAGTGCCATTGGTTCCACGTCTCGGTCACCTCTTGTTCGCATTGACGGCACTTCGAACAGTGGACGTTACATTTCAGATGTGTTACGAACCGTGGCTCTACCCTTCATTCGATCCCTGCGAAACCCTACATTTCAGCAGGACAATGCACGACCGCATATTGCAGGTCCTGTACGGGACTTTCTGGATACAGAAAATATTCGACTGCTGCCCTGGCCAGCAAATTCTCCAGATCTCTCACCAATCGAAAACTTCTGGTGAATGGTGGCCGAGCAACTGGCTCGTCACAATACGCCAGTCACTACTCTTCATGAACTGTGGTATCGTGTTGATGCTGCATGGGCAGCTGTACCTGTACACGCCATGCAAGCTCTGTTTGATTCAATGCCCAGCCGTATCAAGGCCGTTATTACGGCCAGAGGTGGTTGTTCTGGGTACTGATTTCTCAGGATCTATGCACCCAAATTGCGTGGAAATGTAATCACTTGTCAGTTCTAGTATAATATATTTGTCCAATAAATACCGGTTTGTTATCTGCATTTATTCTTGGTGTAGCAATTTAATGGCCAGTAGTGTATATTTGTGATACAGCAATGCTTAGAAACGTTTTTGCTTTTTTAATCTGTCCTACAGCTGTCTTGTTCAGGCAACCCTCATTAAGAAGTGTCTGGTTCTTCTCGAATGGCTAAATTGTCTCTCACTGTGGCGGCTTTATATGGTAAAACAGGTGCTCCTGTTGGAAGATTTAACTTCATTTATTTGTATAACTAATGATGAATGAGAATTGTTCCCAATTGTACTTACCTCAATGTTACAGACAGATTAAATTTCCAGCAACTAGCACAATTTCTTAGTTTAATATTGTACAAGGCGTAGACGCGCTAGCACAACGTTTCTTTGTCGAGTACGGAAGTGTGGAAGGCTGTTTACTCTCTCCACTGCCAAGCCCCAGCACGTCAACAGCACGTGGCACACACACAATTCAGCAATACACTGACTTTTCAATATCTCGATGATTATGGAAAATAACTTCATAGAAGTCTGATCTGCACTGTATCTCACGTGATGTATCAAAGAAAAATTCACCTCGGGTTAAGCTATAGCAGCGGAAAGAAAAAAATAATCTGATACTATTATTATCCTATGTTGCCGAGTAGATTTCAGTATCCACTGGATACTAACAAGAAGTATTAATGACGATAAGCTGCGACAACAGAGATAATAAATATAATACAGTTGTGTAATTACATACAGAGGTGCATGAAATGGGATGTTAACGGCATACAATCAGATCTTCACAGAACATAGTGTAACGCGGCACGCTTTTAGAACATCAGGCTGTTGAGAAATTGCCGCAAGAGGCTGCGCTAGCTCTCCAGGTCTGTGGTGGTTGTGAATAGTAATTATTACATAGCTCTGAATAATTTAGCCCGTGGCAGCGATGAATAGTAATTATTTCAGAATCCTGCATAATTTAGGCCGTCGCTGTGATGAATAGTAATTAATTTGCAATTCTGAGCAATGTGGTGGCCTGTGTTATAACTGTACATCGTTTAGTTCGCTTGATGAGACGGACTGGCGTATGTAACCTGCACAGGAACTTTTTTGACCGTGTGAATCCTGAATAACTGGCATCGGTTCTGAGGCTATTACCAGAGAGTGTCGTTAGAATTAATTGGTTCACGCCGTCAATAACCTGACGGCTCTATTATTTGTCGGACACTGTCAGTTAATCGCGGCGTTTAACACCAGAACAGAGTTGGACACATAACGATCGCTGCTGAAACAGCTGCCTATCGAACGGGGCAGCAGACCGTTTTAATGTTGGCATGTATAACAACACTGTCTTAACGCACTGCCTAAAATAGAGCTCTACCGTCAGACAAACGGCAATGAATAAGCACATGGCGTAAAAGATGTATTTCCAGGATTTGATTTATGTCTTATCAGAAATACATATACGTCATATTTTTCTCCTGTTTAGATCAGTGTTTTTGGACTCTTCACCCATACGTTTTCTGGTGGATATTGGGACAAAAACCGTTATTGTATGTTATACTTACTAAAGATAAAATCATAACTTTTATTTGCTGGTGTTACTCATACCCAGCCGGTTTCGATGTTCGGGCCCTGTAACACTGATGCCGCTGGCGTCTAAATAAAAACAGTGAATAGATCTGCTTCATCCTCGCTACATACAAGAATTTCTCGGGAGCCTTTCAGACTCGTCGTTATGTCTATGATTTTGGACACGTTCTACCGTCATGTCTGGACTAACTTGCTAACAGTGAGAGAAATTTGTCCGTAGCTGCTTAGTAGGTACATAGGTGACGGCAGTCGAAACTCTACTACGGATATCTAGAGCTACGCCGTTATGGAAGAGTATCCTGTTCGTGAGGAAACTTGGTCACCAAATACACTAGTGGAAGAAAAACTATATCGTGCTTCTTCAAGGGACAGGAAGGCTTTTAAGCGGTTTATTTCCTATACACTACTGGCCATTAACATTGCTATACCAAGAAGAAATGCAGATGATAAACAGGTATTCATTGGACAAATATATTATACTAGAACTGATATATGATTACAATTTCACTCAATTTGGGTGCATAGATCCTGAAAAATCAGTGCCCAGAACAACCACCTCTGGCCGTAATAACGGCCTTGATAATCCTGGGCATTGAGTCAAACAGAGCTTGGATGGCGTGTATAGGTACAGCTGTCCATGCAGCTTCAACACGGTACCACAGTTCATCAAGTGTGGTGACTGGCGTATTGTGACGAGCCAGTTGCTCGGCCACCATTGACCAGACGTTTTCAGTTCGTGAGAGATCTGGAGAATGTGTTGACCAGGGTAGCAGTCGAACATTTTCTGTATCCAGAAAGGCCCGTACAGGACCTGCAACATGCGGTCGTGTATTATCCTGCTGAAATGTAGGGTTTCGCAGGGAACGAATGAAGGGTACAGTCACGCGTCGTAACACATTTGAAATGTAACGTCCACAGTTCAAAGTGCCGTCAATGCGAACAAGAGGTGACCGAGACGTGGAACCAATGGCACTCCATATTATCAGGCCGGGTGATACGCCAGTATGGCGATGACGAATACACGCTTCCAATGTGCGTTCACCGCGACGTCGCCAAACACGCATGCGACCATCATGATGCTGTAAACAGAACCTGGATTCATCCGAAAAATGACGTTTTGCCATTCGTGCGCCCAGGTTTGCCGTTGAGTTCACCATCGCAGGCTCTCCTGTCTGTGATGCATCGTCAAGGGTAACCGCAGCCATGGTCTCCGAGCTGATAGTCCATGCTGCTGCAAACGTCGTCGAACTGTTCGTGAAGATGGTTGTTGTCTTGCAAACGTCCCCATCTGTTGACTCAGGGATCGAGATGTGGCTGCACGATCCGTTACAGCCATGTGCGTAATATGACTGTCATCTCGACTGCTAGTGATACGAGGCCGTTGGGATGCAGCAAAGCGTTCCGTATTACCCTCCTGAACCCACCGATTCCATATTCCGCTAACAGTCATTGGATCTCGACTAACGCGAGCAGCAATGTCGCGATACGATAAACCGCAATCGCGATAGGGTACCTTGTGTGAATGCTCTGAAAAGCTAATCATTTGCATATCACAGCATCTTCTTCCTGTCGGTTAAATTTCACGTCTGTAGCACGTCATCTTCATGGTGTAGCAATTTTAATGGCCAGTAGTGTAAAACAAACTGTCATAGACAAGGCGTGTCATTCGTCTGCAGCCCTTGTCAGTTAGGATATTTCTACAGCTACTTCGTCACACGGTTTTACACCGCTGTGAATGGTACACCACACATTGTGTTCACCTTGCACAGTCCCTATTGACACCCCAACAAATAGGCACCTTAATTCACAGTGTGTTTAAGAGCGAGTCCAGCTACAGTAGTCCCTTCTGCCATTTTGTCACATCTCCAGTTCGAAGAAACTTACTGAGCTTGTTCCATGGAACCTCTTGCGCCATACACACAACACACTTCCATGTAAATCATGGTGGAGAGTCACGTGATCTCCTGGTACTAGTTCTACACCATCAACAGGGTTAAAAAAACGACCAGTGTGCTCTTTTAAGTGGGTGACTAACATTTTATCCGGTAAGCTTGTATGAGTCTAATTACTGTCATACCAACTCTGAAGATGAAGGACTAGAAGCAGCACTTTCTTAATGTGGACTTAAAAGCTAGGTGTTAAAGTAATACACAAAATCTTCTGTTATATATAAAGCAGGATGGGATCTCCTCCCAAACCTATGAATTGAGTTGAACCAAATTTGGCACAGAAACAGCATGCCTCAAGAGTATCAGCACTGCATAGTTTATAATCTTCTGGTGCCAAGAGCAACGGTGGATACAGTCAAAATGTGTTTTGTCTCAGCCCATGATGTATAGGCTGCCCTGCATGCCATGCCAAATTAACCTGTTTTGCAGGGAAGCCTCAATGTCAGGAGCAAGAAGTAGTTGGCCTGCTTTATCGACCTGCTCTGCAAAGCAGTTTGTACATCAGGGGCAAATAAATGATTTTCAAACCTGTGATGTGTAGCCTGCCTGGCATGACAAGTGTGTTGTGGAGTATCACCTGCTTTATAGAACTATATTGCAAGAGCTACATGAGCTGATGGGCATGACTAGGGCAGGTTGAGATGGACAGAGGAGGGGATGGACAAAGTGAGGTGGAGGAGGACATGGACAGATAGGGAGGAGGAGGGTGAGATGAAGTAGGGTGGAACTTTTAGAGGGCTAGTGGGCAGGTGGGAAATGGAGATGAGGGGATGAAGATTGTGAGAGGGGGAGGAGGTTGGAGGAGGGAGGAAGATATGGTCAGAGAGAGAGGGTCGAGGAAATGGACAAACAGAGGAGGAGGAGTAGGAGATGAAGAGACAGAGAAGGGATAGACAGAGATGGGAGGATGAGGTGGATTAGACGGAGAGAGAGGTGGACACACACACACACACACACACACACACAGAGAGAGAGAGAGAGAGAGACAGAGAGAGAGAAGGAGGCGGATTTGTGTCCAATACATCTACATCTACATAGATACTCCGCAATCCACCGTACGGTGCGTGGCGGAGGGTACCTCGTACCACAACTAGCATCTTCTCTCCCTGTTCCACTCCCAAACAGAACGAGGGAAAAATGACTGCCTATATGCCTCTGTACGAGCCCTAATCTCTCTTATTTTATCTTTGTGGTCTTTCCGCGAAACGTAAGTTGGCGGCAGTAAAATTGTACTGCAGTCAGCCTCAAATGCTGGTTCTCTAAATTTCCTCAGTAGCGATTCACGAAAAGAACGCCTCCTTTCCTCTAGACACTCCCACCCGAGTTCCTCAAGCATTTCCGTAACACTCGCGTGATGATCAAGCCTACCAGTAACAAATCTAGCAGCCCGTCTCTGAATTGCTTCTATGTTCTCCCTCAATCCGACCTGATAGGGATCCCAAACGCTCGAGCAGTACTCAAGAATAGGTCGCACCAGCGTTCTATAAGCGGTCTCCTTTACAGATGAACCACATCTTCCCAAAATTCTACCAATGAACCGAAGACGACTATCCGCCTTCCCCACAACTGCCATTACATGCTTGTCTCACTTCATATCGCTCTGCAATGTTACGCCCAAATATTTAATTGACGTGACTGTGTCAAGCGCTACACTGCTAATGGAGTATTCAAACATTACAGGATTCTTTTTCCTATTCATTTGCATTAATTTACATTTATCTATATTTAGAGTTAGCTGCCATTCTTTGCACCAATCACAAATCCTGTCCAAGTCATCTTGTATCCTCCTACAGTCACTCAACGACGACACCTTTCCGTACACCCAAGCATCATCAGCAAACAGCTGCACATTGCTATCCACCCTATCCTATAGAAAACAACAGCGGACCTACCAGACTTCCATGGGGCACTCCAGATGATACCCTCACCTCCGATGAACACTCGTCATCGAGGGCAACGTACTGGGTTCTATTACTTAAGAACACACACACGGTCGAAGCTAGTTATATACATAAAACGTTAAGTGTTTAAGACGATACACAACATATCAAATGTTACTGAGTTATGTTTTTTTGCGAAAAATATTCGAAGTAAGAAGAAAGTAGGAAAGTGAGAGATAGACCAAGAAATGAACAGCCCCCAGTTCCCGGGAACTGCGCCGGCAATCTCATTAAAAAAGAACTACCGAGAACAGTCTCTATAGCGGGAGGCGCAAATTCTCCTATAATCTAATTAGTGAGGGTAGAAAAAGAAAATTCCAGAGCTCTCTCTTTAACGTTTCGCCGTTACGTGTGTGAATTAACTCAGTCCGAAAAAATCCTCTATGTGGTTGCGGAGCGAAAGAACGCGAGCTAATGCAATGCCAGAAAAAGAGACGATTAAGGGCAGCACAAAGGAGAGGTGGGATTCATTAACTGCGAAGTGGAAGCCAACTCTACGCCGAGTGGAGGAGCGGCTGTGGAGCGGGCTTTTGCTGTAAGGCGAGCGTGGCAGACATTCCGCAGGCCGGGCGCTGGTATTTCAGAGGCCACTCGCCAGGTGATGCCAAAGAGCGGGGTGCGACAACGCGGAGAGGGGCGCGCTCGGATCGAACCGTCGGGAGGGCAGAAGGTAAACGACCGCCACACCACTTTTGATGTCATGTCGTCTATTTATCTACATTTTTCGTATGGATGTCATTGTTAACTGGGTTCATTTTTATGATTTCTTAATATAATGTAAAAAAGTAGGTAGTTGCGATGAAGCAGGGTGAGGTTGATGGTCGAGTAAGGGAATCGTAAATTATTACCCAAAGGATTTTACAGCGAATGTTGCCCATCCACTGTGCGAGGCTACAAATGCCATTCCTCCACCTGCATCTTGCACGTTATTAAATGATGTGATTTTATATAAAATCTTGAAAGAATTTATTTGCTTTTGTTTTTGTGGTCTTCAGTCCGAAGACTAGTTTGATGCAGCACTCTGCGCTAATTTAACCTGTGTAAGTCTCTTCATTTCCATACAGCTGTTGCACCCTCCATCCACTTTACCCTGCTTACTGTAGTGAGGCATTGGTCTGCCACTACAATTTTTACCCACCAAGCACTTCTCTCCATTAACAGTTTAATGCCTCAGGACGTGACCTGTCAACTGATCCATTTTTTTTATGAAGTTGTGCTATAAATTTCTTATCTCTCCATTTCAGTTCAGTAACCCCTGATTAGTTATGCAACCTATCCATCTAACCTTCCGTATTCTTCTGTAGAACCACATTTCAAAAGCTTTTACGTTCTTCTTGTAGACGCTCTTTATCTTCCACATTTCACTTCTGTACAACGCACAACTCCGAACAATAGCTTCAGAAAATGATTTCTGATACTTAAACTTATATTAAATCTTAACATATTTTTCTTAATGGCAACACACTTCTCTTCCACACAAAAGCGGCTCTTCCGATTGCAAGTCTGTATTTTGTTTCCTTGATTTCTAACATGGCCAGTTATATTGTTCCAAGAACAGTAAAACTCAGCTATTACTTACCAAATCTAATTCACTCAACATAACCATATTAAATACTATTACGTATCATTACTATTGTTTTTATTTTGTTGACATCCATCTTATCAGTTTTCAAGACACTATCTTCCTTTCAAATGACCTTCTGTTCTCTGTGATAGAACTAAAATGTCATCGGCAAGCTTAAGTTTCTCCTCTCTGGATTTTAATTCCCAATCCAAAATTTCCCTTGATTTCCCTTAGTGCATTTCTGATATCTTCCTGAGCACACCCATTCCGGATATCCGAATGGGAAACTATTTTACCCCCAGAATTTTTTACCTGAAAAGGATGCTGCCGTCATTATAGCACAAGTGGAGCGCCATGTCCTCAGGAAGTTGTTAGCTTTCAATCGTCCGTAGTGCTAGAATAGTAAGGGCATTTTCGTAAGGACTTAGTGGGCCTGCAACCCCATTATACTTGATCGCATCCATTAGGAGTGTCGCGTGACAGCAACTTGTGCTTGTGGACGCCAGCGACCGTCTAAAACAGGGTTGGGCAAGATTTCGGCTCGCAGGCCATGCCGGGGCTCAGTGGCATACTTCTGTGTGTCGCTGCCATGTCTGAACGCAAGGGGGAAGGGCACTGGGAAAAGGGGAAAATACTAAATGCGACGCACTTAAATGGTAGTGCAGCCGCACTGCATGGGACTTTGTTGTATACTTCACATTTCCCAACAACATAGATCACAAACAAAACAAGTTTTCGGTTTTTTTTTTTTGGGGGGGGGGGGATTGTAGGTCCACCAGTTATGCAAAACACCGTTTTTCTCAGTACCCAAATAACTGGCGGACCTCTAATCCCAAAAATTTTAACTGCAAAGGAGTATTAATTAATGATTTTTGGCGCGCTCAACACGAAATATAATTTTTATCTGGTACAACCTGTCGGTATATGGCCAGGCGCAGGCAATTTTCAGAGTTTCTCACTCACATTGCAACGTAATCGTGACTTATTTACTTTCATAACCGAAAAGAGCTCTTTCAGCCAAATATGCCGACCGAAATATTGTAGCACTTTTGCCACCTCGTTTGAGGGACGGAAAATCTACCTGCGGAAGGGAATGTAGACGTCCTGGATGGTTTTAACATAAAAGGATTTGTCACTGAGACTGGAATTATCACGCAGGACAACCAGTTACGTCTGCCCATGCACAGGGGCGCTTTCAATAGAAACGGCAAACGTTCTGGAAAACAGCTCGAAAAGAGATGTAAAAGTGACAATGTCCTCAAAACTAGCATTTTAGCTCTTGCAAGGCCACACTGAATTCTTCAAATCTCAGGCTTTCTTTAACGTCAGTGAGTTTACAGAATTGGATTGTAATTGTCAGAATGTCTCTCTCTCATACAACGCGACTTTCTTTTTAAATTCGAATCTACCAAATCAGAAAGAAGTTTCCTTGCCATGTTTTAGTGTGAGCAGTGTGCAGTCAAGTTCACTTAATAGGCGAAGTCTGCAATCCATTCCGCAGGGTCTAATTTTCATCCTGCCTTCTTTCTTCCATTTGTCGTAAGACTCTTCTTGAAAACTGGAATTAACTGAGGTTTTTTGCAGTCGCAAGGTATCCTTCGTTGCTCACGCGATACATGATAAATTGCTGCTAGACGTGGACCAAATTCTTTGGCAGAGTTTTTGTAGGGACTTTTAGGTATGTCATATGACCCTGTTGCCTTTCCACTACTAAGCGACTGTAGTTGCTTTTCTATCCGCGATCGCCTATCTCAATATCTGCCATTCCAACGTCCGTATGACGACTGAAAGAAGTGTCCGTGTGATGATCTTCCGCAATGAAACACTTTCGAAAGACTGAGTTCAGTACTTCGGACTTCCCCGTTATCTTTCGTTTTGGTACCAGTATGATCGCTCAGTGAGTGAGTAGAGGAATTCGGACCAGTTACTCATTTTACGTCAGACCTATACGTCTTAGGAATTTTAGTCAGATCGGTTGGCAAAATTTCAGTTTCTAATTAATTCGACCGTTCTCTTGTTGTCCTCCTTACGCACATTTTCGCTTCGTTCCGCTTTTGTTTGTCTGGCAGGCATTGGCTTCTCTTGGATCTAAGATGAAGCTCTCTTTGTTTACATAGCAGTTTCCGAACACGGCTATTAAACCACAGTGGGCGTTTCCCATCCATTAAGACCTTGCTGTGGGAAAAAAAACTTGTCTAACGCGTATTGAACGATGCTTATGAATTATTTTTCCATTCGTGCTCCACATCTTTGTCTTCAGCACTCAATATACACTCCTGGAAATTGAAATAAGAACACCGTGAATTCATTGTCCCAGGAAGGGGAAACTTTATTGACACATTCCTGGGGTCAGATACATCACATGATCACACTGACAGAACCACAGGCACATAGACACAGGCAACAGAGCATGCACAATGTCGGCACTAGTACAGTGTATATCCACCTTTCGCAGCAATGCAGGCTGCTATTCTCCCATGGAGACGGTCGTAGAGATGCTGGATGTAGTCCTGTGGAACGGCTTGCCATGCCATTTCCACCTGGCGCCTCAGTTGGACCAGCGTTCGTGCTGGACGTGCAGACCGCGTGAGACGACGCTTCATCCAGTCCCAAACATGCTCAATGGGGGACAGATCCGGAGATCTTGCTGGCCAGGGTAGTTGACTTACACCTTCTAGAGCACGTTGGGTGGCACGGGATACATGCGGACGTGCATTGTCCTGTTGGAACAGCAAGTTCCCTTGCCGGTCTAGGAATGGTAGAACGATGGGTTCGATGACGGTTTGGATGTACCGTGCACTATTCAGTGTCCCCTCGACGATCACCAGTGGTGTACGGCCAGTGTAGGAGATCGCTCCCCACACCATGATGCCGGGCGTTGGCCCTGTGTGCCTCGGTCGTATGCAGTCCTGATTGTGGCGCTCACCTGCACGGCGCCAAACACGCATACGACCATCATTGGCACCAAGGCAGAAGCAACTCTCATCGCTGAAGACGACACGTCTCCATTCGTCCCTCCATTCACGCCTGTCGCGACACCACTGGAGGCGGGCTGCACGATGTTGGGGCGTGAGCGGAAGACGGCCTAACGGTGTGCGGGACCGTAGCCCAGCTTCATGGAGACGGTTGCGAATGGTCCTCGCCGATACCCCAGGAGGAACAGTGTCCCTAATTTGCTGGGAAGTGGCGGTGCGGTCCCCTACGGCACTGCGTAGGATCCTACGGTCTTGGCGTGCATCCGTGCGTCGCTGCGGTCCGGTCCCAGGTGGACGGGCACGTGCACCTTCCGCCGACCACTGGCGACAACATCGATGTACTGTGGAGACCTCACGCCCCACGTGTTGAGCAATTCGGCGGTACGTCCACCCGGCCTCCCGCATGCCCACTATACGCCCTCGCTCAAAGTCCGTCAACTGCAGATACGGTTCACGTCCACGCTGTCGCGGCATGCTACCAGTGTTAAAGACAGCGATGGAGCTCCGTATGCCACGGCAAACTGGCTGACACTGACGGCGGCGGTGCACAAATGCTGCGCAGCTAGCGCCATTCGACGGCCAACACCGCGGTTCCTGGTGTGTTCGCTGTGCCGTGCGTGTGATCATTGCTTGTACAGCCCTCTCGCAGTGTCCGGAGCAAGTATGGTGGGTCTGACACACCGGTGTCAATGTGTTCTTTTTTCCATTTCCAGGAGTGTATGATGCTGACTACTCATATACTGCACAGTTTCTATCCTCTCACTCTCGCCACGCAAAAATATTTTCCTACCTTTATTAACAGTTCCTGTAAAACCTGTAGTCACAAATGCTGTCGCAGCCTTATGATCTGTGACATCTTCCTCTAGCTTAACTGATTCGACGAGTTCAGGCGTGTTTGTCGCTAGGACGTCTAAGGCGTTGCCTGCTAGCAACAAACAGATGAGATTTTAGTTTACATAACCTGCAGACATGCTAATAGTGGTTTATCAGTCCGGTAACGTTCAGTGAAGGTGTGTATGGTGCTACATTTTTCATTTCCGTTAGTGTACGATGTACCTTAGATTTTTCTCATCAGTAATCCGTAACATGTTCTTTATTTCGTCTACGTATTGTGTTTACACGCTATTCGACCGAGCGAGGTGGCGCAGTGCGTAGCACTCTGGAATCGCATTCGGGAGGACGACGGTTCAATCCCGCGTCCGGCCATCCTGATTTAGGTTTTCCGTGATTTCCCTAAATCGCTCCAGGCCAATGCCGGGATGGTTCCATTGAAAGGGCACGGGCGACTTCCTTACCCATCCTTCCCTAATCCGATGAGACCGATAACCTCGCTGTCTGGTCTCCTCCCCAAACAAGCCAACCCACACGCTACTCGTATGCGTTAACTTTTTCTCTCTCGAACTGTTTCAGGAATATAGTTTTAGATAAAAATTAAAATTTAAAACAGATCTCAATTACCTGTAGCCCTGACTTGTGATGTTGAACGGCCTGAAACGCTTCGTCAGTGTTTACTCGTACATCATGATGTTATTAACAAACGTTGTTGTTTTCCTTATAAAAGTGTAGTGAAAGGCAATGTGAGGTCTACCTGACCTTTGTTCCTGTGAATAACATCCTTTTTCCACGTTTATAGCTTTATTTAAAACAACAGTAAACTATCTGGCTTCTTTACCATGGAATCTAAGCCAATGGCGAAGATAGAGGATACGATTGTACAGCAACACAAAAATTGTTCTACATTGAAACACCTGAATGTGCAAACAATCATTTCGAAACGACGAAACGCCATTAAGGTATCGCATACACGAAACGGTCGAGGCCGGTAACCCCGCGTGCCTTGCTGCATCCATTAACGACATTACCCTGCCGTTAGTATTTTGGCATGTGCGCTAAAGGCTGGCCAAACAGGCTTAAGCCGGACTGTGATGGACGCGCGTACAAAAATTCGGACGAACCGTGTTATTTTTGTAGCGAGCTGGCGGATGAAATTAATTAGCGAGTGCGCCCCCGCCATATTCGGTTTATTGATAGCGAAAGGAGCCGGGAGGCGTGTGGGGATGGGCTGAGTTACTCTGCGCGACAGTTTATTAATTTTTTAAAAGCACAGGGCCACGCCCCGCGCTTCCTCTGTTTATTGAACATGCAGACTGCCACTCACGTGAAAGTGCTGTTTCGCCGCTTGCTCCAGATGCTGTGCGAACAAGTTATTAGGGCAATTACCTTGCTCTTCACATTTTAGTTTTCGCTTTACGGATATTACTAAATAGTTGCTGCCTATTTATACCCGTATTTGTACTCTACAGCATCGTAATAAATCAAAGATAATACGTATAGAGCCGGCCGGAGTGGCCGTGCGGTTCTAGGCGCTACAGTCTGGAGCCAAGCGACCGCTCCGGTCGCAGGTTCGAATCCAGCCTCGGGCATGGATGTGTGTGATGTCCTTAGGTTAGTTAGGTTTAATTAGTTCTAAGTTCTAGGCGCCTGATGACCTCAGAAGTTACGTCGCATAGTGCTCACAAGGGAACCTCCCCATCGCAGCCCCTCCCCCTCAGATTTAGTTATAAGCTGGCACATTGGATAGACCTTGAAAAACTGAACACAGATCAATCGAGTAAACAGGAAGAAGTTGTGTGGAACTATGAAAAAAATAAGCAAAATATACAAACTCAGTAGTCTATGCGCAAGATAGGCAACATAAACGATAATAGAAGCTCAGGAGCGCCGTGGTCCCGTGGTTAGCGTGAGCAGCTGCGGAACGAGAGGTCCTTGGTTCAAGTCTTCCATCGAGAGAAAAGTTTAGTTTTTTATTTTCAGACAATTATTATCTGTCCGTTCGTCCATCCGATGCGACGTAACTGCGCCGTAGTATGGGGACGCTACACCTAAACAAACATCGAAACACACGACGTCAGTCGACTACAGCGCACGGAAGAGAGAGTATTCCTGCTAACGAGGCTCCCTGGCTGGCAGTTGACTGTTCGCTACTTTGGACGGACAGGTAATTGTCTGAAAACAAAAAATTAAACTTTTCACTCGAGGGAAGAATCGAACCAAGGACCTCTCGTTCCGCAGCTACTCACGCTAACCAATCTGCTCACGCTAACCACGGGACTACGGCGCTCCGAAGCTCACACTATCCTTGATGTTGCCTATCCTGCGCATGGACTACTCTGTTTGTATATTTTGCTTATTTTTTCATAGTTCCACACAACTTCTTCCTGTTTTCTCGATTGATCCGTGTTCAGTTTTTCAAGGCCTATCCACTGTGCCAGCTTATAACTAAATCTGAGGGGGGTGCGATGGGGAGGTTCCCTTGTCAGAGCCATTTGAACCAATACGTATAGAGATTTGTCTTCTTCTAAGTCGACACCACAGTTTCGATAAGTTCAGAGACATCACGTCATTTTACGCATGCAGTATCTCGTCGAAGAGCCCTATGCTCTCACTGGGCAAACTGTGTAAGCGGCGATTAATAATAAAATCAACATTATGCCTTTTGACCTTTTCTGCCCACGTCCCGTTCCAAACTCATTATACATGGAAACATTTACACGCATCTTTCTTGCATTCAGCGCGCCAGATTTACGCCTGACGGCCAACGCTGAAACTATTTTTTTCCAGCGTAAATCGGTTCCTCATTAGCGTCGCCATACCATAATTACAGCCTACACTGGACCTCTGTGCATAGCTGCACTTCAGTTATAACCACTCGGTATGTAGCAGCGATAGAAATACACCGTTTGTTGCAATATGCTTGGGACAACAGTACATTTTCAGGCGGACAAACTTTCGAAATTACAGTAGTTGCAATTTTCAACAACAGATGGCGCTGCAAGTGATGTGAAAGATATAGAAGACAACGCAGTCTGTGGGTGCGCCATTCTGTACGTCGTCTTTCTGCTGTAAGCGTGTGCTGTTCACAACGTGCAAGTGTGCTGTGGACAACATGGTTTATTCCTTAGAACAGAGGATTTTTCTGGTGTTGGAATTCCACCGCCTAGAACACAGTGTTGTTGCAACAAGACGAAGTTTTCAACGGAGGTTTAATGTAACCAAAGGACCGAAAAGCGATACAATAAAGGATCTGTTTGACAAATTTCAACGGACTGGGAACGTGACGGATGAACGTGCTGGAAAGGTAGGGCGACCGCGTACGGCAACCACAGAGGGCAACGCGCAGCTAGTGCAGCAGGTGATCCCAGCGGCCTCGGGTTTCCGTTCACCGTGTTGCAGCTGCGGTCCAAATGACGCCAACGTCCACGTATCGTCTCATGCGCCAGAGTTTACACCTCTATCCATACAAAATTCAAACGCGGCAACCCCTCAGCGCCGCTACCATTGCTGCACGAGAGACATTCGCTAACGATATAGTGCACAGGATTGATGACGGCGATATGCATGTGGGCAGCATTTGGTTTACTGACGAAGCTTATTTTTACCTGGACAGCTTCGTCAATAAACAGAACTGGCGCATATGGGGAACCGAAAAGCCCCATGTTGCAGTCCCATCGTCCCTGCATCCTCAAAAAGTACTGGTCTGGGCCGCCATTTCTTCCAAAGGAATCATTGGCCCATTTTTCAGATCCGAAACGATTACTGCATCTCGCTATTTGGACATTCTTCGTGAATTTGTGGCGGTACAAACTGCCTTAGACGACACTGCGAACACCTCGTGGTTTATGCAAGATGGTGCCCGGCCACATCGCACGGCCGACGTCTTTAATTTCCTGAATGAATATTTCGATGATCGTGTGATTGCTTTGGGCTATCCGAAACATACAGGAGGCGGCGTGGATTGGCCTCCCTATTCGCCAGACATGAACCGCTGTGACTTCTTTCTGTGGGGACACTTGAAAGACCAGGTGTACCGCCAGAATCCAGAAACAATTGAACAGCTGAAGCAGTACATCTCATCTGCATGTGAAGCCATTCCGCCAGACAGGTTGTCAAAGGTTTCGGGTAATTTCATTCAGAGACTACGCCATATTATTGCTACGCATGGTGGATATGTGGAAAATATCGTACTATAGAGTTTCCCAGACCGCAGCGCCATCTGTTGTTGAAAATTGTAACTACTGTAATTTCGAAAGTTTGTCTGCCTGAAAATGTACTGTTGTCCCAAGCATATTGCAACAAACGGTGTATTTCTATCGCTGCTCGTTTAGTTTGTATTGCCGTTTCAAATATACCGGTCATTTTTGAAACACCCTGTATATACCGATATTGTATTCAGTGGATATCAAGTGGTCTCTCACTAGCAATTAAAGACAATTACAAGGCTGGGAAAACTCTACTTCACACTGTGCGCCTAAGTATAAGTAATAACCAAGCAAGAGACGGTTCACTTGTAATTACGTATGAATGTTAAGTTCCTAGAAATGTATTCAGTGTTCATGAATGCTCGTGCAGATATCTTACTTGGATCTTCTGGTCACGTCTTCTCGGCTCTGAAAATGTTAAAATAAAAGTCAGTTGTATCTGACTGTGAACCGGACACAAGCACTTCTCAGTCGTTCGTTAGATAACTAAGGATACGTATGGCGCGTGTAGACAGTTTGTTGAATAGTAGATTTAGCAGTCAAAAGTTGCGATGAAATTAGTTAAAAGTTCAAATCAGACGTTGCTATTTTCTCATAAAGTTAACAAGCGATTGCAGATCCTGTCTGTCATCCAAAACTAATCATCGATTCTTGTAATCTCAGCACAAGCCGATATATGTAACACAAGGATAATAACTACTTAATGAAGATATGAACCCAAGCGGTACCTGTTATAAATAATTATTTTCTGAAACAATAGCACCACAGGTCCTTATTACTTTTGACGTAACATAAATTCATACAATATAGCGCAAATACAACAATGTATTTTCATAAAAGTTAATTACACATAGTTTTAGTTCGTTAAGCCTCAAGTTGAACTTCACATCTATGCCTTTTCTGTAACGCTGCACCAGCTTCATTAACCCCTCTGCATAGAAATCCGTCCCTAGGATAATGAAGCAATTGGTAACGCCAGTTTTGAGCTCATCGTCGTTATAAAATCGTTGACCACCCAGCCAGTGCAAGGTGGGAAATGTACACAGGCTGATTAAAAAGTTCCCACCGAAAATCTTGAATCTTCTCCTTGGTTTTGGCAGCGGAGTCAGGGCGTGCTTCGTCGTCAAGGAGGATTATACCAGACGACCGTTTCGCGCGGCGTCGATTTTGGTTTGTACTTCTCAATTTGATTAGCGTTTCACACTGTAGTCAGCTGTAACACTTTAACCGACAGCCATGAAGGACGTACTCTTCGTCCCGAAAAACAGTAGCTATCAATTTTTGGTTTGAGAGCGTAGATGGGTTAAACTTCTTTGGTTTGTGTGAACTAGAATGCCGCCTCTGCGTTGACTGTTGTTTTGACTCTGCATTGGCGTACGGTATCCACTTATCGTCGCCCGTAACAAATCATTTGCATCTTGCTACAGCGCTCCAAAAAATTTCCCGCACTATGCACTTTTTGCTCTTTCTGCTGATCAGTGAGCATTTTTGGTACCCACCTCGCACACAGTTTGTGATATTCTGTACACTGAGCTTCGAGCAACATTCTGGAATTCTTAGCGAGATCACTAATTGTCAAGAGCCGATCACTTCGAAGTTTTTGGTTCACTTGATCGACGATGTCGACGGTCCGAATACTACGCCTACTAACACGCTCTTCATCGTGAGAATTTACGCGACCATTCTGAATTTCTCAACATCATTTTCGATCTTGTTTGCCACTCATTATTTCAGGTTCATACACTAGGCGTAACTCACTATGGATTTGAGCAACTGAAGATAATTTTGCCAGAAAAAAAATTTAATCACACCACGCACTTCACAACTGGTGGGATCTACAATTGACTCGGCCACTGCGATCTTCTCTCACCGACTGACAAACGACTACTGAATCAAATACACACTGCATGCGTGAAACTTCATTTGGAGCTACCTTCAGTTTTTTTCACCGGACCTTAATTTTTGAATACGCCTCTTATGTTAGTTCCACAGAAAAAAACCAAAATAATGCTAAATGTACTGTATTTTCTAATATCTTCGTAAAAGGCACGAAAATGGAAGGAAAAGGAAGTTTTGGGATGGAAAATAAATTTTCAAAAATGGTTCAAATGGCTCTGAGCACTATGGGACTTAACATCTGAAGTCATCAGTCCCCTAGAACTTAGAACTACTTAAATCTAACTAACCTAAGGACATCACACACATCCATGTCCGAGGCAGGATTCGAACCTGCGACCGTAAAACAAATTTTCCTGAAGGCATTGTAAGGCGTACACGAGATTGTCTTACATAAAATAAGATACTTTTATTATTTTACAGTTGATGATTTACACACGTTGGGGTGATATTTATCGTAAAATCATGGGAAGCAGTAATTTTTAGAGCGTCTTGCGGACGTTGTAAATGCCGCATTTTTACCAACAATAAACTGCGCGCAGCGACAAATTTCGCCGCATATTTGCGAGGACAGCTGATGATGAATGGAATGTATTCCGATACAGTCGTTTCCAAGATCAGTATTAAACTAACATAGTACAACGAGCGGCACGAATCCGCCCGGCGGATTTGTGTCGAGGTCCGGTGAGGCGGCCAGTCTGTGTATGGTTCTTAGGCGGTTTTCCATCTGCCTCGGCAAATGCGGGCTGGTTCCCCTTATTCCACCTCAGCTACAGTATGTCGGCGATTGCTGCGCAAACAAGTTCTCCACGTACGCGTACACCACAATTACTCTATCACGCAAACATAGGGGTTACACTAGTCTGGTGTGAGACGTTCCCTGGAGGTCCACCGGGGGCTGAACCGCACAATAACCCTGGGTTCGGTGTGGGGCGGCGGAGGGATGAAGTGGACTGCGGTAGTCGTCGTGGGGTTGAGGACCACTGTGGCTGCGGCGGGGACGGAGCCTCTCCGTCGTTTCTAGGTCCCCGGTTAACATAACATAACATAACGTAGTACAAAGTCCTGGACGCTTTCATTACAATCCTTTCTTGAAAGGTTATTTGTAGATTTCGTGGACGCTGTATAATCCGCTTTACATTAGGGTGGGCGGGTTCTTTTCATCATATACTCTGTAGTTACATATACCCTCACTTCTACTTGAAGAACAAGTTGCAGAATTCCGAGAGGCAGGTTAGTGGACCCTTTCTCGACATAATTTTTCTGAATTTAGGAGTTCGTGTCCGCTCCTTGCCGCGAAGAACAGCGTAGCTGTAACATAGTGCTGCAGAGCAGAAATATTTTTTTGGCCTACGACAAGGTGAGCAGGAAGAACTACTGGCGCCATGTGCAGTCTTCCTCAGAAAGATAATATGCCCCAATAAAATACAAATGGCTCAAAGCACTATGGGACTTAACTGCTGTGGTCAGCAGTCCCTTAGAATTTAGAAATTACTTAAATCTAACTAACCTAAGGACATCACACACATCCATGCCCGAGGCAGGATTCGAACCTGCGACCGTAGCGGTCTTGCGGTTGTAGACTGTAGCGCCTGGAACCCCTTGGCCACTCCGGCCGTCAATAAAATACAATTTGTCAGTCCAATCGTAGATTCAGATAGTGCACAATGTGTCTTGCGTCGCTCTGAATATTATTCCGAAAAATCGATGAAATAATCATTAATTAAACGGTATCGAACAAATTTTCTCTGGTGGGGCTGTTGTCTCGGGAGCTGATACTTGCCGAGCCGTGGTTTAATTATTCACAATAATTTGCAACGTGGTGACCAGCCACAAAGTGTGGTCGAGCCAATGCTTTGGATTTCTTGAACGGCTTCCTCACGATGCAGGGACTCTAGAACGTGTTATATGAAAGCATATAATTAATTCGCCTCGATGTGCAATGGATGCACTACTTTCAGTGCAGATGCACTATTACGTCCGACCTTCTGCGGTAATCTCAAAGCAGCGAGCATAGAGGAGATGGAAAGCGACTGCGGATTGATGGCGCTAAGTGGGAATGAGGGTAGACCGAGGGGCGTGCAGAGATAGTATGCGCAGTACCGATAAATGCTGTCTCCGGGTGGTGCAGTGGTTAAAGCAACTACCTAGTAGGGCAGGCACGGTAGCTCAGCGTGTTCGGCCAGAGGGCTAGCGGCTCTCTGCAGTGAAAAAACTGAGTTAATGGATCAATGATGAACTTGGATAAGCGTCATGGGAAGTCCGCTCTGAAAAAAACAGAACAAACAATAACGATGAAAATTAGATAAAAAAGTAGGCAGGAGACCCCGGGTTCGAATCCCCGTCCGCTAATGTCGCACCGAGTCCTGATGCAGCTGATATCAATAATATTTTCGTTTCTCCCCCCCTCCTCCTTTAATTTACATAACACTAGAACATCCCGTCTGTTCGCAGAACTGCCGTTTCTTCTGGTATACGACCTCTAAATCGTGCGATCTGGCTGCATTGGTCAGGGCAAAATCTAACTTTTGCCCTGTTTGGGTTGGCTGTTGGTGCTTATACCTGCCAGCGGGCGCATACTGAGGTGCAGTACCCTCGGTAACAAAACTGATGACGGACGCACTTCCGTCCTGAGTCGTTTTCAGTTCTTGGGCCGGTCGGAGTAGCCGAGCGGTTCTAGGCGCTACAGTTTGGAACCGCGCGACCACTACGGTCGCAGGTTCGAATCGTGCCTCGGGCATGGATGTGTGTGATGTCCTTAGATTAGTTAGGTTTAAGTAGTTCTAAGTTCTAGGGGACTGATGACCGCAGCAGTTTAGTCCCATAGCGCTCAGAGCCATTTTAACCATTTTTTCAGCTCGTAGTTGTAGTCGTTTCGTTATCTTCAAAAGTACAGGTGTTGCAGCCTATGGTTGTGTACATACCAACAGCCATGGACAACACAGCACGGGATAGTTCTGTTTCACGTTCATTGTAATTCAACCGCGAAATTTTGGTCTTTAATTCTTAGAAATGCAACGATTTGCATCTCAGTCGGCGGGCGCGATGGATCTAATTATGCTTTCCTGATAGTACTTCGCACTGCCCCTACCTGAGCTTCAGGGTATTGAATTCTCGTGGCTTTCAATCATTTTGACGAATTCGTCAGTGCTCTCTCTCTCTCTCTCTCTCTCTCTCTCTTTCTCTGATCAGAGGAGGACGACTCCTCAAAACGCTCATATATATGGCAATTATTTGTCTCTTTTGTCTTGTCTTGCTGCAAGACTTTACAAGTTAGGTTGTGTATGGGTAAATTGTAACTAACGTGTAACAGGCTACCTCGCATTTCGATGTGTTTTTTGGAACAATATAGGCAAAAGTTATCAGATCTGTTGGACTTCTGGTCGGCTGAATTCCCCTTCTTGCCTCCAACAACTAATCATTTAGCTATCAGAAACCCCTGCTAAACGAGACGGGGGTTCTATGGTGGCCGTATTCGAGGCAGCAGTAGATTAGCAGTTAAGGCTGAATGAATCTGTTAGTTGGGAATCAGAGGTCAAGAAGTTTTTCATCAATTTACTACCAATGTCACCACTTTCCTTTGACGGACCATAGCAGACAGCAGTATCACCAGAGTCTTGGAAAGGCCAGTTCTATCACTCTCCTCGTCAACGGAGCGTTCCTCATAATTTGTAAGAAGAAAACTGCCTCAGACGACTGTCGAAGGGGAAAAACAATACGGATGGCTGACGGGGGAGCGGACGCGAGTCGGTGCAGGTGTTCAGTGCGGGAGGAGGCAAACAGTACGGCGCGAGACTCTCGTGGGCGCCTGCCCTGGGTCAACAAGTCAGCCGGCAGCGCCGGCCCGCTAATTGGACCGAGGGGCAGCGCGGGCCCCGGGGACTACTAGTCTTCGTTTGGGGTCCGCACCGGCCGAGCATCACCACCGGCCTCGGGACGGCAGCGCCATTAACCCAGTGCCTCCTAACCCCACCACTGCGAGGCGAGGGCGCCACCTAATGGATACGAGTGGGGCAGGTTTCCTCGCCCACTTCGTCATGACAGCTGATCCATTAACGAAACGTCAGCTGCAAGCGGGAGGTACGTCTGTGTCCTCGCACTGCAGTATCTTTCTCCGACCACGAAAGCTTTACAAAAACTGGATCGCTTTGACCGCTAACGTGATACGTGTGGAGTGGCGTAAGTAGCATAGCGTTTGGTAAGACTGGAAAGAGGCCAAATTTGGAACCTTCCTCCTAAACGGACCCGTAGTCTCCTGACTTGGCAATTGTTTAATTATACTGAGACCAAGTGTTGCTATTAATTTGGGTCACTAAGTACCATTCTCCAACTGAGCTTGTGGCGTAGTGAAATGCATTGACACTTAAGAGGATTGTCTTACAAGGGGACCGCGCCTACTCATCACCATTTCGTCCAAATTTATGATATACCCAGGTCTCGGCCATAAATGAAAGTGATACAAGCGGGAGCTCCAAATGGTTGATCGTTTAGAAAAGAAATAGCATTTTGGGCGTGGATCAGGCGAGACATCAACCGTTTTTGTTAGCATAACTCCCAGGCAGCGGATGGCGCAGCGAAAAGAGTACAGATTGGTTATTACTTATGGAGAAACAGTCACGATCTTAAAATATCATTTATCTACAACGACCAGTTTCGGCTCAAACAGTAGGTCACCTTGAGATTGATTGTACCGTTTGCTGGAGCTGTCGACGATTGAGAGCCCGAATGCTGAAGCTGCTGAAGTACCACTGTCCTACCGCCGTGATTTCTCCTCAACAGGTATACACACCGTTTTTCTGCCATGCGTGGCCACCCATCTTATGCGTCCTTCTTTGATGATTCCTTTGACTGTCAGCATGGAGCTCGTCCCTCTTCTCTATTACCTTCTGGAGTTCGCTGTCGGCACTTGCTACTGTGGTTTACCTTCACACTACCTGCAACTTTCCCAGTGGATGTAAATCCTTCACCACCTTGGCTTCGTGATGTGGCCCATGTTAACCGTGGCCTTCTTTCGCTTCCTAAGGACACTACTCCAATCTCGCTCTATCGCCTTCAGTTTCACAACCTCCGCATGGAACTTAGCGCTAGTACCTTTGTATACACTTGTAACATTACGAGTCAAGACAGCTATAACAGAACTTGAATAGTGTAAAGTTATCGTTAAAAACGCACGCCGCGCGATTTGTTACGATTTGGTCGGTCATAATAGTAGTAACATGCTTTTGAATACAATTAAAAAAAATAACGGTGATACCTGTTTAGCGTTATTGGAAAAAATATGTAATAAATTAATGAGTAAGGTAGCCGATCCTATAAGAAGAGGTAAAATTGGGCATATTAAGGTGTTTTGCTTTATATCGACTAAGCCGATGATACGGCGTCTTTTCTTTCCGTTTACTCTTAGAAGAAAAAAAATAAAACAAGTAACGATGTGCTAATTGTGCGTTGTGGAAAATATAGGGGCGAATTTTAAATAGCTACAGTGTATAATCAGACTAAAAAATGGACATTCAGTTACGTAAAATAGCGGACAGTGAAGTGTGGTCATTAAATTGAGTACACCTACAGGGCGGTAAATTCCGGAATAAGTATATTCGCATCTCACGAGGGACGCGATATTGAGACCGTTTTTTTTTTTTTTATTATATCACGGAGAACGGGCTTCAATTTACAAAAAACGAGAAAAGCTGTATCATTATCATTGACTGTTGGTGTCAAGTAACCAAAACTGTTCATCAAAGGGTTTCGGTGAATGAGTGGTGAATGTGAAATGAAACTGTGAACAAAGTTATGTTAAATAAAGCAGAAGAGACAAGACAGTTTGGTAGTACCTGTTATTATTCCATAAACTGTAACATTTCTTCTCGTTGTACGAAGCCTTTATAGACGATCGTTATGACAATTTGCTTTGAAGGGATCTCGTTACGAGTTAAGTTTTGGGGACCTGGTCAACAGGGGATAGTTCGTAGATCTTAAGTGCTGCAGCTATTCTGGAATCAGGTGCTACCGTGACCGTTGTGTGTTGTCAGTGGCTTAAGGTCATCATATCTCATGCTCTAAGATCGACGCGCCTTTCCTCTTGGTATAACGGTGTCTCACGGTAACCACGACAACGCCGACGGCGAAGGCAGACACGGTAGAAGTGGCGCCACAACGTGCGGCTCGATCGAGGAGGATTGCTGCATCGAGTCGAGTGTCATCCGGATTCACGAACCCTAGAGTTGGAAAATATTTTAGCAGCCAGTGAGTCTGTCCAATGAAAGAGGTATTCTTCAATAATCGCTAAAAGTGAGCGATACTACCAGGTATGATTAAAATAACTGTATAATTATAAAAAAAAGGAAATTGAGACTTGTGATTTCGGTAGATAAATATATATAAATACATAGTGAAAATAAGTGTATGTCTTGGTAGTGAATAATCATGTCAAAACGAACGAAAAGAATACATGATAATGTGCAGTTGAGTAGAGTAATGAGTAGAGAGAGAGAGGAAAGTGAAGAGGATAGGGATGATGCATCCCATGAGCTCAATGTGGGACAGGAGACATGTACAGATAATAATACAGTTATTGACTTAGAGCCGTTAGGAGATTCAAATACAATGATAAGTAAGGTAAGCAGCGTGGGAGAACATAAAGATCTTGAGGTTTCGGAAGTAGATCAGCAAGTTGAACCTCAAAATGGAAATATTAATCAAAAAATATTTGATATGCTGGTATCAATAAATACTCAAATGGGTGTAATGAATGGAAGATTTGGTTCACTAGAAAGAGATAATAAGCAATTAAAAGAGGACAATCAGAAGTTAAATGAAAAATTTGAGGCCAAATTTGGCTCATTAGAAGTTAAAATGGATTCTTTGGAAAGCAAACTGAACACCTTTGATTATAAACTAGAAAATACTAAGAAAGAATTAAAGACGGACTGGGAGACTCAATTAAATGCGAAATTTGGAGAACTAGATGTAGAGTTTTCTAACACCTTAGAAAGGCAATATAATAATTTAATGGGAAAACTTCATGACGTAGAAAAGAAATATGAGGTAGTTTCGAAGAGTTATGATGGCCTGTCCAATAGGATGGTTAAGTGTGAAAGCAGCTGTTTCAATGCTAGCGCACAGATAGAAGAGCTTTCGAAACAAATAGTCGAATTTGAGTCTGATGCTCGTAAGGGGATTGACAAGTATTTAGTAGATCAAACTAAAAGACTTGACGAAGATCTATCTGAATGGATAGAAATAAAAGGAAATGAAATTGTAGACAAGGTTAAGACTACTATTGGATCCCAGCCAAATGAAAATATCAATGAGTACCTAAGTAGAAATGATGAATTAATTAAGCTCTTCACTAGCGAATTTCAGAAAATAAAAGACAAAATAGTTGATGAGTTACCTAAATGGCAAAAGGAAACCAATCATAAATTGGCGGAGTTAGAACGAAAGTCATCACAAAATTTGTTGACAGAGGACGAACGTTCGGAGAATAGGTTGAAAAACAACCGAACATGTGATAATACGAAGTACAATTGTGGTGAAAATTTGAATTGGGAAGTTGATGATTCGGTTGGTAAAGATGATGATTCTTTTGGTCAGCGAGGATATTTGTCTTCTTTAAAGGTGGAGAACAGCATTTTTAAAAGTAGACAATTCCCAACATTCTCCACTGAAAAGAACAACCTGCATCCGAAAATCTTTATCAATAATTTCAAAAGAATATTTCCGCGTAGCTGGTCAGAACACGACCGACTTCAATTTATAGTATCCAAAATTACCGGAGAAGCCGCATTATGGGCCGCCGAAGTAAGTGAAAGTTGCCATACTTGCGCTGAGTTTGAACAACATTTTTTGGCTAAATACTGGTCGTCGAGTAAACAAGAGAAATTAAGAAAAGAGGTTTACCAACCTGAGTATTTTAACAGTAAAAGGAGTACTTTAAGGCAATATTTTGAAAAGTACATAAATAAGACACGTTATTGGAGTGATCCAATTTCTCACAAGGAAGTGATCAGAATTTTGAAGGGAAGGTTGCCCATAAATATACGTGAAAAGTTAATAAATGTTCCTGACCACGATGTAGAACAATTCTTGTCGGTGATTGACTCTATAGATATGATTATGGAAGACGCAAGACAAATGAGTAGTAATCAAATGTCGACTCACACTCATAGTAATACGAGTAATTATAATAATAATAATTTAACTTATGATAATAATAATACCGAAAACCAGGTCAAACCCGCATCACAGGAGCGTGGACAATCTTCATCCTATGGTTGCAATAAAAACAATGATTATAATAAATATAGAAGAGATACTTACTGTGCTAGAGGTAAACCTCGATATGGTGACGCGAATGTGCATAGTAGTGATATTAATAAGAGTAACAGGTACCCAAGTGATGAACCCAATAGCATTCGACCTTGGGAAGATAATTCGAAGCATAATGTTCATCGGCAGGATGGAACAAATGCCTCGAGTCCTCATCCAGCACAAGGAGTTATACCAATGGGCGAAGGAGCCTCCAGTGTGCGACGGGGTGAATACCATAACTCGGATCATACTGTACGGATTATGGAAGTTCATGAACCCCCACCGATGACTCAACGAGATAGATTAAACTAATACCAGTCACCAAATGCCTTCCTAGGATGACTGGAAAGGAGAAGGAAGGCAGGCATCAATTTGAAGTGAGAGTATTAAGGTACAATAATGATCAGGATATAAGGAATGAGTTAATTGAAGAAAAACCTGAAGTTTCTAATAAATGCGGACAAATTTTACAGGCAATAATTCCAACAAGTATAAATAATGTTGATGTTGAAATATTAATTGATACTGGAGCAACTATTAGTGTCATGACGTTGGACTGTTTAAAACAGATAAGCCGAGGGGTAAAAATGCCCACTTTTCCTATCACAGGATGTACCGTGTCTGGCGCGTTCAGCGCAAAAATGCAAAAAGTTGTGAAACAGGTACGTGTTGACGTTACAATACAGGGGGCTCAAATAGAAAGTACATTCCTGGTTGTTCCTAAAATGACAGTACCATGTATCTGGGGTTTGGATTTTTTATGTGAGACCGGTGCAATCATTAATTTAGAGAAAGGTGAATGTATATTTAATTCCAATGGTAACGTTTTGACAACCACCCTGAGAAAGGGCCGAGTAATTCCAAATCAATTGTGTATGAATCTAGTGGTAAAATATGTCAGTATTGATGATGAAAATGTGTATGATATATGCCTTATTGAATGTTCTGAAGAAATGATGGATAAAATGTCATTGCACGAAAAGGTGTTAGAATCAGAATATTTATCTGTTATCCAAAGGGATGAACTGTACTACTTGTTGGAAGCATATCAGTCGATTTTTAGTAAACGTCCGGGTATAATAAAAGACTTTGAATACCATATAAAAACGTATGCACATAAACCCTTTTGCCGTACTTCCTATTCTATCCCATGGACAAAGAAAGAAGTAGTCAGAAAGGAAATCAATAAAATGTTAGAATGGGGTATTATTGAGCCCTCAGATTCTGAATATTGTAACCCTCTTGTGGCGGTAATTAAACCCAATGGTGACATCAGATTGGTGTTGGATGCCAGAGAGATCAATAAGATCATTATACCTGTGCAAACGCGACCAGAGAACCTAGAAGAGTTAGTACAAAAGTTTTATGGTGCCCGCTTCTTAACTTCTTTGGATATGCGTAGTTCATATTGGCAAACTAGAATATCGAAAGAATCTAGAAAATATACTGCATTCGTTTTTCTGGGCCGAAGTTACCAGTTTACTGTCATGCCATTTGGGTTGAAAATAAGCGGTGGTGTTTTCATATCGGCCTTAGATACCGTACTGGGCAGAGACCTTTTGAATGAAGTTACTTTATATGTGGATGATTTGCTAATTGCTTCTGAAACTTGGGAGGAACATTTGGACTTATTAAGAAGAGTTTTTGCGAAATTTTTGGAATACGGAGTTACTGTAAATTTGAGAAAATCCAAGTTTGCTCATAACCAATTGAAATTTCTTGGACATATAATCACTCCTGAAGGGATAAAACCAAATCCTAAAAAAGATGGATGCGATTAACAGATGTGCTTATCCAAAGAATAGAACGGAATTAAAGTCATTTATCGGCTTAGTTTCATTTTTTCGACGATTTTCACCCAATCAGTTAGGAAGCCAAGACTGTTTGTTACGGCTGTTAAGAAAAAATGTCATGTGGGAGTGGAATTCCGAATGCACGCAAGCTTTTGATAACATCCGCAATGCTTTGACTAATGCTCCACTGCTACATCATCCGAGACTTGATCAAGATTTTTATATTGCTGCGGATGCTTCTGAAACAGGATTGGGTGCCACTCTTTTCCAGATGGACAATCCAGAAGATATCAGTACCATCAAAATAATTGGGTTTGCCAGCAGAACACTCTCTAGCTGTGAACGTGCATATTGTACTACTGAATTGGAAGTACTGGCCGTGGTCTGGTCACTTAGAAAGTTTCGCTATTTTGTATATGGAAAGAAGATCATTATATTCTGCGACCACAAAGCTTTATCTTTTATTTTAACAGGAAGGATGTTCCATTCACGTTTAACCCGGTGGGCCTTGCTACTGCAAGAATATGATATTACGCTCAAATACATCAGAGGGAAAGACAACATCATAGCCGATGCTCTTTCAAGACTACCGAAAAGAAAGAATGACGACGAGTGTGAAGAACGGACTATTGACTTTAAAGTCATGAATTTATCAAGACAATATTGTGAGAGGCAGATTTCACAGCTATCTCGAAGTCTTCCACAACTGCAAGAAGATGATAAGTTGTGGAAAGCCATTAGGCATGCTGTTGAAAGCAAAACGCTTAGTCACTCTCAAGAACAGTATCAATTAAAATCCGGAATATTGTATCGGAGGAAGGATGAAGAAGATGTTTGGAAAGTTTGTGTTCCAAATAAATATTTAGAATCAATAGTATGGTACACTCACTTGAATTGGGGTCATTTTGGTGCCGCTAAATGTACAGCCAAAATAGCACAATACTGCTATCATCCAAATTTGGGACGTATAGCTACAAATATTATTAAGAAGTGCAAAATATGTCAGAAGGCGAAACCCATAAACTATTGTCGGAAGATAGAATTACATCCTATCATCCCACAACAACCTTTAATGTTGGTGTCATGTGATGTCTGTGGGCCATGTCCCGTGACACGTGGACGGTTCAAATATGTATTGGCTTTCTATGATCTCTTTTCAAAATATGTGAAATTATATCCTTTGAAAAATCTCCACGTTCGACCCATGTTTCGCAAATTTATCAACAACTATATAACTGAGCTTGGCAAACCTATAATGATCTTGACAGACAATGCTGCTTATTATACAAGCAAAGTATGGAGAGACACTATGAAAGAACAAGGAATCCAGCACATTTACATCTCAAGATTTTACCCTTGTGGAAATCCGGTTGAAAGAATCTTCCGAGAGTTGAACCGATTTTTACGGACGTACATACCCAAACAACATTATAAATGGATCGATTGGATTTATGAATTTGAGAAAGTGTATAATGACTTGCCACACTTATCGACAGGTTATTCACCTAACCAAATAGTATTTGGTGAAAGTATTGTGCCAGAATGGATGAAGAAATTACCTGCGATAGAACAAAAGATTACCAAGAAAGAAGATATGGTGAAGAAGGTCTACGAAAACCTGAAGCATCAAGCACAATTGAGAAAAACCCGTTTTGATAAAAATGTGAAGAAAGTAGTCACATATGATGTAGGGGAAGAAATTTTATTGAGAAATCACCCAAAAGCATCAACCAGGAAAAGACTGAATAAGAAATGACAATATTTATATACAGGTCCATATAAAATAATGAAAATACCTCATGAAGGGAGCTACCTCCTGGCAGATTGTGATACTGATGTAATTAAAGGCTTGTTCCCTCACATAGACCTGAAGAAGTATTATCAATAATGAGCAAAATATAGATTCAAGAAACACTGAATGATACCAAGACTACACTCAGTGGACTAAATAAAAGCACCAATGGATAAATACGTACTTATACTAACTTACAAAGAAAATTAAAGAATGTACCGACGATTTCCATGAGATACCTTCTTGGTATCAACAACAATGACAACGCTGAAATACGATTTATCCTCTCACCGAACAGCGAGGATGGATGATTTAAAAGTGGAATTAAGAGGAAAAGAAAAGGACCAAATCCTTTCTGGTTAAACAAGTGGCCTGATAAGGGTTTTGGCCTAGGATGCCAATCGTCGAACCCGGCTGTGATCCCTGCCTTGCACAGTCGGTTGAAGAACTGAGGGCTTCATCCAAAAAAAAAAAGTGTGGTGTGAATATGAAGTGATTAGTGCGAAGTGTTCCTAAGACAACCTATAAACAAATGTGGAATTTAGTTAAGGGCATTTTGTCTAGGCCCATTAACTCAACTTAAATATTGTAGAATGTATGTACTGACTTGTTGAGTGAATCTGAGAGTGAGTGTATTCGCCGAAACAAATACCCTCTCCTGTCACAGTACACAAAAAAAAGCCTGTTCTGTCTGGAACCCTCTTCAAGACATCACAGTCTGGGGGGCCGTGTAACATTACGAGTCAAGACAGCTATAACAGAACTTGAATAGTGTAAAGTTATCGTTAAAAACGCACGCCGCGCGATTTGTTACGATTTGGTCGGTCATAATAGTAGTAACATGCTTTTGAATACAATTAAAAAAAATAACGGTGATACCTGTTTAGCGTTATTGGAAAAAATATGTAATAAATTAATGAGTAAGGTAGCCGATCCTATAAGAAGAGGTAAAATTGGGCATATTAAGGTGTTTTGCTTTATATCGACTAAGCCGATGATACGGCGTCTTTTCTTTCCGTTTACTCTTAGAAGAAAAAAAATAAAACAAGTAACGATGTGCTAATTGTGCGTTGTGGAAAATATAGGGGCGAATTTTAAATAGCTACAGTGTATAATCAGACTAAAAAATGGACATTCAGTTACGTAAAATAGCGGACAGTGAAGTGTGGTCATTAAATTGAGTACACCTACAGGGCGGTAAATTCCGGAATAAGTATATTCGCATCTCACGAGGGACGCGATATTGAGACCGTTTTTTTTTTTTTTTATTATATCACGGAGAACGGGCTTCAATTTACAAAAAACGAGAAAAGCTGTATCATTATCATTGACTGTTGGTGTCAAGTAACCAAAACTGTTCATCAAAGGGTTTCGGTGAATGAGTGGTGAATGTGAAATGAAACTGTGAACAAAGTTATGTTAAATAAAGCAGAAGAGACAAGACAGTTTGGTAGTACCTGTTATTATTCCATAAACTGTAACATTTCTTCTCGTTGTACGAAGCCTTTATAGACGATCGTTATGACAATTTGCTTTGAAGGGATCTCGTTACGAGTTAAGTTTTGGGGACCTGGTCAACAGGGGATAGTTCGTAGATCTTAAGTGCTGCAGCTATTCTGGAATCAGGTGCTACCGTGACCGTTGTGTGTTGTCAGTGGCTTAAGGTCATCATATCTCATGCTCTAAGATCGACGCGCCTTTCCTCTTGGTATAACGGTGTCTCACGGTAACCACGACAACGCCGACGGCGAAGGCAGACACGGTAGACACTGACGGCTCTTGGACTGACTGTGGGGTCAGGTGTGCCTTCGTCATTGGCACCCGTGTCCTTCGATATCAGCTTCCGGCACACTCCTCAGTATTTACAGCCGAACTCTTGACCTTGTATCAGGCCACGGTGTACATACGGCGACATAGCCCTTTCAATTTCGTCCCCTACTCAGACTCACTCAGTGACCTTCAAAGTCTATGTGCGCTATACACCACCCATCCCTTAGTGCAGCGGGTCCAGCAAAATTGTCACTTGCTCACTCTTGGTGGAGCCAGTGTTATGTTTCTGTGGGTTCCTGGCCATGTCGGGTCTGCCAGGAAACGATGCTGCTGACACTGCTGCCAAGGCTGCAGTCCTCGTACCTAAGACCGCGAATACCTGTATTCCCTCCCATGATCCCTGTGTTGCCGTCTGTCAGGAGGTGGTGTCCATTTGACATCACCAATGGTCCTCCCTTCACGGGAATAAGCTCCGGCTTATTAAGCCTGTCTCAGCGGCTTGGACAACCTCATCTCGGCCCTTCCGCCGGGAGAAAGTCATTTTAACTCGGCTGCGTATTGGGCACTGCCTGTTTAGCCATCGCCATTTGCTAAGTGGCGCTGCCCAACCACTTTGTACACATTAAGCCCAAGTTTTAACTGTCCGTCATTTCCTGATGGAATGCCTATTTTTTAACCGTTTACGTTCCAGCTTGGATTTTCCATCTGATTTATCTTCCGTTTTAGCAAATTATGCGCGGGCTCTTGACTGCGTTTTACTTTTTATCGGCCAAAGCAATATGGTGAAGGTCATTTAATTTTTGGCTTAGGACCTCCGTCTCTGTACGGTGTCTTTTAGCCCTTTTTCCGCGTGCCTATACTTAGCTGTCTTCTATTATGTCAATTGAGACTGATTTATAGTCGTTTTTTAACTCCTCTTGGTCTTAGTGTTCTATAATTTTGACTTGGGGCTCGAATGATCCCAGTTGTTTTTTGCGCCCTAAAGCAAAACTAAACCAAACCCAAACTAACAGTGGTCCCCAACCACCCTGAGATCATTACCCATGAGTACAATCAGATATTACTTAGTACGCCACCCACTTTCCTCCAGCAACATAAACACTGGTTTTGTTGGTGTTTTATTAAACTGCGAACTAATGTGTCAGTAAGGAATTGGTACTGCTTTCTTCTAAAAACCTTTTTTTTCTAGAATGATGACGCAGTTCTCAATGCATCGCAACTTCTTCCAACGACACCTTCTCAGATAAAAGGTTATCCATACTCACAGTAGACGATTGTTAAAAAATGGATGCTTCCTCAGCAACATTCCTCTTTCTAGCGATACCTGCTTGACCGTAACCCTGCGCACTCATTTAAAATAAAGCTAAATTATTTTCACCGTAGGTACTCTGTAAATCATTCATTCTGGACTTATTTCTTCCAAACTGGCGGAGAATGGAAGACTTAAAGCTGACGGGGATTTATGTTTCATCACCGTCACTAATAAAATACGAGTATAAGACTGTGTAGGCACCACTGATATGTGCCGGCCGAAGTGGCCGTGCGGTTAAAGGCGCTGCAGTCTGGAACCGCAAGACCGCTACGGTCGCAGGTCCGAATCCTGCCTCGGGCATGGATGTTTGTGATGTCCTTAGGTTAGTTAGGTCTAAGTAGTTCTAAGTTCTAGGGGACTAATGACCTCAGCAGTTGAGTCCCATAGTGCTCAGAGCCATTTGAACCAACTACAGATATGTAGTAGCCATTACATACTTACTGTTGTGTTGTGTTGTCAATTAGTTTATTTGTTGCCAAGTGAATGGTGAAGCAATTTATAGTCGTCTGCAGAAGCTACCTTCAGATGGGAGAAGGCATTTCCATGAGCTATTTAAGTATACTTGATACATATCTCTCAATTTTACTGCCATGAATGCTTGGCACATAGTGCGAAGTATGTGTGTAATGTGTGGACTACGTGAGAAAGATGACTTCCATACATTCGTTTCAAAAGCTGCAATCCACGCCACGATCTGTCCTGCGTTTGCGCTAGTAATTTAAAAAAAAATAATTATTATTGGGAAATTTTGTAAACACTATTGCAGTCTTACGAAAATATTGACAACAATAATGATCTTTTAGAAATTATGTAGCTTGATGACCGAAAAACAAACTTACCCTTTTGTTTTTACCCCTCAGAAAATTTCATTTTACCTCTCAGCGGGTAATTAGCCCAAGATTTGGAACCGCTAGATTAGAGGAAGATGTAGAAGCCAGATTCTAGATTTGTTACCGGAAGGGAAGACGTTATTCTTTTCGCGAAATACTGCTGAAAAAACTTGGAAAGACGGCATTTGCAGCCGACATCAGAATGATTATACTGTCGTCAAAATACATTTCGCGTAAGGACCACGAAGATAAAATAAATTACAGCTCGTACAGAGAAATGTGTAGACCGTCGGTTTTCCCTTTTTCCATTTGCGAGTGGAATAGGAAGGGAAATTACTAGCAGTGTTACAAGATACCCTACGCTATGTACAATACGGTATATATGTATTTGTAGATATTAGTATTCAACTGCTTCGTATCGAATGCTCTATCTAGCATAAATCAAAATGTTCGTGTTCCTGTTTCAATATTTGAAATGGTGCACGTAAATGTTTGTGTTTGAACACTTCCTAAAAAAGTATTGCAACAATTTCTAATTGAACGGGTGATGTAGACATTAATAGTAAGTAACAGAATGTTAGTCCATGTATACGGTGAGAACCTGTTTACTACTTTCAATAAGAGAAATAGACATTATAGTACACTTTCCGGACTTCCGCCCGCCTTCTAACACATGATTCTTAACGCGTATATACAGGATGGTCAGAAACAGTTTGAAAATTGTTAAGAAAATTGTTAAGAAATAATTCCATACGTTTCTCCGTTTCCCGGTTAATTACCATTGAAGTTAGACAGTCAGGGAGTTTCGCTCACAAAGTCAAGCGACCCTGACAGAAACTGTGTCGTAAAATGTGTTTTTCGTTTGGTTTACTGAGGCCGAGTAAGGGAGGGACACAGAAATTGAAAATGGGACGATAGTAAGAATCTAACACGAGCCAGAGGCTTAGCAGTCTCGTGTGGTGTCATCTACGCTACAGAAACAACTGACACTAATTGTATGTAGCTGGCCTCTTGAATTTGCACGCGCAACTATCTGGTTAGCTAATTTTATTGCTAAGTAACTTGTACACGACGCAACATATCGAAATGTTTCTCAAAAATTACGTTCTCATACTTGCATAGGTACTGCATTCTATATCCATTTGAACCTGCTTGCTGTATTCAAGCGTTACCCTCTCTCTACAGATTTTACCCTCACTCCACTTTCCTGAATTATCAAATTAATATTCCTTCTTGTGTCAGAATGTAGCCCATGAACGTATCCCTCCATTAGGCCAAGTAGTTTCATAAATCTTTTTCTCAACAATTTTGCTTAGTGCTTGTTTATTAGTTAGTCAATCTATCACGTATTTATCCTATGTAGCACTACGTCTCAGAACGTTCTTTTCTATCAAATTAACTGAAATGAAATAAATAGGCCGGCCGGAGTAGCCGAGCGGTTCTAGGCGCTTCAGTCTGAAACCGCGTGACCGCTACGGTCGCAGGTTCGAATCCTGCCTCGGGCATGGATGTATGTGATGTCCTCAGGGACTGATGACCTCAGAAGTTAAGTCCCATAGTGCTCAGAGCCATTTGAACCATTTTGAAGAAATATATAGGCTACTTTAGAAAGTCATTTTGGTTTAAAACTGACATCACTAAAGTGCCTTTCCTAAGTTTGTGTGAATAAAATTAAAATTTTGAAATTTATGTTAAATGTGACCATTAGTAGACGTCTATCCGTGATGCCGTGATTATCATTCCACAAATTTCTACACTAATAATTTAAGGGTCGAATCTCTACGCTGCAGTGTCACTGGAAACGGTGTAAATGGCTTGACTGACAAAACCGGGAATGCTAGAACCCTAATATTGAGCAAAACCTGATAAACAGAGAATTTAATTTGTTTGTTGATGATTGCTCAAACCTTGACAGTTCCTCGTGTGTGCAGCGAAAGTACAGAGCAGCGTTGGAAGCTGGCAGTCGGACTCGGGCGGCGCAAAGCAGAGGGTTTAATCTACTCTGGAGAGGCGACAACGGCCCTCCAGCAGATCTTCCGGCGGCAACTTGTTCCGCCAACTCCGCTAAGAGGGACGGCGTAGGAGGGCTGAAATTTAATTATCTGCTCTGCGCATACCTGCCGCAGTAATATCCCACGGCGAAGAGCTCCAGCCGTCCCTGGCATCGCTTCCCCGGCAGATATGGACGAAAAGTTTTCGGATGGGTCGAGGAGGTTCCCGGTCAAGCAGCTCTCGGTTGGGAAGCAGGTGCACGGTGCCTTAACGCTCAGACGCGTTTACTTCGAGAAGTCCGTAGCAGAAACACGGTCGTCGTCCTATTATACAGGGTGGTCCATTGATCGTGACATGGCCAAATATCTAACGAAATAAGCGTCAAACAAAAAAATTACATAGAACGAAACTTGTCTAGCTTGAAGGGGAAACCAGATGGGGCTATGGTTGGCCCGCTAGATGGCACTGCCATACATCAAACGGATATCAACTGCGTTTTTTAAAATAGGAACCCCCATTTTTTATTACATATTTGAGTAGTACGTAAAGAAATATGAATGTTTTAGTTGGACCACTTTTTTTGCTTTGTGATAGATGGCGCTATAATGGTCACAAAAATATGGCTCACAATTTTAGACAAACAGTTGGTAACAGGTTGGTTTTTTAAATTAAAATACAGAACGCAGGTACGTTTGAACATTTTATTTCGGTTGTTCCAATTTGATACATGTACCTTTGTGAACTTATCATTTCTGAGAACGCATGCTGTTACACCGTGATTACCTATAAATTCCACATTAATGCAATAAGTCCTCAGAATGATGTGCGTCAACCTCAATGCATTTGGCAATACGTGTAACGAGATTCCTCTCAACAGCGAGTAGTTCGCCTTCCGTAATGTTCGCTCATGCATTGACAATGAGCTGACGCATGTTGTCTGACGTTGTCGGTGAATCACGATGGCAAAAATCCTTCAACTTTCCCCACAGAAAGAAAGCCGGGGACGTCAGGTCCGGTGAACGTGGTCCATGGTATGGTGCTTCGACGACCAATCCACCTGTCATGAAATATGCTAATCAATACCGTTTCAACCGCACACGAGCTATGTGCCGCACATCCATCATGTTGGAAGTACATCGCCATTCTGTCATGCAGTGAAACATCTTGTAGTAACATCTGTAGAACATTACGTAGGAAATCAGCATACATCGCACCATTTAGATTGCCATCGATGAAATGGGGGCCAATTACGCGTCCTCCCATAATGCCGCACCATACATTAACCCGCCAAGGTCGCTGATGTTCAACTTGTCGCAGCCATCGTGGATTTTCCGTTGCCCAATAGTGCATATTATGCCGGTTTATGTTACCGCTGTTAGTGAACGACGCTTCGTCGCTAAGTAGAACGCGCGCAAAAAATCTGTCATCGTCCCGTAATTTCTCTTGTGCCCAGTGACAGAACTGAATACTACGTTCAAAGTCGTCGCCATGCAATTCCTGGTGCATAGAAATATGGTACGAGTGCAATCGATGTTGATGTAGCATTGCCCGCATCTCGTGGTCGTGCGGTAGCGTTCTCGCTTCCCACGCCCGGGTTCCCGGGTTCGATTCCCGGCGGGGTCAGGAATTTTCTCTGCCTCGTGATGGCTGGGTGTTGTGTGCTGTCCTTAGGTTAGTTAGGTTTAAGTAGTTCTAAGTTCTAGGGGACTTATGACCACAGCAGTTGAGTCCCATAGTGCTCAGAGCCATTTGAACCATTTTTTGATGTAGCATTCTCAACACTGACGTTTTTGAGATTCCCGATTCTCGTGCAATTTGTCTGCTACTGATGTGCGGATTAGCCGCGACAGCAACTAAAACACCTACTTGGGCATCATCATTTGTTGCAGGTCGTGATTGATGTTTCACATGTGGCTGAACACTTCTTGTTTCCTTAAATAACATAACTATCCGGCGAACAGTCCGGACACTTGGATGATGTCGTCCAGGATACCGAGCAGCATACATGGCACACGCCCGTTGGGCATTTTGATCATAATAGCCATACATCAACACGATATCGACCTTTTCCGCAATTGGTAAACGGTGCATTTTAATATGGGTAATGTATCACGAAGCAAATACCGTCCGCACTGGCGGAATGTTCCGTGATACAGGGTACTTATACGTTTGTGACTGTTATAGCGCCATCTATCACAAAGCGAAAAAAAGTGGTCCAACTAAAACATTCCAACACGAATATGTAATAAAAAATGGGGTTTCCTATTTAAAAAACCGCAGTTGATATCCGTTTGACCTATGGCAGTGCCATCTAGCGGGCCAACCATAGCGCCATCTGGTTTTCCCCTTCAAGGTAGACAAGTTTCGTTCTTTGTAGTTTTTTCGTTTGATGCCTATTTCGTGAGATATTTGGCGTCGTCACTATCAATGGACCACCCTGTATATAACGCCTGACAAACTAAGTAAAACACCCAGAAGAGGCGGAGGAAACGAAATGAAACTTCACGAGTTGACGACAGGGTGTATGGTGTTATTTCAGTGATTACGAAACGGAGTCAAATTTACACAGAATTGAGCAGCATGAAGCGAAATATAAGTATGACGTTTCACCCCTCTGGCGCCGATTCATGCACTGTTTCGGTTGGGGAGGTTGTCATGAAGACGTTGTATCCTCTCCTGAGACAAATTGGCTCACAACTCGTTTCACTGGACCTTCACATCCTGGACACTGGCAATGGGACGGAGTTGACGCCCACGCTTGTTCCACACATGTTCTATCGGAGACTGGTCTGAGGATCTTGACGCTCATGAAAGTCCGTCTTCATACAGGCAGTCCAGGGAGACACATGCCATGTGCGGACGACAGTTACACGTTGGAAAATGACACCCCGTTACTGCCCTACGAGACGTAACAGATAAAGAAGCAGTATGTGCGTTTCGTATTGTGCCGTAAAGTTACACCAATCACAACCAACCGTGACCTGGACTCATACCCTATGGTTCCCCAAACCACGACGACACGAGTACCATCGCTGCGCCTCTCCATAAAATAGGAAGAAAGGGAACTCTCCCCAAGTAACCACCACACTCACTGACAATGGTCATCCGATGTGGTGTTGAGCCACGATTCAACGCTGAAGACAATGCGACGCCAGTCTTGAGCAGTCAATACTTCCCGGTCGCCGGCCGCTGTGGCCGAGCGGTTCTAGGCGCTTAAGTCCGGAACCGCGCTACCGCCACGGTCGCAGGTTCGAATCCTGCCTCGGGCATGGTTGTGTGTAATGTCCTTAGATTGGTTAGGTTTCATTAGTTCTAAGTTTTAAGGGACTAATGACTCAGATGTTAAGTCCCATAGTGCTCGGAGCCATTTGAACTTCCCGGTCGTGGCATCAGTCCAAAGGCTGAAACTGCGCTGTGCTATTGGGGCAGCCCGCGCAGGGAATGGTGATCCCCTGGTCCGGCTGCTACTAGCCTACGAGCAATGATGAGGTATGTCACAGAATGTTGCAGAGACACCATTACTGCTTTCCGGTTGGCAGGATCAGATGTGAAACGTTTATGCTGTGCCTGGTGCGCAGTAATGCAATCCTCTCTTATGGTGGCCACACGTGCTCGACGGTAACCTTGACCACGAATATGCCTGCCCTCGTGTTCCCATGCCGTCCAATATGTGGCCACTGTTACATGCCAACGCCCCACAAATCTAGGTACTGTACTATTTAATCAACTAGCCAAGGAGAAACGTACAACCAGGCAACCTTCAAACTCTGTCAGGTGATGAGTTGTCTCACACGAGATCGCGGCGTCTCCGTGTCTTTACAATCCTCACTCTCCATCTGATGCTGTTCTCGTCCCTGCGTACCTTCCTATTTATACAGGATGAGCCAGGTGGCAAGGCACATGCTTTGAGGGGTGATAGTATTAATGATTCTGGTCAAAAAAATGTCATATGGACATATGCCACATTCTGAATGGTTTCCGAGTTAGAACACATTTAATATCACTTTTGTATGTTTTTTTTTAATAACTCAAAAACCGCACCCTCCAGCGAAAATGTGTCGCAGTACGAAATTAAATAAATTAAAAATACTACAAAACATTACGCGAAGAGAGTGTCGGAATATTCAAAACCTCGCGCGATGTGCATAGCTGTAGCTTACGAAATTTTTAAAGGGCTGTTTGAGGTCGTTTCCCGACTTCGTAAACTGCAAGTGTGCTGTATCAAATTGTTCGCCTGAAGTTCCTATACACTACTGTGGTGGTTGCAAACAGTGGCAATGTCTGAATAATGCAGAAAATAAATTACAATGCGCTTTACATGTGTTCTCTCTCTGTAAAGATTCAGATGTGGATTACGTCCATATGAAGTTTTTCGTTAAGAATCAGTTATATCATCATCCTTAAAATCAAGTTCCTTTCCTGAATCACCTTGTGTACTTGTTGTTGTTGTGGTCTTCAGTCCTGAGACTGGTTTGATGCAGCTCTCCATGCTACTCTATCCTGTGCAAGCTCCTTCATTTCCCAGTACCTACTGCAGCCTACATCCTTCTGAATCTGCTTAGTGTATTCATCTCTTGGCCTCCCTCTACCATTTTTACCTTCCACGCTGCCCTTTAATGCTAAATTTGTGATCCCTTGATGCCTCAGGACATGTCCTACCAACCGATCCCTTCTTCTAGTCAAGTTGTGCCACAAACTCCTCTTCTCCCCAATCCTGTTCAATACCTCCTCATTAGTTACGTGATCTACCCACCTAATCTTCAACATTCTTCTGTAGCACCACATTTCTAATCTTCAACATTCTTCTGTAGCACCACATTTCGAAAGCTTCTATTCTCTTCTTGTCCAAACTATTTATTGTCCATGTTTCACTTCCATACATGGCTACACTCCATACAAATACTTTCAGGAACGACTTCCTAACATTTAAATCTATACTCGATATTAACAAATTTCTCTTCTTCAGAAACGCTTTCCTTGCCACTGCCAGTCTACGTTTTATATCATCTCTACTTCGACCGTCATCAGTTATTTTGCTCCCCAATTAGCAAAACTCCTTTACTACTTTAAGTGTCTCATTTCCTAATCTAATTCCCTCAGCATTATCTGACTTAATTCGACTACATTCCATTATCCTCGTTTTGCTTTTGTTGATGTTCATCTTATACCCTCCTTTCAAGACACTGTCCATTCCGTTTAACTGCTTTGCTGTCTTTGACAGAATACAATGTCATCGGCGAACCTCAAAGTTTTTAGTTCTTCTCCATGGATTTTAATACCTACTCCAAATTTTTCTTTTCTTTCCTTACTGCTTGCTCAATATTCAGATTGGACAACATCGGGGAGAGGCTACAACCCTGTCTCACTCCCTTCCCAACCACTGCTTCCCTTTCATGCCCCTCGACTCTTATAACTGCCATCTGGTTTCTGTACAAATTATAAATAGCCTTTCACTCCCTGTATTTTTCCCCTGCCACCATTAGAATTTGAAAGAGAGTATTCCAGTCAACATTGTTAAAAGCTTTCGCTAAGTCTACAAATGCTAGAAACGTAGGTTTTCCTTTCCTTAATCTTTCTTCTAAGATAAGTCGTAAGGTCAGTATTGCCTCACGTGTTCCAACATTTCTACGGAATCCAAACTGATCTTCCCCGAGGTCGGCTTCTACCAGTTTTTCCATTCGTCTGTAAATAATTCTCGTTAGTATTTTGCAGCTGTGACTTATTAAACTGATAGTTGGTAATTTTCACATCTGTCAACACCAGCTTTCTTTGGGATTGGAATAACACCACTAAACAAGAAAAGCTCTGACGCACTCCTGTGGCCATTCTACCAGTATCATAGAATGGAGACTCAAATCATTTACATACCCGCTGACGATGTGTACGTGTACGAAGTTAGGACGAAATGCGACCGTTTCTTCTGGGTGCTTCACTTTTTTTGTCAGGCTGTGTATGTAGATAGATTCCCATTTGTCTTGACCACCCCACTAACTTTTTAGTCGAGACGCGGTACAAAAAATGTCAGAAAATACTGTTCCATGGAGCTTTAACCAGTACAATTACCTTTCTTGTAACTTTGCTCATTACAAAAAAAGGAATCTGTTTTAAAGAGCACCATATTTATTTTACTCATTAATACAGTTCCTCTATTGAGTACCAGTTCCAAAAAATATCACTGTTTACCATTCAGTAAAGGTGAACTCCGCTCCCGTTAGCTGAGAGGCTGCCGGCACGGTAGCTCAGCGTGTTCGGTCACAGGGTTTAACTGACCTCTGTAATAAAAAACTGAGTTAATCGATCAACAACGAACTTAAACGGATGTCTTACGATGTCCGCCCTGAGCATATGCAACGAACAAAATCGAACAAAATGGGAATTAAAAAAAAAAAGGGTCAATCCTAAGGGCCCAGGTTCGATTCCCGGCAGGGTGAGAGATTTTCTCCGCTCAGGGACTGGGTGTTGTATTGTCCTTGCCATCACCATTCGCCGAAGTGGCGTCAAATCGAAAGACTTGCACCCGGCGAACGGTCAACCCGACGGGAGGCCCTAGTCATATGATTTTATATTATATAGTAAAGGTGACTTTATCAAAAACTTAACACTAAATTGAGTATAAGTCTTGTAGTATACATTGCAGGTATCTAAATCTTCCAGTTACAGGTTCAACTTAGGACAACAACAACAACAAAATAAAGCTTTCGTTAGATGCTGTTGATTTATTAACAATACAATTTTTAAGGAGATATTTATGTGTAAGTGATGTGTACGACGTGGAAATATCTTTTAATGCTATTATTTGTTGAATAAGACATTTTTTGCGGCGAGTCGCATCTACTACTAAGGAGGGTAGGGGGTGAGGGGCAGGACTTAAGTTTTTGATTAAGTTGATCTGAAAAAATATAAAACATATGTATCATCAGGTAGAAAAATTCATCGAAAATTTTGTTTTCTTAGTTTTCAAGTGTTAAACTACACGATTAAATTAGAATAAAATTAAACCGCCTACATTATCCCCCCCCCCCTCCAATCCCAGTTGATTCTGTTATGGTTAATCCCAATTGGACAGCAGTTATACAAATGACAGACATTTCAAGGTGTATCCAGTTATCTGCAGCTGTAGTTATCGTAAATTTACTATCTGAGAATTAGGCTGGTGGCGGCTGAAACTTCCACGTGTAGCATTTTCCGATCTACTCGTGCATGTATTCGACGGAGTTGCGCGTGGCCGTCATTGCTACGACTGTTTGGGAAAGTAAGGGCAGCATCGCTTTTTAAGAGTGTACACGGTTGAAGGAACGACAAAAGCGCCGAGTTGGTTGTTTGCAACACTTGCTGTATGCGGGATGGGGAGAGCGCGCATTTTAGTCGCGACACACGTGGCTGGCTGCTTTTTCACGGCACAACTCCGCTGCCGCGGGTTTACCGCTCGGTTCGGTGGAGGAAGTCGGCCTGCGCCGAGGGGTCTGGGGAGTTCATTGTGGCCGGCGCGCCAGGCCCGCCTGCTCAAAGCCGCGACACAGAAAAGTCGCCTGCGGGGACCGTCTCCATAATTAAATGCGCCAGTGCAAACGCGCGCACGCGCGCGCGCACACACACACACACGGCGTGGTTCTGCGCTGTGACTGCTGCTGGTTGGGCTTTGTGGGCACCCACGGCGGGGCCAGTTGGTTCGGCCCCGCCTCTGTGTTCGGAACGCTCGGAAAAGAAGGCTGTTTATGTCTAAGCATAGATACGCAGCTTATTCGATATCACGTCGATATCTGCGATAACTAACGATGTGTCTAGGCAATGTCGGAAGAAAGGGAGGCAATGTAACGTCCTTCCGAACTTCACTGCCTACATACGCTCTCATTTGCAGAGACGACAGTTTAGCATAACCTTCAGCTACGTCATTTGCTACGACCTAGCAAGGCGCCATATTCGGTTACTATTGATATTCATATTGTGAATCATGTACCGTCAAAAGCGACGTTCATCATTAATGGATTAAAGTTAAGTATCAAAATAATTACGTCCGCTTTCTGAATTCTAATTCCTTTTCATGTTCCAGACCTCACTTCAGTATAGTCCTTCCCTCCTCACGCCAGCCTGCGTGAGCTAAAACGCGTGCATTTCGGCCTGCTCTCGTAACACGGTGTTGGCTCTTCTGCCAACACAACATTTACATCACCAAATGTCGTAATGAAATCGTTTATAATCGATGGTTTATCAGTTGCTATTTAAATATTAATGATAAGTTTAAATTAGTTCCACCGACACCAAATTCCCTATAGACTGGTTGTACTCTCAAATCGATAATCAGTCGTAACAGTGTTATTAATTCCTAACGTCAAGGAGTTTCTATATAAGCGCCGAGCGCTTCAGTCAAATAACATCGCAACACGTTATCTCTATAAATATTGTAAAACTTGAATGATAAATGCTTGAATTGACACGATACGCTGGTTTATTACGCAATATTAGTCACTTCAAATGTTCAAATGTGTGCGAAATCTTATGGGACTTAACTGCTAAGGTCATCAGTCCCTAAGCTTACACACTACTTAACCTAAATTACCCTAAGGACAAACACATACACCCATGCCCGAGGGAGGACTCGAACCTCCGCCGGGACCAGCCGCACAGTCCATGACTGCAGCGCCTTAGACCGCTCGGCTAATCCTGCGCGGCATTAGTCACTTCCTAACAGAGCTGTGAGGAAGCAGCTTTCCCAGGTGTTGGGGGGAATTATAAATTATATGCTACGTAACTATCGCCAAGTTCCATAGTCCATTAGTTATTACGAATGAAATTGTCTGTGTTCACTTCATAAATAGTGTTAACTTCAGGTTATCTAATTAATCGTCACTTCTGTGTAATATATGCAAGTCCTCTATCTGAATTCTAAATAACGTAATATTTGAAGTCAAAGTATCGTTTCACTGCGTCATAGTAGATCGCAATAATCAATTTTGAAAAAAAAAAAACCAATCTAATTGCGCCCACATATACGAGCATTCAAAAGTATGACCTGCTTCTTCTAACTCTCGTAACGTAGTGACAATGGATTGAATTATCGTTAGCCACTACTCACGAATCTCAAAGAGTTTGGGAACGTTGGTTCTACTTTGCGAATTTTAATTATAATGATTTTGCGATTTACTATGATTTTGAATTTCGAGTTTGATTTTACTGGAATCCTATCTTTCTTTCATATGTTAATAAATTACTAAGTATTAGATTCGTGATTCAATTACTGGTTAATATCCAAATAATACTGTTAACTGGAAATTTGTTTGCTTGTCCATTTTTCATGGAATTTGGAACTTGTTTTGGAGAAATCTTTGGGAATTTTGGAGCTAATTTTTGATTTTCATTTCTCGTCCGAGGAAGTGGCATTACAGCGGGTGGCGACATATGACTAAAGAATGGAAGGCTGGATCTATTTCACTGACACGGCTGAGCTGAACTACCTTTTTCCACATTTGGTAAAATCTGTAGAATCTACGACGATCTTCTGGCGCCTCTCCTTCCTAGCAACGAGGGAGTAACTGCACCATACGAAATGAGTTGCATAGCAACAGAGTCCGGCAGTGTACTCCGATAAGTCGCAGGAAAAGCGCCAGCGACAACAGCAGTTTATTTCCTGGCGTCCGCAACAGAAGAAAGGAGGCAGGTCAAAGTAATTTAACAAGACACAAGACACTGCTTTTTATCAACTCTAGATTATTTGGTAACGGTTCTCTCTGCAGTTTAATCCTTTTATTCGGCAACATTGCTCTGAAGCAACTTAGAAATCAGGAGTAGTTTAGAGTACGCCCAGTTGCAAAAATTGCCAGCAACGAATTTCTGTGTTGCAGGCTTTGCATGGTTACCTGTACTAGTGGTACTATGCATTTCTAAAAAAATGGCTCTGAGCACTATGCGACTTAACTAAATGGTTCAAATGGCTCTGAGCACTATGGGACTCAACTGCTGAGGTCATTAGTCCCCTAGAACTTAGAACTAGTTAAACCTAACTAACCTAAGGACATCACAAACATCCATGCCCGAGGCAGGATTCGAACCTGCGACCGTAGCGGTCTTGCGGTTCCAGACTGCAGCGCCTTTAACCGCACGGCCACTTCGGCCGGCGCGACTTAACTGCTGAGGTCATCAGTCGCCTAGAACTTAGAACTAATTAAACCTAACTAACCTAAGGACATCACACACATCCATGCCCGAGGCAGGATTCGAACCTGCGACCGTAGCGGTCACGCGGTTCCAGACTGAAGCGCCTTTAACCGCACGGCCACACCGGCCGGCTATGCATTTCTAAACATAATTTTTTACTCTCTGTATCTTCTAATCTACTATTATCGCATTTATTTAATAGTAGAGGTTCTGAAAGTGAACTGTAATGCTAAAAATCTTCTGGCTATGCATTGCGGACCATATAAAATTGGTCACAAAAATGATGTTGCTTTTAGGCGACAATGCCAGTCTATGGTCAGTTTTTGCAAGGACAGAATGGATGCACAGCTTTCTATGATACAAGGAAACAGCAATGTGCTGTAATATTGCCTGAAAGTTCATATCTGTCTGATGAAGGAGATTCATACTGGACTCCTAGAACATACCAGTAACAATGGTCTTCAGCACCCAGAGCCTATTTCTTCTAGGAAATCTGGTTTGGTGACAGAATAATCAGATATATTTTTAAAAAATGAAAGTGTTGATTGCGAAGAAGCTAATCATACAGTGAAACTTCCTGGCAGATTAAAACTGCGTGCCAGGAAGTTTCAGAGCAGCACACGCTTCGCTGGAGAGTGAAAGTTTCATTCTGATAATCACGCAGTTTTCGATAATTTGCGTAGTACGTCGAATCATGACAAAATTAAGAGCCAAGACACAAAAATTCAGTGGCGTAGCAATATTTGCCCTTTACAATGAGAAAGGAAACTCGCACACTTGTCTGTTCCAGAGATTGTGCGGGTAGAATATATACCTCAAATTGGCAGTCTTGCATATAAGAATGTGGACGGAAACATATAAACCAAGTTAGACTGTTAATTCAAAATATTAATACGACCCAGCAACACTTACGAGAGAAAGGCGAGACATGAGTCATTCGTTATGTTATTATGTGACAACTCCACTACTATTCGTTACTCGTTATGACTGAGTAGCAGATCCATTTCTTAAGTACACACTGTACGCGCCATTCTGAAACGGATATACACCTCAGGAAATATACTGAGTCAGTTTTGTCTTCATTCCTATTAAAATTAAAAAAAAAAAAAATTCATCTCAGGCTGACTTGTTTCCCCACCTCATGTGTTCTGAGTAGCATGCTTGCAAGTTATGTTATTCTTATTTTCTTAATTACAAATATTTTAAATTATCTCCTTCTGTGAATGTATTTCTTGTTGCGTCTGTCGGAACGTCCAGCCTCCCTGTAACCTTTTACGTAGTGTACGAGGAGGTTCAAGAATACCTTTAAGAAGAGATAAGATCGGCGGAGGAAGGAGAAAAATACAGTGCACTCAGCATAGATGATAGCCACTGGGGGCTGTGTCTGCATTTTGTAAAGAGACATTCTGTTAATTTTGGAGCAATGGTGGAGACTCGTGAGTGCAATATGCAAGTGTTTCAATTCAGTGAAACGTGAATACACACACATAAGGAAGTGCTCAGCAGTACTGGTTAACAACGGCAGTTCCGTTAGGAGAATGGAGGTTGTTGCATTTGTTGTGGACTTTTAATTGGACAGAATGTATATTGCTATTGACAAGCGAGATTCCTGGGCAGGTGGAACCAGCTAGATTTAGTGGAGGAGAGAAGAAAGACACCGCGTCACAGGGAATGAAGTAGTAGACTTCAGTACCGCAGAGGGAGATGTCTTGCCTTTAGAGTTGATCACAGGTACTGGAGCTGTATTGAGCGTTCTCAGCCACTACTACAGCCAGCCTCTGCGCCTGTTTATCAGCTTAGTGGTAAGCGTGAGCTGTATTTGTGTTTCTCGTGATGAAGGGGCTGCGAAGTCATTCGTTTCAGATCAACGTTTCATTCTTCTGACTTAATTCGTACAGCCAGCTATATACACTCAACATGCACTTAGGCGAGATAAATTGTTCTTATTTGTACCCGTATACATCTTGTCATTTCACTTGATCTCGTGAGAATGGATCGGTTCACTTTATAGACTAACTGCGTTCCGATCTCAGGGGTGTGTTCTTGGTCATACGAACCACAGCATAATTTGGCTGAAACTATGCGAACTGGTCTTGGAGTACAGTGTTAACCAATAGTTGCCTCATCTGTAAGCAGCGCTGACTGGCCACTGAGCAGTGAAAGACACCTTACCAAAGGTCCCGAGTTCGAGTCTCGGTCCGTCACACAGTTTTATTCTGGCAAGAAGTTTTACATCACCGCATATTCCGCTGCAGAGTGAAAATTTCATTCTGGAAACACCCCCCAGGCTGTGGCTAACCCATGTCTCCGCAATATCCTTTCTTCCGGGAGTGCTAGTTCAGCAAGTTCCGCAGCAGAGCTTCTGTGAATTTCGGAAGCAGATGAGGTATTGGTGGAATTAAAGCTGTGGAGACGGGTCGTGAGTTGTGCTTGGGTAGCTCAATTGGCAAAGCACTTGTCCGCGGAAGACAAACGTCCCGAGTTCTAGTCTCGGTCCGTCACAAAGTTTTAATTTGCCAGGAAGTATCACATCAGTGCACACTCCGCTGCAGAATGAAAATTTCGTTCTGGGATAAGATATCTATCTTTTGTTGTGCTGAGTGGTCTCATATTGTTGATGTTGAATTTCTACGCACAAATACGTGAATTCTGTGCATTCACATGTCCTTCAAGGTGGTTCCAAGCAACGCCATATCAGACCCAATTACTACGTTCTTCACCTTATGTCATTACAGCGCGATCACTGAAAGAGAGCACTTAATGAACATCATGTGGTCGCTGTCAATGGGAATCAGATTGTCCATAGACGTTGTACACCTTGTGGTACTCGAAGAACGGACAGCTTGCACGTCTGCTCTATTTACAATCTACACAGCTAATGTACTGGGTGACGATGAAGGTAATGTGTAACTTATTTTCACCTTTAATGAAACCGCGCTATTAAAAATTAAATGTATTTTGAACTTTCTCAAAACTTTCTTTAGATAACGAGACAAGGAGAGACACATAACAAGCACATTATAGATATTCCCTGCCATAGTACTGATCATAAAGATGAGCATGTGATGTAAAGTAACATGCTACAGAACTTCCACTTGGGACAGCGTGATTGGTCGTGCGACGTTCTCCTTCATTAAATATGAAACTTGGTAGCAAAGTAGATAAAAGTGCCACATGTCTTCGGAACTTTGGGAAGGTTTTATAGTTTCCGTGGCGCGTAGAACCACTGCTCTGTTAAGCAAGTGGTCGTAATACACTATGAGATCAAAAGTATCCGGACACAACCAAAAACATAAGTTTTTCATATTAGGTGCATTGCCACCTATTGCCAGGTACTCCATATCAGCAATCTCAATAGTCATTAGACATCGTGAAAGAGCAGAATGGGGTTCTTCGCGAAACTCACGGACTTCGAACGTGGTCAGGTGATTGGGGGTCACATGTGTCATAAATCTGTACGCGAGATTTCCACACTCCTAAACATCCCTAGGTCCGCTGGGGTTTTCCTTTTTTTTTCATCAGTCTTCTTCATATCAGAGTAGCACTTGCAACCTACGTCCTCAGTTATTTGCTGGATCTATTCCAATCTCTGTCTTTCCCTACAATTTTTGCTCTCTACAGCTCCATTCGTCTGTTGCGCAACATCTCAAATGCTTCGATTCTCTTCTGTTCTGGATTTTATACGATCCATGTGTCACTACCGTTAAATGCTGTACTCCAGACGTACATTCTCAGAAATTTGTTACTCAGATTAAGGCCGATATTTGATTTAGTAGACTTCTCTTGGCCAGGAATGCCTTTTTTGCCGTGGCTCTTCTGCTTTTAATGTCTTCCTTGCTCCATCCGTCATTGGTTTTTTTACTGCCTAGGTAGCAGAATTCCTATTTCGTGACAATTAATCCTGATAAGTTTCCCGTTGTTCTCATTTCTACTGCTTCTCATTACCTTCGTCTTTCTTCGATTTACTCTCAATCCATACTCTGTACTCATTAGGCTGTTCATTCCGTTCAGCAGATCATGTAAATCTTCTTCACTTTCACTCAGGATAGCAATGTCATCAGCGAATCGTATCATTGATATCCTTTCACCTTGTATTTTAATTCCACTCCTGAACCTTTCATTTATTTCCATCATTGCTTCCTCGATGTACAGATTAAAGAGTAGGGGCGAAAGGCTACAGCCTTGTCTTACACCCTTCTTAATACGAGCACTTCGTTCTTGAGCGTCCACTCTTATTATTCCCTCTTGGTTGTTGTACATATTGTATATGACCCGTCTCTCCCTATAGCTTAAGCCTACTTTTTTCAGGATCTCGAACATCTTGCACCGTTTTACATTGTCGAACGTTTTTTCCAGGTCGACAAATCCTATGAACGTGTCTTGATTTTTCTTTAGTCTTGCTTCCATTATTAACCGCAAAGTCAGAATTGTCTCTCCCGTGTCTTTAATTTTCCTAAATCCAAGCTGTTCGTCATCTAGCGCATCCTCAATTTTCTTTTCCATTCTTCTGTATATTATTCATGTAAGAAACTTGGATGCATGAGCTGCTAAGTTGACAGTGCGATAGTTGTCGCACTTTTCAGCTCTTTTCGTCTTCGGAATTGTGTGGATGATGCCTTACCGAAAGTCAGATGGTACGTCGCCAGACTCATACATTCTACACACCAACGTGAATAGTCGTTTTGTTGCCACTTCCCCCAACGATTTTAGAAATTCTGATGGAATGTTATCTCTTTCTGTCTTATTTGACCTTAAGTTCTCCAAAGATATTTTTAAATTCTGATTTTAATACTGGGTCCCCTATCTCTTCTAAATCGACTCCTGTTTCTTCTTCCATCACATCAGACAAATCTTACCCCTCGTAGAGTCTTTCAACGTATTCTTTCCATCTATCCGCATTTAACAGTGGAATTCCCGTTGCACTCTTAATGTTATCACCCTTGCTTTTAATGTCACTGAAGGCTCTTTTGACTTTTCTGTCTGCTGAGTCTGTCCTTCCGACAATCATATCTTTTTCCATGTCTTCACATTTTTCCTGCAGCCATTTCGTCTTAGCTTCCCTGCACTTCGTATTTATTTCATTCCTCAGCGACTTGTATTTCTGTATTCCTGAGTTTCCCGGAAGATTTTTGTACTTCCTCCTTTCATCAATCAACTGAAGTATTTCTCCTGTTACCCATGGTTTCTTCGCAGTTACCTTGTTTCTAGATCTACATCTACATGGATACTCTGCAAATCACATTTAACTGCCTGGCAGAAGGTTCATCGAATCATCTTCACAATTCTCTATTATTCCGTACGAGCTCTGATTTGCCTTACTTTATCGTGGTGATGTAGGTCGGTGTCAACAAAATATTTTCGCATTCGGAGGAGAAAGTCGGCGATCGGAATTTCGTGAGAAGATTCCGTCGCAACGAAATACGCCTTACTTTTAATGATGTCCAGCCCAAATCAATTCCAGTGACACTCTCTCCCATATTTCACGATAATACAAAACGTGCTGCCCTTCTTTGAACTTTTTCGATGTACTCGGTCAGTCCTATTTGGTAAGGATCCCACACAGCGCAGCAGTATTCTAAAAGAGGACGGACAAGCGTAATGTAGGCAGTCTCCTTAGTAGATCTGTTAAATTTTCTAAGTGTCCTGCCAATAAAATGCAGTCTTTGGTTATCCTTCCCCACAGCATTTTCTATGTGTTCCTTCCAATTTACGTTCGTAATTGTAATTCCTAGGTTCAAAATGGTTCAAATGGTTCTGGGCACCGTGGGACTTAGCATCATCAGTCCCCTAGAACTTAGAACTACTTAAACCTAACTAACCTAAGGACATCACACACATCCATGCCCGAGGCAGGATTCGAACCTGCGAACGTCACGGTCGCATGGTTCCACACTGAAGCGCCTAGAACCCCTCAGCCATTTCCTAGATATTTAGTTGAATTTACGGCCTTTAGATTTGACTGATTTATCGTGTAACCGAAGTTTAACGCATTCTTTTCAGCAATTACGTGGATGACCACACACTTTTCGTTACTTGGGATCAACTGCCAATTTTCGCAGCATACAGATATCTTTTCTAAATCGTTTTGAAATTTGTTTTGATCTTCTGATGACTTTATTAGTCGATAAACGACAGCGTCATCTTGAAACAACCTAAGACGGCTGGCCAGATTGTCTCCCAAATTGTTTATATAGATAAGGAACAGCGAAGTACCTATAACACTACCTTGTGGAATGCCAGAAATCATTTGTTTTACTCGACGACTTCCCGTCAGTTACTACGAACTGTGACATCTATGACAGCAAGTCACAAATCCAGTCACATAACTGAGACAATATTCCATAAGTACGCATTTTCACTGTATGCTGGTTGTGTGGTGCAGTGTCAAAAGCCTTCTGGAAATTCAGAAATACGGAATCGTTCTGAAATCCCTGGTCAATAGCATTCAACACTTCATGCGAATAAAGAGCTAGTTGTGTTTCATAAGAACTGTTTTCTTAACCGATGTTGACTGTGTGTCAATAGACCGTTTTCTTTGAGGTAATTAATAATGTTCGAACACAATATATGTCCAAGAATCCTGCTGCATATCGACGTTAATGATATGGGCCTGTAATTAAGTGGATTACTCCTACTACCTTTCTTGAATATTGGTGTGTCCTGTGCAACTTTCCAGTCTTTGAGTATGGATCTTTCGTCGAGCGAACGGTTGTATATGATTGTCAAGTAAGGAGCTAATGCATCAGCATGCTCTAAAAGAAACCTAATTGGTAAAGAGTCTGGACCAAAAGACTTACTTTTATTAAGTGATTTAAGCTGCTTCACTACTCCGAGGATACTTTCTTCTACGTTACTCATGTTGGCAGCTGTTCTTGATTCGAATTCTAGACTATTTACTTCGTCTTTTTTGTGAAGGCATTTCGGAAGGATGTTTTTAGTAACTCTGCTTTGACAGCACTGTCTTCTATAGTACCTCCATTGCTGTCGCGCGGAGAAGGTATTGATTGTCTCTTGCCGCTAACATACTTCACATACGACCAGAATCTCTTTAGATTTTCTGCCAGGATTGGAGACAAAGTTTCGTTGTGGAAACTGTTACAAGCATCTCGCATTGGAGTCCGCGCTAAATTTCGAACTTCTTTATAAGATCGCCAATCATGGGGATTTTGCGTGTTTTTAATTTGGCATGTTTGTTTCGTTGTTTCTGCAACAGTGTTCTGACCCGTTTTGTGTACCAAGGAGTATCAGCTCCGTCGTTTAATTTATTTGGTATAAATCTCGCAATTGCTGCCGAAACTATTTCTCTGAATTCAAGTCACATCTGGTCTACACATATATCATTAATTTGGAATGAGTGGAGACTGTCTCTCAGGAAGGCGTCAAGTGAATTTTTATCTGCTTTTTTGAACAGGTATATTTTTCGTTTATTTTTCGAGATTTGGGTGTTACAATATTCAATCTCGCTACGACAACCCTGTGTTCACTAATCCCTGTATCCTTTTTGATGCTCGTTATTAACTCAGGATTATTTGTTGCTAAGAGAACAAGTGTTTTCACAACCGTTGACTATTCGCATGGGCTCGTGAACTAACAGATCGAAATAATTTTCAGAGAATCACAATTTCGGATGATGTATTAGGCGCACCTCCGGAATTAAACATGTATTTTCGCCATCATATCGAGGGTAAATTAAAGTCACCACCAACTATACTCGTATGAGTCGGGTAAGTGTTTGAAATCAAACTCAAGTTTTCTTTGAACCTTTCAGCAACTGTATCATCTGAATTTGGAAGTCGAAAAAAGGATGCAATTATTCCGGTTGCCAATAATGTTTTCCTTTCCAACTTTTGTGATGGAACCTTTTTAGAAATGTCCATTCCCCTTCAACTGTACTGCCTACTGAGCTATTCCTTATTGCTGTTTCTATAGCCTTAGAGAACTTCAAGTTTATCTCGTCATTCCTTAGTACTTCCGTATCTCACTTCTTTGAGTGTTGATTCTTCCTGACAAATGTCTTAAACTTAAACAGGCTCTTCATCACTACTGTATTGTGATCTCTGTCTGTATCTGCTCCTGGGTACAGCATCTGATTTCATAATCTCTGTATGGCCATGATGTAATCTAACTGAAATCTTCCTGAATCACCAGGCCTTTTCCATGTATACCTCCTCCTCTTGTGATTTTAGAACAGGGTATTCGCTATTACTAGCTGAAACTTGTTACAGAACTCAATTAGACTTTCTCCTCGATCATTCCTTGTCCCAAGCCCATATTCTCCTGTAACCTTTTCTTCTGCTCCTTCCCCTAAAACTGCATTCCAGTCCCCCATTACTGTTAGATTTTCATCCCCTTTTACATACTGTATTACCCTTTCAATATCATCGTACAGTTTCTCTGTCTCTCCATCTTCAGTTTGACTTCTGTATGTATACGCGAACTATCGTTGTCGGTGTTGGTTTGCTGTCAATTTTGATAAGAACAATTCTGTCACTAAACTGTTCACAGTAACACTCTCTCTGCCCTACCTTCCTATTCATAACGAATCCTACTCCCGTTATACCATTTTCTGCTGCTGTTGATATTACCCTATACTCATTTGACCAGAAATCCTTGTCTTCTTTCCACTTCACTTCTAGTTTCCCTACCACGTTCAAGCTTCTGACATTCCACGCCCCGACTCATGCAATGTTATCCTCCTGTTGATTATTCAGTCTTTTCCTCATGATAATCTCCACCTTTGCAGTCCCCTCCCGGAGAACCGAATGGGGCACTATTCCGGAATCTTTTGCCAATGGAGAGTTCATCATGACACTTCTTCAATTACAGTTCACATGTTCTGTGGATAAACGTTACGTGTCTTTATGCAGTGGTTTCCATCGCCTTCTGCATCCTCATGCCGTTGATCATTGCAGATTCTTCCACCTTTAGGGGCAGTTTCCCACACCTAGAACAAGAGTGCCCTGAACCTCTGTCCGCTCTTCCTCCCTCTTTCACAAGGCCGTTGGGAGAATGAGGGTGACTTCTTATGCCGGAAGTCTTCGGCCGCCAATGCTGATTATTACTCAAAATTTAAGCACTTGCGGGATTCGAACCAGGGACCGAAGAGATTATGAAAGACGGTACTTCTAGACCACGGGTCTTGCCATGTGATAGAGAAGTGAAAACGTGAAGGGACACTCACAGCACAAAAGCCTACTGGTCGACCTCGTCTATTGACTGACAGAGACTGCCGACAGTTGAAGCGAGTCGTTATGTGTAATAGGTAGACATCTATCCATACCATCAAAAAGGAATTCTAAACTGCTTCTGGATCCACTGAAAGTACTATGACAGTTAGGCGGGAGGTGAGAAAACTTGGTTTCCATGCTCTAGCGGCTGCTCATAAGCTACGCATCACGCCGGTAAATGCCAAACGACGCCTCTGTTTGTGCAAGGAGCGTAAACATTGCACGATTGAACATTGGAGAGACATTGTGTGGAGTGATGAATCACGGTACACAGTGTGGCAATCCGATGGCAGGTTGTGGGTATGGCGAATGCCCGGTGAACGTCGTCTGCCAGCGTGTGTAATTCAAATGGTTCAATGGCTCTGAGCACTATGGGACTTAACATCTGTGGTCATCAGTCCCCTAGAACTTAGAACTACTTAAACCTAACCAACCTAAGGACATCACACACATCCATGCCCGAAGCAGGATTCGAACCTGCGACCGTAGCAGCCGTGCGGTTCCAGACTGAAGCGCCTAGAACCGCTCGGCCACTCCGGCCAGCGCGTGTGTAGTGCCAACAGTGAAAATCGTATGCGGTGGTGTTAGGCTGTGGGCGTGTTTTTCATGGTGGGGGCTTGTGTTGCGTGGCACTATCATAGCACAGGCCTACACTGATGTTTTAAGCACCTTCTTGCTTCCCAGTGTTGAAGAGCAATTCGGGGATGGCCACTGCATCTTTCAACACGATCGAGCACCTGCTCATAATTCTCGGTAGTGGCGGAGTGGTTACAACACAGTAACATTCCTGTAATGGACTGGCCTGCACAGTCCTTGCCTGAATCCTACAGAATACCTTAGGGATATTTTGAAACACCGACTTCGCGTCAGGCCTCACCGACTGTCATCGGTTCCTGTCCTAAGTGCAGCCCTCCGTGAAGAAGGAGCTGCCATTCCCCAAGAATCCCTCCAGTACCTGATTGAACGTATGCCTCTGAGAGTGGAAGCTGTCATAAAGGCTAATGGTGGGCCAACACCATATTGAATTCCAGCATTACCGATGGAGAGTGCCACGAACTTGTAACTCATTTTCAGCGAAGTTTCCGGATACTTTTGATCACATAGTGTATGTGAAACAGCAGCAGTTCTGCGTGACATGAATCCGAAAAGACTTTAGAGGTTTTCAAAGGTACGTGGCACTTCGTTCCACAGTTAATCACATGAAACTATGACGCATGCTGGCCCACATGCCAGTTCTATCGCATAGTTTACATCGCATACTCATTTTAGCCACCAGTGCTGTGTTAGCTAATGTCTGAAGCGTGTATATTATGTGGATGTATTTTTCTCACAATAAAAACAAAAACGTATATATAGAAAAAATTTGACAAATGTTCAAAATGTTCCAATTAGTCGTCTAACCTGCTCCCGTTCCATTAAAACTGTGCTCCCTAACGAACCGTCGTTACCGCCCGACAGCGGAAAAGGCAAACAATTAAAGATGATTTATTAAGCCCACAAAAGTGTTGTACAAAGTAAGTATTTACATTCTGATTCGTTATAGAATACAGCCCTACTGTATTCAGAGATCTTGCTCCTATATATTTCTTTATTTTGGAAAGAATGACATATTGACAATGACAATTTTTTTTTCAATGTGGGTTCACGAGGGCGTTCGGATGTATTATACATTGCTGGTCAATGTTCTAAGCCGTTTGCGCATTGTGAAATAGTTTTGTGATTGTGTCACAAGGAAATTAAAGAATATTTATTTGGAGAATTATATCTTTGCCTTAAGATGCACAAATTCATTCATTATTTTCTTTCGGTTTTCGGTCGTAGCAACCATCTTTACCTCTTCTTGCGAAGATGGTCGCTACAATCGAAAACGTTAGAAGGTAAAGAACAAATCTGTACGGCTGATGGAAAACATTCCATTTCTTGATATTCCTGACAGCTGTATCAAGTCACCTCGTTAAACTGTTAGAATATTTATCTATTTTACGTTTCCTAAACAGTGTTCAGGAGACTGAATTTCCTAAACAGTGTTCAGGAGACTGAATTACCATGTCTTATTGAAGCAGGAAGTTTCCCCGTCTTTCTTATTGTTAAAATAGACATATCCACATTGGAAGGTGGGAGAAAGGTGCTGGCGAAGTTTAAGTTTTAACGTCCGGTCGTTAATCGTGCTTCCATTGCTCGGTGGGTAGAGCATTGCCGCATGAAAATCAAAGATCATGGGGCCCGGCACATAGTTTAAATCTCGAGAAAGTTTCAAAACATTTCAATATTCGTGGATGCATTGACCTCATCATCAATCAATAACACTCACACTTTGTGAATTCTCCTTATATGTGTTGCTTAAGACCTATATAGAAATCACGAGCACTGCTGCCGGCTATTATTACGTACGTTACACTCGTGCGCCAGAACGCGCCGCGAATGTCTTCTTAAACATATACTATATTACTAACGTCAGCAAATGACTTAAAACAGAGTTCCTCAGGTGCACATCTGACTCACTTAGCGCCCTCTCTAAGGTATCCTCCATGTCTTTAAAAGCCAGAAATCTGCTCTTAGACCCGCTATCTCCATCCCCTCCATCGCACCTGAAACGCTTTCAGAGGCACTACGGCCAAACCAACGCTGTGAGCCATGAGCTTTAACGTCGGCACTCGCTCATCGTCAGAGGTTACGACCTCTGGCGCGCTTTCCTCGGCGGCAGCCCGGTTCATTGCCCTGCACAATATTATCTCTGGCCTCGACGAGACGCTTAATAAAACACAATCGTGAGCTGAATCGCAGCATTTACGCACTTCTTGGAAAAAGGGTTTCGTCTTCGGAGAAGGTCGTGTACAGCGAGGGAGAAAATTACAACGTAAAGGCGACGGAATTTTCTACAGAGTAGAAAAAGAACTCGTTTCCGCGCGCAAGGAGCATTGTGAAATTGTATGTGGGCACTATCTTTCTTGTTAAGAGGAAGCTGCATACAAATTTCCTTCTTGTGAGGTACGTTAAGGAATACGTTGGATGTTTTGAAAGTTTTTGGAAAAACTTATTTACATCTTTTAGCCAGTTCTTACAAAATGTCCAATCACAACTACTGCAATGTAGTAATTAGCAAAGGAATTAGTATATATTTAGTCACCTATGTGCTGCTATTTGTACAGTCCATTTTTCAGTTGCAACCATACCTACAACCACTTTCCTGCAGCCCCCTCCCCCCTCCCCCACTCCCCCTCCCCCCCTCTGTCTCTCTCTCTCTCACACACACATACACATACACACACACACACACACACACACACACACACACACACACACACACAATGTCTTCCAATAAGGCTGTATATTTTGGTTCTTAACTGTACTCTATACTAATTTTTCCATTCGAATTTTATTGATACAATAACTTACATTGCGCTAACCACACTAGGTCACAGTTTGTGATATGTTGCGTTTGCTTATACAAGATGATATTTACAAAAGACCTGAGATAATGTAATTATATCAGAGTTACATGCAGATATCCTTACATGTAAGTGCAGAAGCTGACTGGAGGTAAGCCGGCCGAAGTGGCCGTGCGGTTAAAGGCGCTGCAGTCTGGAACCGCAAGACCACTACGGTCGCAGGTTCGAATCCTGCCTCGGGCATGGATGTTTGTGCTGTCCTTAGGTTAGTTAGGTTTAACTAGTTCTAAGTTCTAGGGGACTAATAACCTCAGCAGTTGAGTCCCATAGTGCTCAGAGCCATTTGAACCATTTTGAACTGGAGGTAATTACAGAGAAAGAAAAGTTCTCATGCAAGTCTGATATGTCTGCTTTTGCAATAAGAGATGCAACAATAAATACATTCACAGAAGCAGATAATTTAAAGTATTTGTACATAAGTAAATAGGAATAACATCATAGCAAACAAGATACTCAGAACATATGAGGAGCGGAACATGTCAGCCTGAAAGGAAATTCATTATTTTTTTAATTCTTGTAGCAACGAAGCCAAAACACGTTCAGTATATTTCCTGGGATGTATATTTCGTTTCGGTATGTGATGTACAGTGTGCACTTAAGAAACGCATCTGTTACTCAATCATAATAACTAACGATTAATAGTGGAATAGTCATATAATAGCACAACGAATGACTCATGTGTCACCTATCTCTCAAAAGTGTTGCTGAATAAGCAGCGCGGGTTGCATTAATATTTAGAATTAATATTCTAAATAGGTTTATATGTTGCCATCTACATCTAACCAGCGATGTTACTTTATTCGAAGACAGTCATTTCGAGGAAATTAATTGACAAAATTTTCTCAGCAACAGCAATCTTTTAGCAAGTATTGCCTTCAATGGCGAAAATAACGAGCTTGCAGCAAGTTGAAACATTTTATTTAGAGAACAGTTATATATGAATTATGTTATCGCACGAAGTGTTAGTTCCAGTAAGTTACTGTCAATTGCGAAGTTAAAATGTCACCTAAAATTATATCTACTCTCCGCAAGTCATCTTACAGTTTTTGGTTCCACTACCATTCCTCCCTATCCTGTTCCATTATATAATTGTGTGTGGGAAGAAAGAATGTCGTTAATAGACCTATGAGCTCCAGTTTCTTTGTCATCGTGCTCATTCCCTAGAAAAATGTGAGAAAACCCTTCTTGGAACATAAATTCTCGCAGTTCCAACAATAATTCTTTCAATGATACACAACGCCTCTCGTGTAACGTAAGCCACTGAAATTCGCTGAACATATCTGTAACGCTGTCGCTTATACAGAAGTACCGCGTGAAGAAACGGGTTTCTCTTCGTTGGCTCTTCTCTGTCTCTTCTATGAATGCAGCACAGTAGGTCCCATACTGTTGGAAAATATTCATATCAATCTTGAAAGTTTTGCAAGCCACTTATTTCGTGAATGAAACACATTGTCTTAATTCTTGCAGTGAAGCTCAGCCTGGCAGCCGCTGCTTCTACACTTTGTTTTATGGGCTCATGTTGCCAAAACAATCACATGAAACGCCTGAAGATTCCAAATACCTTCACGTAAAAATCAGATGAAAAATTACATTTATATCCTCAGCATTTAACCAATAGCAGCGGGATGCACCTTAGAGCGCTTCACCACGCATGTGTGAAATTTCTACATAAGTATCACTAACACCAAAGGTAACATTGTACACCACAGTGGTAAGTAAGACATCGAAAACAAGTAATTTCTATACATAGAAATAGTTTCCAAGAGATAAGTGCGTTGTCACCCGCAAGCACTCTTTCGTTGCATTTGCGCCTACCGAAATAAAGGCCATCAACAGGTAAAGATGATCGGTAGAGGCCTGTGAATAAGGTAAGGGGAAGGGAAATTGGCGATGTTTGATACAAGCGTATTCAAAACACGCGTTGGGGGTTAAGACATCTGTCGGAAGAGACAGGGAACGTTATTTCCGAAAGCGTTGATCCGATTGTAGGAGTAGAAATGCGACAACGCGGACCGCCGGTTCTGACACGGAAGCCATAACGGTCAGGCGTGGATTGGGCGCAACGCTGTCAGGTAATTTCCGGACGCAACGTGAATGTTTTAGAGCCAACACACGGCAGCTGGCAGCCCACACCATATCGGGAGCGAGGAACAGGCAGCTGCGATATACATTTGCATGGTAAAATAGTTGCTATCCCACTACACACCACCCAGGGAGAAACCGTCTCGTCAACAGTAGTAGGGTAACAGGACTATGACTATGACTCCACTTTCGATATCAAATTAATATGCAAATCAATTAAATTAATCAATTAATCACCCCAACCACCCACACACCCAGATGACGTCACGTGTTTTTCTCAGCTACCGCATGCGTCCCTCCCCCCTCCCCCCCACCCCCTCCACCAACCTACCTTTTTGGCGGGCATTTCGAATTTTGGCGGGCATTTCGAATTTTGGCGGGCATTTCTTTGTCACACAGCTGTTCTGGCATCCCAAACCAGTTCCCACCCAGGAATTGGTGTTAAATTAACATTGGTTGTACCATTTCCAGAACTCGAACCTTGATCCTCCTGGATAGAAAGCCCAATTGCACCTCCCTAATCCAATTATACCACCAGAGGCACTTGGAATTGATGGAATTTAAAATTAGTAGGAACCTTTCCAAGACACGAACCCTGCTCCTCCTAGACAGAAAGCCCAGTTACCACCCTCTTACACAATTATACCACCAGAAGTGCTTGGAATTGACGAGAAATTAAAAATGGTGCTGCTCTTTCCCGGGACTCGAACCCTTATTCTACTCGATGGAAAACCCAAGTGCAACCCCCCCCCCCCCTCCCGCCAACTCATGGAAGCTAAACAGATGTGGGAGAAGAAGGTTAGGTTACTGTCCTTTATCTATTTTGGTCAGGAAACTGACGCAAAGATCGATGCTAATAACGTAATGAATCAAACTACATGCAAGGAGAGCAAAAAAAGCGCAATGCGACTCAAATGTTGACGATGCCATACAACTGGTGTTATACTGCTGGGAAAAAAATTCGCAATATCACTCGAAACCAGCGACACACACACTCAAACCCTACCCTTCAACTACGAATGTCAGGAAGAAGACAGACAGGGGAGTAAAGGACTATCTTTATTCATTTTGGCGGGAAATACGTTCAACTGAGGAGATACCGGTGTTGGACAGAGAGGAGTTTAAAAACTGTATTCCCTGTAAGCATACAGCATCTATCACTGTTTAACGTCAGATTTCGCTACAGATGCCTGCTCATAAACCATTCTGCATGCAGCCCAGGTAATCAAAGCCAATACATGCTATCACAGCTGATGGAGAAAAATGCGTCTCAGTTCTAATTACACTTTGAAACTGTCGTGAAAAAACCCCACTCGTAATGATTAGGTCATAATGAAGCACATGTACTGGGGAAAATCGTCATCCTAAAAGACCTCAAAGGGGCAGTAGTTGAATGTGCATTCTCTTTTTTTTTTTTGTCATCAGTCTACTGACTGGTTTCATGCGGCCCGCCACGAATTCCTTTCTTGTGCTAACCTCTTCATCTCAGAGTAGCACTTGCAACCTACGTCCTCAATTATTTGCTTGACGTATTCCAATCTCTGTCTTCCTCTACAGTTTTTGCCCTCTACAGCTCCCTCTAGTACCATGGAAGTCATTCCCTCATGTCTTAGCAGATGTCCTATCATCCTGTCCCTTCTCCTTATCAGTGTTTTCCACATATTCCTTTCCTCTCCGATTCTGCCTAGAACCTCCTCATTCCTTACCTTATCAGTCCACCTAATTTTCAACATTCGTCTATAGCACCACATCTCAAATGCTTCGATTCTCTTCTGTTCCGGTTTTCCCACAGTCCATGTTTCACTACCATACAATGCTGTACTCCAGACGTACATCCTCAGAAATTTCTTCCTCAAATTAAGGCCGGTATTTGATATTAGTAGACTTCTCTTGGCCAGAAATGCCTTTTTTTGCCATAGCGAGTCTGCTTTTGATGTCCTCCTTGCTCCGTCCGTCATTGGTTATTTTACTGCCTAGGTAGCAGAATTCCTTAACTTCATTCACTTCGTGACCATCAATCCTGATGTTAAGTTTCTCGCTGTTCTCATTTCTACTACTTCTCATTACCTTCGTCTTTCTACGATTTACTCTCAAACCATACTATGTACTCATTAGACTGTTCATTCCGTTCAGCAGATCATTTAATTCTTCTTCACTTTCACTCAGGATAGCAATGTCATCAGCGAATCGTATCATTGATATCCTTTCACCTTGTATTTTAATTCCACTCCTGAACCTTTCTTTTACATCCATCATTGCTTCCTCGATGTACAGATTGAAGAGTAGGGGCGAAAGGCTACAGCCTTGTCTTACACCCTTCTTAATACGAGCACTTCGTTCTTGATCGTCCACTCTTATTATTCCCTCTTGGTTGTTGTACATATTGTATATGACCCGTCTCTCCCTATAGCTTACGCCTACTTTTTACAGAATCTCGAACAGCTTGCACCATTTTATATTGTCGAACGCTTTTTCCAGGTCGACAAATCCTATGAAAGTGTCTTGAAAGTGTCTTGATTTTTCTTTAGCCTTGCTTCCATTATTAGCCGTAACGTCAGAATTGCCTCTCTCGTCCCTTTACTTTTCCTAAAGCCAAACTGATCGTCACCTAGCGCATTCTCAATTTTCTTTTCCATTCTTCTGTATATTATTTTTGTAAGCAGCTTCGATGCATGAGCTGTTAAGCTGATTGGGCGATAATTCTCGCACTTGTCAGCTCTTGCGGTCTTCGGAATTGTGTGGATGATGCTTTTCCGAAAGTCAGATGGTATATCGCCAGACTCATATATTCTACACACCAACGTGAATAGTCGTTTTGTTGCCACTTCCCCCAATGATTTTAGAAATTCTGATGGAATGTTATCTATCCCTTCTGCCTTATTTGACCGTAAGTCCTCCAAAGCTCTTTTAAATTCCGATTCTAATACTGGATCCCCCATCTCTTCTAAATCGACTCCTGTTTCTTCTTCTATCACATCCGCCAAATCTTCACCCTCATAGAGGCTTTCAATGTGTTCTTTCCACCTATCTGCTCTCTCCTCTGCATTTAACAGTGGAATTCCCGTTGCACTCTTAATGTTACCATCGTTGCTTTTAATGTCACCAAAGGTTGTTTTGACTTTCCTGTATGCTGAGTCTGTCCTTCCGACAATCATATCTTTTTCGATGTCTTCACATTTTTCATGCAGCCATTTCGTCTTAGCTTCCCTGCACCTCCTATTTATTTCATTCCTCAGCGACTTGTATTTCTGTATTCCTGATTTTCCCGTAACGTGTTTGTACTTCCTCGTTTCATCAATCAACTGAAGTATTTCTTCTGTTACCCATGGTTTCTTCGCAGCTACCTTCTTTGTACCTATGTTTTCCTTCCCAACTTCTGTGATGGCTCTTTTTAGAGATGTCCATTCCTCTTCAACTGTACTGCCTACTGCGTTATTCCTTAATGCTGTATCTATAGCATTAGAGAACTTCAAACGTATCTCGTCATTCCTCAGTACTTCCGTATCCCACTTCTTTGCGTATTGATTCTTCCTGACTAATGTCTTGAACTTCAGCCTACTCTTAATCACTACTATATTGTGATCTGAGTCTGTATCTGCTCCTGGGTACGCCTTACAATCCAGTATCTGATTTCGGAATCTCTGTCTGACCATGATGTAATCTAACTGAAATCTTCCCGTATCTGCCGGCCTTTTCCAAGTATACCTCCTCCTCTTGTGATTATTGAACAGGGTATTCGCTATTACTAGCTGAAACTTGTTACAGAACTCAATTAGTCTTTCTCCTCTTTCATTCCTTGTCCCAAGCCCATATTCTCCTGTAACCTTTTCTTCTACTCCTTCCCCTACAACTGCATTCCAGTCTCCAATGACTATTAGATTTTCGTCCCTCTTTACATACTGCATTACCCTTTCAGTATCCTCATACACTTTCTCTATCTGTTCATCTTCAGCTTGCGACGTCCGCATGTATACCTGAACTATCGTTGTCGGTGTTGGTCTGCTGTCGATTCAGATTAGAACAACCCGGTCGCTGAACTGTTCACACTAACAAACCCTCTGCCCTACCTTCCTATTCATAACGAATCCTACACCTGTTATACCATTTTCTGCTGCTGTTGATATTACCCGATACTCATCTTCCTTCCATTTCACTTCACTGACCCCTACTATATCTAGATTGAGCCTTTGCATTTCCCTTTTCAGATTTTCTAGTTTCCCTACCACGTTCAAGCTTCTGACATTCCACACCCCCGACTCGTAGAACGTTATCCTTTCGTTGACTATTCAATCTTTTTCTCATGGTAACCTCCCCCTTGGCAGTCCCCTCCCGGAGATCCGAATGGGGGACTATTCCGGAATCTTTTGCCAATGGAGAGATCATCATGACACTTCTTCAATTACAGGCCAGATGTCCTGTGGATACACGTTACGTGTCTTTAATGCAGTGGTTTCCATTGCCTTCTGCATCCTCATGTCGTTGATCATTGCTGACTCTTCAGCCTTTAGGGACAATTTCCCACCCCTAGGACAAGAGAGTGCCCTGAACCTCTATCCGCTCCTCCGCCCTCTTTGACAAGGCCGTTGGCAGAATGAGGCTGACTTCTTATGCCGGAAGTCTTCGGTCGCCAATGCTGATTATTTATCAAAATTTAGGCAGTAGCGGGGATCGAACCCGGGACCGGAGACGGTACCCCTAGACCACGGGTACCCCTAGTTCTCCTCAAGGTACAGTGGTGTTTAACGTCGCGTCGTCAATGTACAGTCACAAACTGCCAAAAACGAAGGCCCTCTCACCTCCCCTCACGCCTCCCCCTCCCCCCTATCTTCCTCCATCCACCTACGGGGAGGACACATACTTCTTCAAACAGCCACATGCTCTGCAGAGCATGTCGTGTCCCTGCTGCCACCCCCTCTGTGGCTGCTGGCCTCACTCAGCGCTCCGTGGTCAATCGTGACATGTGGCATGCCTTGAGGCAGCACCCCTTTGCACAACCCCACCCATGCAGAGAATGCTCCAGATGGCTATTTCAAAATTCGGCTGCTTGGGAAACAGCTAGCCCCTCCCACCTAAAGCGAGCTCTGCCTCGCACCGCAATGCCTTCAGTACAAAGAGCAATGTCGGCATCCCTCAGAACAAAACTGTGATGAGTGACTGCTATCCTGACCAAGGGTTGTTTGTCCAAAGGGAGACCCACGGTCTCTTAGGGAACTCACCCGCAGCAGCCTGCCGTTCTGCACTGGTCTATTAAACATCAATGCGACTTCTATAATAGAGCAACTATTAAAAAAGGAAAACACAATTGTGACGATAATGAATGTCCCCTTTCCACGAAAATAAGTAAAGTCTATTTTCTTATAGTTTTATCAGCAAAATTGGTATAGTTTTTACGTTAGACTGCAGGATACAATTTACATCTCATTATTTTGCGATGACCAACGAAGTGCACAGCGACTGATCACAAATAATCAGCAGAGACATGTCCACCATGTGGAAAATCAGGGAAAAGAAAGAACTTTGACTATTTTGCTGTGAAAATTCCTGATCACCACAGAATGCTCTCGTTATCTCGAAACTGTCATTGGAGTAAAGAAAAAACGAAAATTTAAACTCTAAAGAAACAGCATCTACACTAGTGGCCATTAAAATTGCTACACCAAGAAGAAATGTAGATGATAAACTGGTATTCACTGGACAAATTTATTATACTAGAACTAACATGTGATTACATTTTCACGGCCGGACGCGGTGGTCTCGCGGTTCTAGGCGCTCAGTCCGGAACCGCGGACTACTACGGTCCCAGGTTCGAATCCTGCCTCGGGCATGGATGTGTGTGATGTCCTTAGGTTAGTTAGAAATGTATATGTCATTCATTGCACCTATGTGCAAGTGAGGCTTGCAAACAATTACCAAGACTAAGTGAAGACACAGCAAGGGATACATATTTATTCTTTAAGCATAGTTCAAAAAGAATAGCCCAGTTTGTGGAATTCCAACAGTTTTGTAATGTCGAACCTCACAAGATACTGCATCCGTCTCAAACAAGATGGTTATCTTTGTTAACTGTTGTTTCACGTATTCTAGAACAATGGAATGCATTGCAATTATTTTTCACTTGCAAGTGGGAAGAAGAAAGACTGTATGCAGCTGAACAATTAGAAAAGGCATTCAGGGACAGCTTTGTACGTGTATTTTTTATATTTCTCGAGTGGATTCTACCGAAATTTGTGACTCTGAATCAATATTTTCAAAGCGAGAAATTAGTAATTTGCTCTTTGCATGATAGAATGTGCAAAACGTACAAAGAAATCCTTCTGCTATGTCTCCTGATTATATCAATAAAACTTATTTGACAGACATAGATCCAGCAAACCCAGCCCAACTTGTGCCTTATACGCAAATGTATTTAGGCGTAGGTGTGATGGATTTCACGAGCCAATCTGAAAACATCTCACAGAAATCTAAAGTGACTGATTTCTACTACAGAGTGCAACAGTTTCTTATAGTATCTTGTTGTGAGATAAAAAAGCGGTATGATTTTAACAATTCTGCTCTAAAAATGTTGAGTTGGTTAACACCAGAAATAGCATTGTCAAAAAGTGCTGCAAGGCCGTCAACGCTTGTTCCACTTATAAAGTCGGTTCAGAGGACTTCTCCAAAAGAAAAAAAGGCTTATGCAAATGATTGATGATCAGTGGAGAGCATTGCCACATGCAGAATTTCCCGAGTATCTACGGTCTAAAGAGGTGGACGAATTTTGGGTGTTCCTAAAGAACGCTAGGGACCTTCATGGTAACCAAGAGTTCCTCCAAATAGGAATCTTTGTGCTAGATATATTAGTTTTACCACATTCTAGTGCTGATTGTGAGCGGGTGTTTTCAAAAATGAATCTAGTGAAGACACCATTGACAAATAAGTTACATTGGGGTACAGTCAGCGCCGTAATGCTCACTTCCCAGCGTGTGAAGAATTGTGTACAGTTCGAACCAACCAGTGCAATGATTGCATCAATGAACACGTCAAACATATATGCTAAGAAGAAGGAATCTCATCGGGATAGTGACGCCGATTTCGCCGATGTGGAGTTCGACAACGATGCTTGTTAGGGTGAGTTTAATTATATTATTTTTAATTATATTACTTACACAGTGCTACTTTTCGATCGGAGTTAGCCAATTTTCCTTGCATAAAATCTGTGATGCTTTGGACACTTCCGAGTTTATCTGGTTCTGAACGTATTTTTAGTACTTAGCATCGCGATTAGAGACGTTTTTGTTCGTAATTAGGAGGTTTTATGGATAAAAATTTTAAAAGATGAGAAGACTTTGCCATTCGCGATTGAAAACAAATATTGTGTACGTCATATTATCAGCATTATCGTTTTTTTTTTAAGATTATCAATATATGATGATTTTAGATAAAAACGATAATTTTAAATACAAAATGCCATAATTTTATCTTCTGGGGTTGGCAACGCTGGTCAGAAGGCCGGCAGCTGGTCAAGGGACAGGTGGCAGTGTCTCGCGAGGCTGCCGGTCGGCTCTACCCGATGTGGGGGGCTGGCGGCCACGCCAGTATTTCACTGGAGCCCTGCAGAGAACTGTGGCGCATCTTAATGACTTTGCGATTGCAATATACGAAGCAATGAAGTGATCGGAAGTTAAACAAGAGTATCCCTGTCCTACGAAATGCAAATTATGTCCTTCTCAGAACATAATTCTCCGATGTCCTGTCTTCTGAATTATGTTTTTCAATTTCTGCCAGCTATTCCCGTTTTCTAAACAATTTCCATCAATAATTTCTGTTAATATTATATCCGCTGAACTGACAATTGATTTGTACAACGACAGTTCGTAATTCCCGCCAAAATTAAAAATTTCCGCCAATAGGGTAGATTGGGGGGAGTGGAAGGGGAGGTATGGTGCTGGAGCCCATGTTTAGGCTGAGAAAAACACATGGAATCATCCGGGGGTGGGTGTGGGCATGCGCAGGTGGGCAAGGGTAACCTGGGCTGAAGGCGGGGGTGGTTGGGGGCGGAGGTGATTAATTTATCGATTTAATTAATTTGCATATCAATTTGATATCAGAATTGCACCTATAACCTCACTGCCCTACTACTGCATCCAATAACTAATAGTGTGTAAGAATTACTCATGTTTAATTTTCGGGAAGTAGACTAGATTTGTTTCCAATCTTATTTAAGTGTTGTTAACAGTTGTTGGGTGCTCTAGCTCATCCCAAAAATGTTCCATCAAGTTTAGTTTGAGGTTTTTAACAGGACATTGTAGCAGATCAAACCTATTTTGTTAGAAAAACAATGTGTAGGTCTTTGGTTCACAGCAAAATTATTATATTCATACATAAACGAACTAATCACAACTGTTGTCACAGTATGGAAAGTGTGGAATTATCTAAAATGTTTTCATGAACACGTGAGTTGTTTCTTCTAGTGACCATAAATAATAGTTACAGCAGAAACTAGGAAAACCAGCCCCAGATCATCACAAAAACTCCTCCGAATCTCACTTCCGGCATAAAAACACGTAGGTAAATACACACAAACAGGTCCATACACACCTATCGAGAGCCATATCGCTTATCGTAGCTTACACGATCTATTTTCATGGTTCCATAGACCGATAAGATCACTGACAGAACTGTTCTATCTGTACGTCTACGTACATACTACACAATCTACTGTACAGTGCATGGCGTAGAGTACATCATATCAATGTTATCGGCTTCCTTTTCTGTTCGATTCGCTTACTGAGAGAAGGTGAAATGAGTCCCTTATTTTCTCACGATTCCTACGTGAGACTCGTAGCAGCATTATGGTCGCACAGTCTCCTTCGAATACCGGTTTCCACATTAAACCAACAGAATTTCATGAGAATTACATCGTCGTTGTTCGAAGGAGAACATACTGTTTCCAAATCATTTCGGTTTGCACTTTGGTATGGGCCAAACCAACCTGTTATAACATTACCATATGTAATTATGTTAAAATTGCTTTGGTTTCTGAATCTGATAATCAAGAGCATGAATTTTTTTGAGATATTATTTATTGGAACTCTGTTTTTGGTGATAACGTTATTAGAAGACTGGGATCTAATTTTATCTTTCGTTTAGTCTCGCCTCTACTAAAAAATGAGGAATACTAACAATACTATTAACTTTCATTTACCTTAAAGTGACAAAACAACTATGGGCCACAATTAACTTGGAAATAATTCGTTTGGTATTTTACTGACCGTGGAAAGAAGTTTTTTTTTTGTAATAATTGCAGTCAGAAACATTATCGGACTACGAGAAAAATAAATTACTGCGGGTTATAATGAATGTAATAAACAAATAGTAATTACAGGTAAAGTGGCTTTTGGAATAATCGTGGACCAAATGAAAAGCGTCCGTGCTTACATTCCTCACTTTTTATGCATGAAATCTGTTTTCTTTCTCTTTATGCAAAATGAAGTAGGATCTTCAATTAACATAGTCGTAATCTACTGTTTACTTGTTATACTTTAATTAACTTTGAATCTGCACAGCTCACATTTAGTAATATAGCTCAGTGGCAGCGAGCCAGAAAGGCCTAATTCCCGACAAGACCTAATCATAAGAAAATAAGAGCACAAGCGAGAGCTGAAGAACAAGAGAGCTGAAACTTCGCGGCAGATTAAAATTGTGTGACGGACTGAAAGTCGAACTCACGACCTTTGCCCTTCGCGGAAAAGTGCTATACCGTCTTAGCTACCCAACCACGATTCACGACACGTCCTCACAGCTTCAATTTTGTCAGGATCTCGTCTCCTGCCTTCCAAACTTCACAGAAGCTCCCATGCGAACGCTGTAGATCTGGCACTCCTGGATGAAAGGATATTGTGGAGACATGGCTTAGACACAGCCTTGGGGATGCTTCGGAATGAAATTTTCACTCTGCAGCGGTGTGTGCTCTGATATGAAACTTCCTGGCAGATTAAAACTGTGTTCCGGACAGAGACTCGAATTCTGGGCGGTAGAGAACTTTCCCGCGAATTGAAAAGGTCCCCAGTTCGAGCCTTGGTCCAACACAGTTTTAATCTGCCAGAAAGTTTCATATCAGCGCACACTCCGCTGCAGAGTAAAAATTTCATTCCGGAAACAAGAGCGCTTTTCACACTCGTACATGTCTTTTTATAATATTCTAACAGTGCTATCTGTGGATAATTTTATATCAGTACTAGTTTCATGATTCTTGCATCGCTGCATTGTATAGATGTTTTAGTGAGTAGAATTAAATATTGTTTCACTTAAGAGTTCTAGATATTGTCGTTTAGTAATTATTTCTCTTGATATGGGGGAAAACATTAGGTTTGGCCGTGACGTCACAGTCTCTGAGATTTGAAGCAAATAGCCTAACATGGATTTAGGTAGAATTCAGATCTCAGCGAAGAGAATGTACCAATGATTTTAAGGTGTGAGAACTCAGGCTATATTACACACATACTCCAGAGAACTGTATGGCTCAACAGATAGCTTCAAATAACTGTTTGTAATCTGCAGACAAAAGTGCTCACCAAATAACTGCAGGAAGTGACGATGACTACGGCTCACTAATCCCACTATTACCGTGAACAAACAGCAGACAAACTTCCAAGGCCATCGTCCATCAAGTCTGAGCAATGTGCGTGTTCGGCAAGTAAGTTGGTGGAACAGAGAATCACACTTTCACTCAAAGTAATTTTCAACTTGGGCACACTGTCGTAGCATCCAGCTGCTAGGTGACTAGCAGCACTTGTCCTTGGATGACCATCTTGCAGTTATCGGTTATAAACGACTGAGAGCGCGCTCACAGGCAACGCCATTAAGTCACCGCGCTGGAGAGCGCACGTGTCACCTTGGGAAACATGAAGGAGATGATTGCTTAGCTACACAGGCATAAAGATTATCTCAGAGTTTCGAGTCGTATCGAAGCAACACGCAGATCAGCTGCACGATTAATTCCCGGTCTTGAACTGTGTCCAGTTAAACAGACGAGTCCAGTGACAATGCAAAAGTTGTTTACTACACATATACCGTATTGAAGCCTTCCTCCAGGAAATGCATTTTATGAGGTCTGACATACGAGACAAGCTGAAAATCTGCGTAATTATTATATGGACTCTTGAGTACGAAATGGACTACGTCTGTATTCTGATTTTCGAGAAAAAGCAGTTATGCACTTTCAGTTATTATAAATCATCCTAATACCATACTTGAACACACACACACACACACACACACACACACACACACACACACACACACACACACGGACAGACAGACAGACAGACAGACAGAGAGAGAGAATGTTGTAGACGGAATATACATACCACAGAAAGCCCAATAAAGCATAATGATCGTAAATTCAGATGTTGTAGAATTGTACAGTCCATTGTCTTTGATAAGTTGGTCTTAGATATGCATAGCTGTGGCAACAGCAGATAAATGTTGTGACTGACATTGAATAGGAACTGGTATTTTATGGACAACTGAAATTTTTGATCCAAAGACTGTACCTTACATGGAGGACATACTCAAACATTCCCGAAACAACAGCATTTACTTCTTTATCAGCACCTGAGCTGCTGGTTTACTCATCTTCATCTACAGCGATATTTCTCTTATCTTCCTCATTAGCCCCATCATCTGATATTGGTTTCTGGCAGAGGGCATGGTACAAAATGGTTATGTGAGCAAGAGGTTTCTTGGTGTTTGTTCAGCTTCGTACAAGTTGTGTCTTCCTACTTCCCTTCAACCACTATCTGCAACCTGAGTATCAGTTTTTAATTTACCGCATATTTGTCACAGAAGAAACCCTAAATACGAAGTGATGTGCCGTAATTGCTGTGTTATCTCGAATTTCACTAGATCTAAATTTTAACTTAAAACTTGAAATATACAAGTACTAAAACCTCTTTTTCTTGCTTCAGTAGTGTAGAGAAAAAAACTGTATCTTATAAATTAATACCCTCTAAAAGTGCCCACACTTCTGACATCTGAGCAGGTTCACTCGACAGTTGTACAGAGGAACAGCCACCTCAAAACTGGCAAAAGCGGACATGTCTACTGTTTCAAGCAATGGTGATTCTGTAGAAGATGGCTTTTTTTCCGCGTTTGCATCTGTTCCTCGCACAGCGTAAAGTTCTGTCCACTCTGTTATGTGGTGTGCACGACTGCAAAATCACTGAACACGTATAACTGTCTTTACCAGAAGAAGCACTCCGACCCAACCTACGGCCCCACACTCGCCCGGCACTGCTCAGCTGATCAAAAATAATGTATCGCAGCGATACGTAGCGGGAGAAAACGTCACTGCACTTGGGTCCCCCCCTTGCAGAGCTTAAACACCAGATCCTCTTCTCGTACAGTGAGTATGCGACGGGATTAAAATGTTGCATTAGGTACGAATGTTCCCAATGTTAGTTTCCCAGGCCATGCAGTGAGTAGTCCAGAGTAGCGCTCGTTGAGTAGAGCGGGGTGTGCCGCCCCCACTGCGGCTCCCGGTGCCGTTTCCAGATAAAGTACAAACGGGTTGCACGTGCGCTCCCCCCTGCTTCTGAATGCATGCAGTTTCTTCAAAACTGCTGTTGACGCTCATAAAACTGAGGGCAGTGTCGCCGGGCTGCTGAAATAAACATGAGAGAAATATCGCGCCGCAGTGCGTCTCGAGTGCCCTATACGAAGTGTGGGTCTGAGGTGCCTGCTGCTGAACCCCTGTCGCCGTCGCCGACCTGCCGTGCCTAGCAGGCCGTTTTAGACAGGTACGTGCCGAGTAAAACTGTGAGGGACGGGAAAAACCCACCGTGGTTCGACAACAAAGATAGGAAAGTACTGCGAAAGCAAACAGAGCTACACTGCAAGTTTAAACGCAGCCAAAACCTCTCAGACAAACAGAAGCTAAACGACGTCAAAGCGTAAGGAGGGCCTTGCGTGAAGCGTTCAGTGAATTAGAAAGTAAAATTCTATGTACCGACTTGACAGAAAATCCTAGGAAGTTCTGGTCTTACGTTAAACCAGTAAGTGGATCGAAACAGCATATCCAGACACTCTGGGATGATAATGGCATTGAAACAGAGAATGACAAGCGGTAAGCTGAAATACTAAACACCTCTTTCCAAAGCTGTTTCACAGAGGAAGACCGCACTGCAGTTCCTTCTCTAAATCCTCGCACAAACGAAAAATGGCTGATATCGAAATAAGTGTCCAAGGAATAGAAAAGCAACTGAAATCACTCAACACAGGAAAGTCCACAGGACCTGACGGGATACCAATTCGATTCTGCACAGAGTACGCAAAAGAACTTGCCCCCCTTCTAACAGCCGTGTACCGCAGGGATCTAGAGGAACGGAATGTTCCAAATGATTGGAAAAGAGCACAGGTAGTTCCAGTTTTCTAGAAGGGTCGTCGAGCAGATGCACAAACCTATAGGCCAATATCTCTGACATCGATCTGTTGTAGAATTTTAGAACATGTTTTTTGTTTTTTGTCATTTCTGGAAACCCAGAATCTACTCTGTAGGAATCAACATGGATTCCGGACACATTAATCGTGTGAGACCCAACTCGCTTTATTTGTTCATGAGACCCAGAAAATATTAGACACAGGCTCCCAGGTAGATGCCATTTTCCTTGACTTCCTCAAGGTGTTCGATACAATTCCGCACTGTCGCTTGATAAACAAAGTAAGAGCTAACAGAATATCAGACCAGCTGTGTTGCTGGGTTGAAGAGTTTTTAGCAAACAGAACACAGCATGTTGTTCTCAATGGAGAGACGTCTAGACGAAAAAGTAACCTCTCGCGCGCCACAGGGGAGAGTTATGGGACCATTGCTTGTCACAATATATACAAATGACCTAGTAGATAGTGTCGGAAGCTCCATGCGGCTTTTCGCGGAAGATGCTGTAGTATACAAAGAAGTTGCAGCATTAGAAAATTGCAGCGAAATGAAGGAAGGCACTTGGTGCAGGGAGTGGCAATTGACCCTTAACATAGACAAATGTAACATATTGCGAATACATTGAGAGAAGGATCCTTTATTGTATAATTATATGATAGCAGAACAAACACTGGTAGCAGTTATTTCTGTAAAATATCTGGTAGTATGCGTACGGAACGATTTCAAGTGGAATGATAATATAAAATTAATTGTGGGTAAGGCGTGTGCCAGGTTGAGATTCATTGGGAGAGTCCTTACAGAATGTAGTCCATCAACAAAAGAGGTCGCTTACAAAACACTCATTCGACCTATACTTGAGTATTGCTCATCGGTGTGGGATCCGTACCAGGTCGGGTTGACAGAGGAGATAGAGAAGATCCAAAGAAGACCGGCGCGTTTCGTCACAGGGTTATTTGGTAAGCGTGATAGCGTTACGGAGATGTTTAGCAAACTCAAGTGGCAGACTCTGCAAGAGAGGCGCTCTACATCGCGGTGTAGCTTGCTGTCCAGGTTTCGAGAGGGTGCGTTTCTGGATGAGGTATCGAATATATTGCTTCCCCCTACTTATACTTCCCGAGGAGATCACGAATGTAAAATTAGAGAGATTCGAGCGCGCACAGAGGCTTTCCGGCAGTCGTTGTTCCCGGGAACCGTACGCGACTGGAACAGGAAAGTGGCCTCCGCCACACACCGTTGGGTGGCTTGCAGAGTATAAATGTAGATGTAGACCCACAGCGTTTTTACTTTTCTGCACTTGGCCTGAGATTCAGTTTCCCAACTGCAACAACCGTGCAGTAGCGTGTGGACAAACCGTGCACACTGTTCTATATCAGTTACAAAAGAATATGTTTCGCTAATGTGTTCGTTGCTTTCCGTAAAATATTAACTGTTGTACAACTAGACAAAATCATTCAATGTGGAATAGATTGTAGGTGTACAACAATTATCTACTATGGAAATAATGGTTTGTAAGTCAACAGTTGACTCACCTCACAAAACGCAACAGATCCAACTACACACCAACAGTTTGTATCTCCTGTCAGCTTGATATACACTGACAAATGTCGTGGAATACTTCCTGATATCGTGACGGACCTCCTTTTACCAGGTGCAGTACAGCAACTCGACGTGGCACGGACAAGTCGTCTGGAGAAATATTGAGGTATGTTGCCACTATACCCGTCAATAATTGCGAAAGTGTTGCCGGTGCTGTTTTTATGCACAAACTCACCTCTCGATTATCCCTATAAATGTTCGGTGGGATACATATCGGTCGATCTGGGAGACCTAACCTTTCGTTCGAACTAATCGCGAACAATTGTGGCACGTTGACATGCCATCGTTGTCTGGAAAAATGAAGTCCATGAGTGACTGAAAATGGGCTCCATGTAGCCGAACATAACCATTTACAGTCAATGATCAGTTCTGTTTGACCAGAGGACAAGGTCTATTCCACGTAAACACAGCCAACACCATTATGGAGCCACCACCAGTTGAACAGTACCTTGTTGCCACCTTAGGCCCATGGCTTCGTGGCACTGCGCCACACTCGGACCGTACCATAAGCTGTTAACAACTGCTATCGGTACCGAGCGAGGTGGTGCAGTGGTTAGCACACTGGACTCGCATTCGGGAGGATGACTGCTCAATCCCGCGTCCAGCCATCCTGATTTAGGTTTTCCGTGATTTCCCTAAATCGCTTCAGGCAAATGCCGGGATGGTTCCTTTCACAGGGCACGGCCGACTTCCTTCCCCATCCTTTCCTAATCCGACGAGACCGATAACCTCGCTGTTTGGTCTCTTCCACCAAATCAGTCCAATCCAACTGCAATCGGGACTCATCTAACTAGGCCACAGTTTTTTCAGTCGTCTATGGTTCAAGCGATTTGGTAACTATACCACGAGAGGCGCTGACGTGATGTCGTGCTGTTAGGAAAGTTAATCACGACGGTGGTCTGGTGCCATAGGCCATTAACGCCAAATTTCGCCGTACTGTCGTAACGGATAGGTTCTTCGTAGGTCCCACATTCATTTATGCGGTTATTTCACGCAGTGCTGTTTTTCTGTTGGCACTGACAACTCTATGTAAACAGCGCTGTTCTCTGTTGTTAAGTGAAGGCTTTCGGACACTGCCTTGCTGTGGTTAGAGGTAGTGCCTTAACCCTCGTATTCTCGGCACACTCATGACTCCTGAGTACAAACGATAGCTCCACCAACGCTCTGACCTTTTATACCTTGCGTACCCGATACTATCTCCATTTGTATACGAGCAGATTGCCGTCCCATGATTTTTGTCACCTCATTGAATATACAGGGTAACAACGATTGAACTACATGAAATAAAATCGTCATAGCTTCTGAACGGTTTGCGTCAGGACGTTCAAACTGCACGGTTGGCCAAGGGGCGTTACGAAAATTGTATGGTTTGGTTTAGCGACGAAAACAATCTTAATTCGGATGTGTTTGACAGCAAGCAAAATTGGCGCATTTGGAGGACTGGGAACCGCAGTTCGCGATCGAGAAGTCTCTTCATTGTCAGTGGGTAACTGTGTGGTGTGCAATGTCCCGTCAAGGAATAATCGGTGAGATATTCCTTGACGGCGCGGTGACCATCGAACGGTACGTGAATGTTTTGGAAAATGATTTCATTCCTATTATACAAAGTAACCCAGATTTCGACAAGATGTGGTTCGTGCAAGACGGAGCTCGACCCCATCGAAGTAGGAGAGTGTTTGATGTCCTGGAGGAGCACTTTGGGGACCGCATTCTGGCTCTGGGGTACCCAGAGGCCAGTGGCATGGGCGACTATTGGTCGCTATATTCTCCGAATCTGAACACATGCGACTCCTTTTCGTGGACCTGTATTAAAGACAAGATATACAGCAATAACCCCACAACCATTGCTGAGCTTAAAACAGCCTTTCAAGAGGTCATTGACAGCATCGATATTCCGCGGGTGATGCAGAATTGTGCTAATCGTCTGCGCCACATCATAGTGAATTATGCCAGGCATATCGAACATGTCATAACCTAAATCTGAATTTCTGTAGTGGCGTTTACATTGCACAAAGTGTGTGCACGCCTTAGTTTGTAACTGTTTTACTTTTTTTTCATTTAGTCCAATAATTGCGACCCTGTATATAGACACACAGGGTATTACAGAACAATATGGATAAACTTCGAGGAGCTGTAGAATGTGTTTTTTCGGTATACAGAAGTGAAACTGCAGAATAACAACTTGTTTCCCTGAACGTCATCCACTGACCAACAAAGCATCGCATTCATAGGAAACAAAGCCCGTCTTCGCAGTGGCGAGCTCCATCGTCTCCACTGAATAACAAACAACATTGCGAGATGTTCCGCCTGCGGTTCATCAGCCTACAAAGTCACGTTTTCTCCCGAAGGCTTAGTGGCAGGCGCCGACACCTGCAACTTCGACGATCTGTAGGGCCGTTGGTTGTCGCTTCCGGACAGGGGTTCCTGTCCTCTATTTGTCGATTAAGACTCTTGCTTCAACTCCTCGAAGCTACTCGGTATCGTTTAGTAACACACCGTATATAAATACGGCGACTGTTCGGTACCGTCAGGTTTTAAGTAGCCGGTTTATATGTGCTACTATCGCTGACAGCGCCCTGCACCCTTGGCAAGACATTCTGTAGTTGGACGGACCAGCAGTTAGCGAGTGGACAGAGAAGTGACTGGACATGTTTTTCTTAGTGGAGACATTGTGTTGGTAGGACATCCATTGTGAAGTGAGACGCAAGGAAATGTAGGTTGACGGACGTTGTTGATAATGTTTGGGCAATGGAATTATTGACAACTATATAATTTCTAGAACAGGATGTCACACGAATAAGGTAAAATTTTCTAAATACATAGTTTGCTCTTCAACAAAATCTTCCTTTTGCTAACCATATGCCTCCTACAAGGTACTCTATATTACACTACTGGCCATTAAAATTGCTACACGACGAATATGACAGGCTACAGACGCGAAATTTAACTGACAGGAAGAAGATGCTGTGATATGCAAATGATTAGCTTTTCAAAGCATTCACACAAGGTTGGCGCCAGTGGCGACACCTACAACGTGCTGACATGAGGAAGGTTTCCAACCGATTTCTCATACACAAACAGCAGTTGACCGGCGTTGCCTGGTGAAACGTTGTTGTGATGCCTCGTGTAAGGAGGAGAAATGCGTATCATCACATTTCCGACTTTGATAAAGACCGGATTGTAGCCTATCGCGATTGCGGTTTATCGTATCGCGACATTGCTGCTCGCGTTGGTCGAGATCCAATGACTGTTAGCAGAATATGGAATCGGTGAGTTCAGGAGGGTGCTGGAGCCCAACGGCCTCGTATCACTAGCAGTCTAGATGACAGGCATCTTATCTCCATGGCCGTAACGGATCGTGTAGCCACGTCTCGATCCCTGAGTCAGCAAATAGGGACGTTTACAAGACAACAACCATCTGCACGAACTGTTCGCCGACGTTTGCAGCAGCATGGACTATCAGCTCTGAGACCATAGCTGCGGTTACCCTTGACACTGCATCACAGACAGGAGCGCCTGCGATGGTGTACTCAACGACGAACCTGGGTGCACGAATGACAAAATGTCATTGTTTCGGATGAATCAAGGTTCTGCTTACAGCATCATGATGGTCGCATCCGTGTTTGGAGACATCGCGGTGAATGCACATTGGAAGCGTGTATTGGTTACGCGTCTCGGGCATCTCTTGTTCGCATTGACGGCACTTTGAACAGTGGACGTTACATTTCAGATGTGTTACGACCCGTGGCTCTACGCCTCATTCGATCCCTGCGAAACCCCACATTTCACCAGGATAATGCACGACCGCATGTTGCAGGTCATGTACGGGCCTTTCTGGATACAGAAAATGTTCGACTGCTGCCCTGGCCACTACATTCTCCAGATCTCTCACCAAATGAAAACGTCTAGTCAATGGTGGCCGAGCAACTGGCTCTTCACAATACGCCAGTCACTACTCTTGATGAACTGTGGTATCGTGTTGAAACTGCATGGGCAGCTGTACCTGTAAACACTCTGACTCAATGCCCAGGTGTATCAAGGCCGTTATTACGGCCAGAGGTGGTTGTTCTGGGTACTGATTTCTCAGGATCTATGCACCCAAATTGCGTGAAATGTAATCACATGTCAGTTCTAGTATAATATATTTGTCTAATTAATACCCGTTTATCATCTGCATTTTTCTTGGTGTAGCATTTTTAATGGTCAGTAGTGTAGTTAGAACTTTTTTTATTTAAATGGTTGTTGTTGCTACATGCTGTAATTGCTGTAGTTCGCGTTATGAAGATTTTCTGTGAGGTAAGTGGGTTATTGTTAGGCTTTCTTGCAATATAGGGCCATTCTTTTGTGTTAATTATTCAAGTCATGATATCACTACATAGCAGTCAGATTTCGTTGAGCTTGTATATTGTTGGTAATAAATGAATAGTTTAAGTTTGAGTTGTCTTTGTCTCGGAAAATTCTCTACGTCAGTGTTTAAATGACAAAAATAATTAAAGACTTAGTTTCAAGGCCCTCCAGGATCTGTGGACCCAGGGCCTGTGGATATACGCACATCAAAAAAGATTTTGCATCTCCTCGGTTCCGAGAGTTCCGGAACCTGCAGAGAAAATTGGAATAGAGATCAACATAAACATCATGTCCGCTATTTTTATTACTCACGAAAACCACACGTTGCATGTTGTACTACCACACAGCGAGACCTTCGGAGGTGGTGATCCAGAGTGCTGTACACACCGGTAAGTCTGATACCCAGTAGCAACTCCTCTTGCATTGATCCATGCCTCTATTCGTCGTGGCATACTATCCACAAGTTCATCAAGGCACTGTTGGTCAAGATTGTCTCACTCCTCAACGGCGATTCGGCGTAGTTCCCTCAGAGTGGTAAGTGGGTCACGTCGTCCATAAACAGGCCTTTCCAATCTATCCCAGACATGCTGGATAGGGTTCATGTCTGGAGAACATACTGGCCACTCTAGTCGAGCGATGTAGTTATCCTGAAGGAAGTCATTCACAAGATGTGCACGATGGGGGCGCGAATTGTCATCATGAAGACGAATGCCTCACCGATATGCTTCCGATATGGTTGCATTATAGGTCGGAGGATGGCATTCACGAATCGTACAGCCGTTACAGCGCCTTCCATGACCAATAGCAGTGTACGTCGGCCGTATATAATGCCATGCCACCCCAAAACATCAGGGAACCTCCACATTGCTGCATTCGCTGGACAGTGTGTCTAAGGCGTTCTGCCTGATCGGGTTGCCTCCAAACACGTCGCCGACTATTGTCTGGTTGAAGGCATACGCGACACTCATCGGTGAAAAGAACGTGATGCCTATCCTGAGCGGTCCATTCGGCATTTTGTTGGGCCCATCTGTACCGCGCTGCATGGTGTCGTGGTTGCAAAGATGGACCTCGCCTTGGACGTCGGGAGTGAAGTTGCGCAACATGAAGCCTATTGCGCACAGCTCGAGTCATATCACGACGTCCTGTGACTGCACGAATAGCATTATTCAACAGGTGGCGTTGCTGTCAGGATTCCTCCGAGCCATAATCCGTAGGTAGTGGTCTTCCACTGCAGTAGTAACTCTCTCTACCTCCTCCATGTCCGAACAGCATCGCATTGGTTCACTCCGAGACACCTGGACACTTCCCTTGTTGAGAGCCCTTCAACGTTCCTCTGTAATGGTGGGGAACCGTGGTGCCCTGCGAAGTCACCCTCAGGCTCGGCGATGCTTTAAACGGCGAGGTATCGACACATGCGACAAGAAAAGCCAAAGTTCAGAAGTTGATGTTAGGTGTAAAGTGAGATATTTATGTAATATTGGCACCCGATTTCACCACAATTCTGCCTAACCCCCCTCTTACCCGCATTTCACCCTTTCTTTTGACACCTCTGGGATGGAGGTCGGAACTCCGAATCCCCGCGTTGAAATTTCGCGGGTTCCTTTTGGGTAGTACGGTCGTTCACAATCGACACGAAATGGCTTCAGGGGAGTTACAGAGGATGTCTATGAAACCATCTCTTCCCTTGGGACTATGATACCCAAACATTTCGCGGTCGAAATCGATAGTTCGTAGAAGAGCATCAGGTGAACGTTCTTGAGAACTTGAACAAGATCTCACAGTTTTGAAGTGCAGCACGACTACAATTTTTGCTCTGATATACAGAGTGAAACCATTGGGGACCGTTCCAAATAATTCGATAATCCATAACGGAGTCGTAGACATCTGAAGACAGGACTTTGCTGTTGCTCCAGCTTCTGCTAACAGGATGGAGGAATCGAAGAGCTTTTAAATGGATTTGAATAGTCGCTGGCAGGTCCTCCCTGCATATCAATGCAACGCTTGCAGCCGTGTTACACTCTAAAGGGGTGAGACCACGTTCAATGGGTTTGCAGTCCACGATGTCCTTAACAAACGGTTAAATGGTTCCGGGCGCGGGGGAGTGCCAACAGTGTCAAAGGTTGATGAGAACATTGTCCTTTTGCTTTTCACACTGCGATCTGTCGTTTTCAACCACGGAATGTCTAGGAATTCGCGCCCCAAGGGAAGGAGCGGTTTCTGTGACGCCCTTTATGCCGCCCCCCCCCCCCCGCCCCTCCCCGAGGCCTATTAGGTCGACTCTGAGCACCGGTGTGTCAGAAATGTGTTTCTCGGCCACCCATAAGAAACCTGCGTGGCTTCAACTCTGAGAGTCGTGGTTTTGACCTCCATCGTAGAGGCGTCAAAAGAACGGATGAAATGTGTGACGACATTCCCATCGTGTGGCATGTGGACGGTGGTGTTGGGAATAAATGTGGTGAAATTTGGTGCCAATGTGATATCATGAACCCACCTTACACGAGCTTTTGAGCTCTGGCCGTGTTTTCGCACGTTTCGACTCCTTGCTGTTTGAACGCGATCGAGGCGAGGGTTACGTCTCGTTACAGAGGAAGGTTGTACGCACCTTTGAGCCAAATTTCAAACTTCTGCGTCGCAATGGCGGACAAATATGAGGTTTCGAAAAGTGACCCTTTAATTGTGTTGCACTGTACAGAGTAGGAGGTACTTGGTCAACTGTCGAGCGTTCTTTGCTTGGAACCAGTCAGTGCAGGAAGTTTTCGATTCCTTTTTGTTTGAGTGTATGTGAAGGACGAAGAGGTGGGGAGACGTGAGAGATTTGTTCATGAAATTTATGAGATGTCTTCACAATGTTTACAAACTTTAATGTAGTTTCCTTGTTTTGTTTGTTCCTTCTAATTAATACTTCAATTATATTAATATATTTTATGGCAATTTGTCAATATTTGCAATCATGTTTTTTATCGGATTTATCACTATTTTCAAGAATTTTGATTAGGTTGTAACACTACGCCCCCCGATTCCCAAAGGGAAAACCTTGGATATAGTGATTACAGTTACCTGCGTGTGTATGTTACTTCCGAATTAGCCGCAGTTTCCCAGAATGTGTTTAATATGGGACACTGTTAGCACAAAATATCGACTAACTTTATTTACGAAGCACAATAAATTTGACTGGCTACATACATCTCACTCACGATTCGTCGTGCCATTTCCATCACTCTTCTCGCTAATCGTTACCAAAAGCAGCGCGCATAGGAACAGCCACCGAAACCGTAAGAGCACAGATTACCAAAAGATTAGAAATAATATCGGACTGCATTAAAAGAGTATTGGTGCCACAAACACGTGCCGAACTGTTAGTGACAATGCAAACGTTTAGCCATTATACACTGCACCAAGAAAGACCACCAAAAAGTTTATATTTTCTCTGTTGTGGCCCCTAAAATATTTTTATCAACATCTATAGTACTAAACATATACTATCGTTCAGTGAAAATTACAAAATGTCCAGGTTATAGTTGTGGTTCTAATAAATGTTTCCAATTTCGAACTGAATAAAATTGCTGTCCACCATATACGTGAAGAGCACTAACCTACGATAATGCATACACCGATTAATATTTACCAAAATTTTGCATCTATATTTTCATGGAAGAACTAGTATTTGGATCAAGTTCTATGTGTATTGAGTTGGAAAATAAATTAGTTTCATTTGGTTTGCTATATTATATATGGTATTCCATCAGTTTTGCCACCATTTAAACAAAACGAGCTTAGGTCATCATTCGCATAAGTGACAGATCTACTATACTCGTTTTGTTATAAAATGTAGTATGCCAGTCCTTTTCGTGAATGTTTCATACTCCATGTGTTTAACGCAAATTAAAGTACAGAGACACAAATATAAATTACTCATTTTATTGTAAAAACTGCAGTCCTCACAAATACAATATATTTGAGAACAGAATGTATAATCTTACCTATACTGTTATACTCATTAAGCACGAATCAAAATTACTATTTTTCTTTATTGACGACTGTTTCATGGAGGTTTCTACACAATGTCACAAATTACTGTATGATAACATTTTAACGCAACAAAACTAATCTGTCAATTATTTTTCGTTCCAGGTATGATGGCGCAACAGCTGCAGTGCGAACATTCTTGGTATGTAGGATTTCAACATTCTTATACATTTTTTCAGAAATTTGTGGTATACGCATATGTAATATGCTAAAAGCATTGATCTACCTCTACCGTTTCCCAGAGTTTGGGGAAGTCAGACTACGTCATTTGGTTCCAAAATTGGTAATATGTATGGTTTGGAACATAACATTTTTATTGATAGCTAAAGCGATAGTATTCCAGCTCAAAAAAGAAGGTATAATTACTAAAACGTGCGACACATCGACAGATAATGCCTTCTGTCGCACATGTTGCTCTTACGCGTGTTGCACCCGAACTCCTTTCATTTGGAACACACAGTTGTGTAGTTACTAAAACGGGATTTTTCTTGAGAGAAATCTCTTGTTTTGCAGCTGACATACAAATCTTAAACAAAATTCTTGGGTATAATTTTGCCCGTAAATTTTGCATATAAACTACACTACAATGATTTATCTCTAACGTCAAAAAGTGTGTGTTACTGAAGAAACATTAAAAGTCACTGTCCAGTCACAATAATGTGACCACAACCCATGTTAGTAGTCAACGTGCAGTAAACACTCATAGACGGCAGTCGACAGCACTATTAGTGGAGAGTATATAAAGCTTATCGCTGGGAAACGAAAAACTGCAAATTGTACACGTGCATGGGGCAAGGTGGTGCTATCCAAAACTGGCTCCGAGGCAGGTGTGGCGCATCACGAGCCTTAAACGACAGTGATGATCAACTGATGCGGACAGGTATATGGGAGAATAGACGTGCAACTGTTGAGCAGCTGAAGTTAAAACCTTCTGTCGTTCTAGGCCGCGTCATATTTCTTCTAAACGATCGACGTTTCGACTCCTCTGCTAGGATCTTCTTCAGGACCTAGTGATGACCACCGTCGACTGTGCAGTTGACCATCCAGACGAACCAGCAGTGTCCTCGACGACCCAGAGAGTGTTGCTGCATATTGGGCTCCACAGCAGGCACCTAATTCATGCGCTATTGCTGAATGCACGCCAATGCCGCAACTGGACGTCCGCTTAGTGACGAAAGTGGCCTTTTCAGATTGATCACGTTTTATGCTCCATTGAACAGATAGCCGTTGGATCGTCGTAGGGGCCTAGGCTGGAGGAGGGAGCGTTATGCTCTGGGAAATATTTTTCTGGCTTTCACTTGCTTATCACGTGATTCTGGAAGGCACAATGGTTACATACAGTTTGTGTTTTCTCGGAATTAATTATATTCTTAATTTCGAGAGGTGGCGCGCATATATACAGGGTGGAGGAAAAATTGTCACGAAAATTTAACTCAGGATAGCTGATGCCAGTAGGAACCAAAATTACTAACGTTGTGTAGATCGACAACGCACAATTTTTAAATTACGGAAACTTGGCGCCACGCGCTCCGATTAGCAGCGGGTTTGCCCTGTTGCCGGATGCTCTGGATAAGGCATGGCCGCGAATGCTTTGCCTGCCGGAGATCGCGATGTACCCACGGCGGGCCCGCACGCTCGGTGGTAGCGCACCAACCTTCCACTATGGGGGTGAATCCGCCGGGCTCCCGACACATCCATTTGAGTGTACCGGTAACATACCCGCTAACAGCTGTTAGTTCACGTACAGAAAGTGTCTGCCCTGAAAAGGGTCTTTTTTGTAGCTAGGTCATTGCTTACTTAGAGCAGGTGCTGTAACTGACGCGACACAAGTTTGGTAACGTCGAACAGTGTTTTGCCAAATTCTTTCAAAGATTCCTGACATTGCCCTGATGTGATTAACGGCATCTTGAATGCGATCCATTAATTCCTCTTCGTTTCTAGGTGGTTCGCGTCCGGGTGGGTGAAGTAGAACCTTGAAGAATCCCCACAGGAAAGAGTCCGGTGACGTGAGGTCTGGTGATCGCGGGGCCCATGTCCTACGAGGACCTCTGCCTATTACCCGGTCGTCCAAGAGTGCATTTAAATATCTGCGCACAGCACGACTGTTATTTGCGAGCGCCCCATCATGCTGCAACCACATGCGTGCAAAAAGTGAAGGTAATTTGCCCCGGTAAGTCGAGGAGATAGACAGCCCGGCCCAATTAGGTGGTCACCTACAATGCCTGCCCAAATTTTGAGCGAAAATCGTTCCTGGTGTCCGTAGACGTATGTTGCATGAGGATTTCCCCTTGCCCAGTAATAAACATTTAGAGTGTTGTAAAGGCCATCCCGATGGAAGGTGCACTCGTCGGTAAACAACACACTGGCAGGGAAGTCGGGATCTCGTACAACACGTCGCCGAAAACACTAGCCTGTGTTCATAATCCACCACAGGATTTTAATCTTGGACAGGATGAAAACTAAATGGATGCTAGCCGTCATCCCTCAAAACCTCCCAGACTAACCGATGACTGACCCCCATGTCGTGTCCAACCACTCGAGTACTTGTCGTAGGTGTTTCCTCGAAGCGCTCGAGAACAGTCTCTTCAAATTCAGCATTCCGTCGTGTTCGAGGTCTTCCGCCATCACCATGATATCCTACTAACGAGCCTGTGTCGCAAGGTCGCCGGTGAATTGCCGTAAACGTTTGCAGGTGTGGGTGGTGTCTTGCTGGTTACCGTTCCTCATACAACCATCGAACTTCATGCGCATTACCGCCGGCTAGTCCATAAACAAAAACGATATCTCGTTGTTTTTCCAACGAATACTGTGTCGCTATGCTTACTGTGTAACTAAATCGCAGGTAACGTGTGTGTGCTCCGTAGCGAAGCTTTCATGTGAATGCCTCTGACCTGAGGTGGAGACAAACAGCAAGATCTATTCGGGCGGGAAGTGTGCGTAACACGTTGGAGAAGAGACGGGGCGAAGGACGTTTGTATGTGTGAACCGACAACCACAGCGCTGACCGTTGACCGACGAACGGCAACAGGGCAATTCCACGGCCAATCGGAGCACGTGGCGCCAGATTTCCGCAGTTTAAAAATTGGTGCGTTGTTGACCTACACAACATTAGTAATTTTTGTAAACGTGCGGGCCATGGTATGGTGCTTCGACGACCAATCCAGCTGTCATGAAATACGGTATTCAATACCGCTTCAACCGCAGCGAGCTATGTACCGGACATTCATCATGTTGGAAGCACATCGCCATTCTGTCATGCAGTGAAACATCTTGTAGTAACATCCGTTGAACATTACGTAGGAAATCAGCATACATCGCACCATTTAGATTGCCATCGATAAAATGGGGGCCAACCCGCCAAGGTCGCTGATGTTCCACTTGTCGCAGCCATCGTGGATTTTCCGTTGCCCAATAGTGCATATTATGCCGGTTTACGTTACCGCTGCTGGTGAATGACGCTTCGTCGCTAAATAGAACGCGTGCAAAAAATTTGTCATAGTCCCATAATTTCTCTGTTGCCCAGTGGCAGAACTGTACACGACGTTCAAAGTCGTCGCCATGCAATTCCTGGTGCATAGAAATATGGTACGTGTGCAATCGATGTTGATGTAGCATTCTCAACACCGACGTTTTTGAGATTCCCGATTCTCGCGCAATTTATCTGCTACTGATGTGCGGATTAGCCTCGACAGCAGCTAAAACACCTACTTGGGCATCAACATTTGTTGCAGGTCGTGGTTGCCGTTTCACATGTGGCTGAACACTTCCTGCTTCCTATCCGGCGAACGGTCCGGACACTTGGATGATGTCGTCCAGGATACCGAGCAGCATACATAGCACACGCCCGTTGGGCATTTTGATCACAATAGCCATACATCAACACGATATCGACCTTTTCCGCAGTTGGCAAACGGTCCATTTTAACATGGGTAATGTATCACGAAGCAAATACCGTCCGCACCGGCGGAATGTTACGTGATACCACGCACTTATACGTTTGTTACTATTACAGCGCCATCTATCACAAAGCGAAAAAAGTGGTCCAACTAAAACATTTATATTTTTTACGTACCACACGAATGGGGGGTTCCTTTTTAAAAAAACGCAGTTGATATCCGTTTGACCTATGGAAGCCATCTAGCGGGCCAACCATAGCGCCATCTGGTTTCCCCCTTCAAGCTAGACAAGTTTCATTCTTCGTAGTTTTTTCGTTTGATGCTTATTTCGTGAGATATTTGGCCCGGTCACGATCAATGGACCACCCTGTATAGGTAGGGTGTTTCGGAAATTGTGGTCAGTATTCAGTGCCATGAGAGGAATGATCATTCGAAACAAAAAAGTCAAGTAAACATGGGCCCTAAAATGCTTAACTTAAGAGCTATGAGCGCTTCTTGATCTTCGATACTGTTACCAATCTCTTCTACTGCAAGTTCTTTGTATTCCATATTTGGGAAATGGTATTATGGACCAAAACAAGAAAATAATGTCCAGTAAACATCAACTCTAAAATGCATACCTTGAAAGTTATGAGCATTAGAAGAGTTGTATTTCAAAGTAGTGAAGATGAACGAGTGCTCATAGCTCTTAAGATATGTGTTTTAGAGCCCATGTTTACTGGACATTTTTTTTTCTTGTTATGATCCATACTTCCACTTCTCAAAATATGGAAAGCAAAGAGCTTGCAGAAGAAGAGATATGTTTCACTGTATTGAAGATCAAGAATTGCTGATCGCTCTTAAGGTATGCGTTTTAGATGTAATATTTACTTGCCTTTTTTGTTTCGAATGATCTTTCCTGTCATCTCCCTGAGTATTGACCGACGCTTTTGAAACACCCTATACATATAATACAGACTGATTTGTTCCACCGTGTACAAACTCTAGGGACTGATCAATGAGAGGATACGGAACAGAAAAAGTCTGATGAACTTACGTCCGGAAATGCGTGGTTTCCATGCTAGATAAAATTTATTCAATCATACATTGTTACAGAGACTGCGGTCTAATGTGTGCCGTACCATGCAGCCACAGTTACATTACGTTTTGAAAATGGATTCCATGTACCTCAACGTATGCGTGTACGCTTCGTAGCGTGTTCTGTCTCACACGTCAACATTGTCAAAGGCAGCATGAATACGCTGCTCCAGTTTCTCCGCATCTGAAATGGGCTCTGCATACACGATACTTTTAGGTGACGCCATAACCAGAAATCGCACAGGTTGAGATGCAGTGAACGAGCTTGCCATACACTGGACCCCTTCGTCCGATCCTTCGACCAGGGAAGCCACGATTTGTCAGAGTGATGACGACGAAGTGGGCTGGAGCACCATTATATAGCAGTCACATAACCCTTCGAATCATCAATGGGACTTCTTCCAGCAGGGGAGACAAAGTCACCTGCAAGAAACGCCGCTAGTTCCGGCCCGTTAGGTGACGTGGAAGGAAGACTGCTGCCAAAAAATACGGTCGCCAATTATAAGGTCCCACACATTCTGGTGGCACCGATGCTGATGATTCGCTGTCGCATTACCATGGGGATTCTGCATACTATTCCACAGATGACTGCTATGAAAGCTTATGACACCACTCCGCGTAAAGGTGACCTCATCTGTAAGTAAGAGGTATGACACAAATCCCGGAATCGTGGTTGTCTGGCGAAGAATCCAGTGACAAAACTGCTCCAGATGTGGAAAGTCTGTCGCTACTAAGCCCGGCAGACGCTGTAAATGACAAGGTTAGTAACAGTTGCCAAGGAGAGTGCTCCATACTGTCGTCTGGCTTACCCTGTACTGCGGGACGACTGCCTGGTACGGACACGGCGGTCACCTTCCACACTATCAAACATATTTTCCTCCAAGTCTGGTGTCCGAACATTTCGGGTACGTCCTTCACGATTTCCTGCTTCCTGAAGCGACCCTGTCTCAGACAAACGGCGAAACACTGTTGCAAACGATTAATGCTGTGGCTGTTATCGGCAGGGATAGGTCTGCTGCTATAACCTTGCTGCCCGCCACCCGTTTACAATTGCCTTTCAATGAGTACACACCATGTCAGCACGCTCTCGATTCGAATACGGAACCATTGCGTGCAATACTGTATCACGTACATTACAGGGCGAATCAGCAAGAGAAGTAAATCGGACACTACATTACCATTTACTATGGCAGGAGAGGGCGTTATGGCATGACGTGTGAGGAACAGCACCACTCTCTAGGAGGAAACCATGCATAGTGTAACTGCATGGTACAGCGCGTATTAGACTGCAGTCTCTGTAACAGACTGAGTAAATGTGTTCCAGGATATAAGTTCATAGACCTTTTTTGTTCCGGATCCTCTCATCAATCATTCCCTTGGACATAAATGTCCAGGAAACATGGGTGCGAAAATGCGTACGTCAGGAGATTTGAGACTTGTTCATTGTCGCTATGTGAAACAGATCTACTATACTGCAATTTCTTTCCTATTACGAGCGACCTAAAGAAGTCAGTAACCAAATGAGGATAAATTCGTTTGTTATTGTCCATGGACACAGGATGCAGCAAACGTCTCTTAGTTTTGTCACTGTAAACCTTATTTCTGGTTCTGGATGTCTAGTGCATATACTAGTTCAAATGTAATCCATGTAATAAGTTGGTGAAATGCTTTTTCAGTGTAGATTTATCTGTGAATTTACCAACGTAATGTAGGCCTATCATTCACACGGCAAATGGTAGACAGAATTTTCTGTTGAATAATAGGCTTCCATTACGTTGGTAAGTCCAAAGATAAAACTAAAATGTAAAGGTATTTAACAACCTCGTCAAAACACCAGCTGGTTTCATCTGAACTAGATTATGCGCTGAATTATCCAGAACTGTGAACATGGTTTACAATAAGAAGACTAACACACGTTTTCTGGATACTTTGACAATTACTGAGGTATGGTTCAAATGGCTCTAAGCACTATGGGACTTAACATCTGAGGTCATCAGTCCCCTAGACTTAGAACTACTTAAACCTAACTAACCTAAGGACATCACACACATTCATGCCTGAGGCAGGATTCGAACCTGCGACCGTAGCAGCAGCGCGGTTCCGGACTGAAGCGCGTAGAACCGCTCGGCCACGGCGGCCGGCTACAGAGGAATGTTTCCTCATTTGTTTACTGCACTGTGTAGATTTATCGTAATAGAAAAGAACTTACAGTAGAACAAATGTGCGGCCGCGGTGGTCTAGCGGTTCTGGCGCTGCAGTCCGGAACCGCGGGACTGCTACGGTCGCAGGTTCGAATCCTGCCTCGGGCATGGGTGTGTGTGATGTCCTTAGGTTAGTTAGGTTTAAGTAGTTCTAAGTTCTAGGGGACTTATGACCTAAGATGTTGAGTCCCATAGTGCTCAGAGCCATTTGAACCATTTAGCCAGAACAAATGTGTTTCACAATGGTGACAGTGAAATGTCTCATTTGCTGGAAGCTTTTGTCTCGTTTCGGTCCTTAATGCCACCTCTCAAAACACGGAACATTTTTTCCACACCATATATATTTCAGCCGTTTAGGATTGGTAGATCCTGACATGAGGAACCACATGTTATTAGAGACAAATTGTTCAACGACGCTTCTTGGCGATGCTAGGCGTCTTATTATAACTGTTTATGTTCTTGATCTAGAAAGGTCTGATAATCAGATGTGCTGCAACTGCAAACTACGTGCACCAGTAAATTGGTAGAGATTTTCGACATGAAAGGCTTCAAAATGAGTCTCTCTAAGCAGAGAAAGATACACTCTTTCATGTTGACCAGATGACTTGATTATAGGCAACACAAATTGCATACGCATGTTGCGGTGTGGCTGTATCTTGCCGTCTCTCAGGGGCACTACAGTAAAACGGTGCCTAGCGTCACTGAGAAGCATCAGCGAATATTTTCTCTGTAACAAAGTTGTTGGCCATTACGTGACCTCTGAGCCCCAGACACTTCATCTGAAGATAGTGACCCACCCTGTATATATGCATAACTCGATCAAATGCTTGACAATGACGTGACATTCTGCATGGTTGGAGAGTGACTACTGGTTGTTAGTACTACACCTGACAAAAAGCTTAACAGTAGTGTAGAAGAGTGTTTAATGACGGCATACATATTGCGGTTAGTTTTCCAATGCAACCGCGACATCCTCTATAGCAGCGGTTCTCGACGTAGGGGAAGGGAATGGCTAAAGTTAAATATTCTGAGGGGTGAAAACAACAAGAGATCGACTTTAGTTCAATCAGTAAAGTAAATTATCTTTTAAAATCATATGTATCATTAGACATTTATCGCCATAGATAAGGTAACAATTACGACCTAAATTTTAAAAATACAGACAAGAGCGTGTGGCACGATACCGCGAGAGACATAGTTTGTGAAACGAGTGTTTGAACGACCGTGTTACTTGGAGCTTACGGGTAGTCACAGATGATCACAATTTGGCTCAATGGGCATCTTACTTGGTGCGATGCATGCAGTGATTTGGTTGAACTATTTTGCCGATAGTGAGGCTCCAGATAACATTGACATTAAGTGCTTTCAGTTATTATTATATCACAAGTGAGCTTTATTCAAGAACTTACTTCTCGATTTGGAAACTCGGCAAGCTAATGCCTGCGTTGCAAAAACCATTTCCAGTTTAGAAGTAATATTTTCAGGTAGCTGAATTAGAGCCAAAGCATAGTTTCATGAACTTCTCGGGGACAACAAATTGACAAGGTTTGAATAAAACTGCATTGGCAACATTTTAACAAAAGGTGGTGGAGAGTATTAATTTCCGATAATGTACATTGGTCCAGAACAGATCGAATACCACAAAGGCAGCGAACGGTATCTACAGAGGCGTGTTGCTTAGCAGAGGACGGACTTCGTTTGGGCACTGGAGTTTCGACATTACTTTTTTCCGTTCGACTACGAGCGTGATTCTTAATATGTGAGCCAGTTTGAAGTCATTTTGAGTTATACGGCTAAATCCGAGCAGTGGAATAGCGTGATAGCGAGTGGCTGAAATGAAATGAAGGGATGGTATAGACCAAGAGAAAAAAATAAATGGTTCAAATGGCTCTGAGCACTATGGAACTTAACTGCTGAGGTCATCAGTCCCATAGAACTACTTAAACCTAACTAACCTAAGGACATCACACACATCCATGCCCGAGGCAGGATTCGAACCTGTGACCGCAGGGGTCGCGCGGTTCCAGACTGTAGCGCCTAGAACCGCTCGGCGACCCCGGCCGGCACCAAGAGAAAAGCAGAGATCAAACATGGTAAAGTAATATGTCCGCAGAGATAGTGATACCAAGTAAGCAAAGAAATTGTTTTATGATTGAGATCAAGTCAATCAATTAAATTCAACAAAAAGGTGTGATTAATAAGAAGGTGTGGTTTGTCTTGTATGGAACGCATTTAAATCAAGAACAATGAAGTAGCTGCCATAAAATCGTTAGGGAATAATCCAGAATGGCACAGCCTGTAATAAGAGATGCATTTTAATAACAGAGTGAACTTCAAATTTCGGGGGTAGAAGTTTCATGCTTGTAACATAGTGGATTTTTTTATTGTTATTATTTTATTATTTATTTTGTGGCCTTTACTGGACCACTCTAGTCAGTTATGAAACGCTTTATACAAGTAGTAGTTGTTATTTAATAAATCAATCAAGTTCAATAAGAATTCAATAAGACAATTCAATCATAGAGAGGTTACACAGGGATTATTGTAATATACACTCCTGGAAATTGAAATAAGAACACCGTGAATTCATTGTCCCAGGAAGGGGAAACTTTATTGACACATTCCTGGGGTCAGATACATCACATGATCACACTGACAGAACCACAGGCACATAGACACAGGCAACAGAGCATGCACAATGTCGGCACTAGTACAGTGTATATCCACCTTTCGCAGCAATGCAGGCTGCTATTCTCCCATGGAGACGATCGTAGAGATGCTGGATGTAGTCCTGTGGAACGGCTTGCCATGCCATTTCCACCTGGCGCCTCAGTTGGACCAGCGTTCGTGCCGGACGTGCAGACCGCGTGAGACGACGCTTCATCCAGTCCCAAACATGCTCAATGGGGGACAGATCCGGAGATCTTGCTGGCCAGGGTAGTTGACTTACACCTTCTAGAGCACGTTGGGTGGCACGGGATACATGCGGACGTGCATTGTCCTGTTGGAACAGCAAGTTCCCTTGCCGGTCTAGGAATGGTAGAACGATGGGTTCGATGACGGTTTGGATGTACCGTGCACTATTCAGTGTCCCCTCGACGATCACCAGTGGTGTACGGCCAGTGTAGGAGATCGCTCCCCACACCATGATGCCGGGTGTTGGCCCTGTGTGCCTCGGTCGTATGCAGTCCTGATTGTGGCGCTCACCTGCACGGCGCCAAACACGCATACGACCATCATTGGCACCAAGGCAGAAGCGACTCTCATCGCTGAAGACGACACGTCTCCATTCGTCCCTCCATTCACGCCTGTCGCGACACCACTGGAGGCGGGCTGCACGATGTTGGGGCGTGAGCGGAAGACGGCCTAACGGTGTGCGGCACCGTAGCCCAGCTTCATGGAGACGGTTGCGAATGGTCCTCGCCGATACCCCAGGAGCAACAGTGTCCCTAATTTGCTGGGAAGTGGCGGTGCGGTCCCCTACGGCACTGCGTAGGATCCTACGGTCTTGGCGTGCATCCGTGCGTCGCTGCGGTCCGGTCCCAGGTCGACGGGCACGTGCACCTTCCGCCGACCACTGGCGACAACATCGATGTACTGTGGAAACCTCACGCCCCACGTGTTGAGCAATTCGGCGGTACGTCCACCCGGCCTCCCGCATGCCCACTATACGCCCTCGCTCAAAGTCCGTCAACTGCACATACGGTTCACGTCCACGCTGTCGCGGCATGCTACCAGTGTTAAAGACTGCGATGGAGCTCCGTATGCCACGGCAAACTGGCTGACACTGACGGCGGCGGTGCACAAATGCTGCGCAGCTAGCGCTATTCGACGGCCAACACCGCGGTTCCTGGTGTGTCCGCTGTGCCGTGCGTGTGATCATTGCTTGTACAGCCCTCTCGCAGTGTCCGGAGCAAGTATGGTGGGTCTGACACACCGGTGTCAATGTGTTCTTTTTTCCATTTCCAGGAGTGTATTATTATGTGAAGGGTGTTTTGCTCTTCTGTCTGCCCAGAACTTCATTCTTTCTGATATTTTCTTTCTTTATATTAGATCACTCTTCTGTATTCATTGATCTTCGTTTGTAGTTTAATTTGTGTCTTGCAGTACTCTAGTTTTCTCTGTTTTGTTTGTTAGCTGATCCACAGTAATTTGGAGTTCTCTTATATCTACCTAATTTCTATGATCCATTTAATGTTGCTCTTACTATTCCACAGTTTTTATATTTTTCTCTTACTTATTCCGTTTTCTGGTTTTCTCACCAGATGCCCGAAGAATGAGACGGTTTTCTTGCTGATCGTGCTCATTAACGGTTCTATTTTCTTGCGCTTTGTTTCATTTGGAGGTATTCTCCGATTCCTATTTACTTGATATTTTTCAATTATACACGTCTTCAAAAAAATGTTCAAATGTGTGTGTGAAATCTTATGGAACTTAACTGCTAGGGTCATCAGTCCGTAAGCTTACACACTACTTAACCTAAATTATCCTAAGGACAAACACACACACCCATGCCCGAGGGAGGACTCGAACCACCGCCGGGACCAGCCGCACATTCCATCATTCCATGACTGCAGCGCCTAAGACCGCTCGGCTAATCCCGCGCGGCTATACACGTCTTAATTATTTTCTCTCTATCTGCCGTATTTTGTCAGCACCTACTGTATCAGATGTTTCGAAGTAGGTTTCCGTTGAATATGTTATTTCTGGTTGTTTATAATGATTTAATTTTGCAAATAGATACAGGATTTTTTGTTGTATCTATTTTTGATACTATAATTTGCTTTGATTACTTTCTTTATTCTATTCTGACATGCTGTTCAATTTACTATGTAATGGACTTACGCTGAATCACGGAATGTACAACATTGGATTAAATAATGACCAAACTTTATATAATTCAAAACATGGGTGGGGGAGGGGACATAGGCACGTGGTCGCAGCTTTTAAATTTCCCGTGTGTACGCAAATACGATCTCTACCCTTGAAAAGAACAAAGTTTGAGACGTTAATTAATTTTGCGACCCACGTCATCGACTGAAGCGTATGACGGGAGACGGCAGAAGCACGCAGACTGCAGTGGGAGGCCCGCGCTGCTTGCCTTAGATCGGGAAGCCCCGGGCGGCGCCACCGCCGCTGCCTTTACCTTTGCCTCTGTTCGCGCAAACCGTGTGCTGTTGTCTCGACTCGCGGCTGTTCAAAGTTTCTCCGTGTCTGACGCGAACTCTGACGCCTGGCGAACTTGCTCGGCGCGGATTTGACTAGTTGGACAATTTCAGCCGCCTGGAATATTGCGGGCTGTCTAGATTTCTGGCGCAAGTTTCTTCCTCTACGAGAGCGCCGAACGAGGCAGTTTCGTAGTGAGGTGAACTGCCCGCAGAAACTGGGCTGCGAATTTAATTAATAAATCGCGCCTCTGCTATAGCCACGGCTGAACTCCAGAAGGGAAAGCGGGGACCTCTGCTAACAGACTTGCGGGTACAAAAAGCCCTCCGGATACGGGACCGACAAATCTGTTCACTGTCTTGGTGGGTGTATAGTATGGAAACATGGTTTTCACAGCAGCCTTACAAATTGTTGAAAATCGTGTGAAAGAGAAACTATGACGAGATGCACAAGAGCAGGCGGAAATACTGGATTAGAACACAATAAGAGTTTATTTTATTTGTTTTAACCATTCGGTTGTCTCTCTCCTCTGTCCTCAAAGAGAAATGTCTGTACTTCTGAGTAAATATTGGCCGCTGTAGTGCGTATTGCTGAGAAGCAGTAAATCCCCGATTCTTCAAAGAATAGAACTCCCATGTATAAGCTTTAAACGTCTCATTACTTTACGTTAGTCATGTAAACGAGACAAAGATTAGAAAAGGTCAGAAACTGCTTTTAAAGTTTTTTGGCAACCGCTATCTGCTCTCACTGTAAAACACTAGATAAATATATTTTGGGTAATTTGTGTTCCATTTTAAGCAGAGGCTAGTGTTTTCACGCATCTCAGTGGTGATGACACCATACCTCATGACATCCTATGTGCCACATTCATTGCAATATGTAGATGAAGTATGCAAAATTAGTTGCGAATGGAGTTAAAAGTAAAGAAATAGTACATTAAAACTTCATGCATGATTCTGAATTTTTGCTGTGTTTTATTTTAAACAAAACTAATTTTTCACGCAGCTAAATTGTTATGACGTCATATGTTGTAAACTGTGTGTCGTGAAGTATGTATTTTTCAGATACATTTACAGTTACGTGTGGATAACAACTGCAAAATACGTTGCGAATAGAGTTAGTATATAGCAGTAATAAATTAAAAGCCGTTTTCCACGCATCTCAGTGTTTATGTAGTCATATCTCCTGAACTGTGTGCAATACAGTGATATACCCCACTGGCCATTAAATTTGATACACTACGAAGATGACGTGCTACAGACGCGAAATTTAACCGACAGGAAGAAGATGCTGTGATACGCAAATGATTAGCTTTTCAGAGCATTCACACAAAGTTGGCGCCGGTGGCGACACCTACAACGTGCTGACACGAGGAAAGTTTCCAACCGATTTCTCATACACAAACAGCAGTTGACCGGCGTTGCCTGATGAAACGTTGTTTAGGTGCCTTGTGTAAGGAGCAGAAATGCCTACCATCACGTTTCCGACTTTGATAAAGGTCGGATTGTAGCCTATCGTGATTGCGGTTTATCGTATCGCGAAATTGCTGCTCGCGTTGGTCGAGATCCAATGACTGTTAGCAGAATATGGATTCGGTGGGTTCAGGAGGGTAATATGGAACGCCGTGCTGGATCCCAACGGCCTCGTGTCTTTAGCAGTCGAGATGACAGGCATCTTATCCTCATGGCTGTAACGGATCGTGCAGCCACGTCTCGATCCCTGAGTCAAAAGATGGGAACGTTTGCAAGACAACAACCATCTGCACGAACAGTTCGACGACGTTCGCAGCAGCATGGACTATCAGCTCGGAGATAATGGCTGCGGTTACCCTCGACGCTGCATCACAGTCAGCAGCGCCTGCTATGGTGCACTCAACGACGAACCTGGGTGCACGAATGGCAAAACGTCATTTTTTCAGATGAATCCACGTTCTGTTTACAGCATCATGATGGTCGCATCCGTGTTTGGCGACATCGCGGTGAACGCACATTGGAAGCGTCTATTCGTCATCGCCATACTGGCGTATCACCCGGCGTGATGGTATGTAGTGCCATTGGTTACACGTCTCGGTCACCTCTTGTTCGCATTGACGGCACTTTGAACAGTTGACGTTACATTTCAGGTGTGTTACGAGCCGTGGCTCTACCCTTCATTCGGTCCTTGCGAAACCCTACATCTCAGCAGGATAATGCACGACCGCATGTTGCAGGTCCTGTACGGGCCTTGCTGGATACAGATAATATTCGACTGCTGCCCTGGCCAGCACATTCTCCAGATCTCTCACCAATTGAAAACGTCTGGTCAATGGTGGCCGAGCTAGTGGCTCGTCACAATACGCCAGTCACTACTCTTGATGAATTGTGGTATCGTGTTGAAGCTGCATGGGCAGCTGTACCATGTACACGCCATCCAGTCTCTGTTTGACTCAATGCCCAGGCGTATCAAGGCCGTTACTAAGGCCGGAGGTGGTTGTTCTGGGTACTGATTTCTCAGGATCTATGCACCCAAATTGCGTGAAAATGTAATTACATGGCCAGCCGGAGTGGCCGTGCGGTTCTAGGCGCTACAGTCTGGAGCCGAGCGACCGCTACGGTCGCAGATTCGAATCCTGCCTCGGGCATGGATGTGTGTGATGTCCTTAGGTTAGTTAGGTTTAATTGGTTCTAAGTTCTAGGCGACTGATGACCTAAGAAGTTAAGTCGCATAGTGCTCAGAGCCATTTTGTAATTACATGTCAGTTCTAGTATAATATATTTGTCCAATGAATACCCGTTTGTCATCTGCATTTCTTATTGGTGTAGCACTTTTAATGGTCAGTAGTGGAGTTTTGCAGCTACATTGAGTTGTATATGTAAATTATGCCCGCAAAATGTGTTGCGAAAAGAGTTGTTAGTAAAGAAGTATTAAACTGTAAGGTCATGCCTGACGTAGCGGTATTATTGCAAGAACCTCGAAAATGTAGAACGATAAGCCTTTTTTTCCTTTCGTCATTTCATAGGAGAGCGTCAGCGAGAAAAGGTCTCGTAAAAGTTTGAAATTATGTGTAACGTTGATTGCATGTCACTAAGTGTTATCATGCTCAAATACTGGACAATGTAGTCTGGCTATTAGTGCGTCGTTTGTTTTTTCACCCCCGCCCCATCCCGTTCAGAAGTAGGTGGTTCTAACTCCCAGAGTGGTTCTTTCCAGGAAGTAAGTGATACTGGCGCCAAGTTTGGTGGAAATCGATCCAGTGGCTTAGGAGGACATGTGGAACATACATGTAACAATCATTAACTTTTACAATATATATGAACACTAGCACATGGCATACTGAAAGTTTTGGATCAAGGCAGTCAAGTAGACGCAGTATTTCATGATTTCCGGAAATCGTTTTAGTCTGTGCTGTATCTACGATTCTCAAAAGTACAATCGTACGGGGGATCAAGTTTGTGACTCGTTTGAGGAATTTTAAGCAGGGAGTGCGCAACATGTTATCTTGTAGAGAAAGTCATCGTCAGGTGTAGAAGTTATCTCAGGTGATAGCCCGCCCGACTAGCGGCGGGACGTAAAGCGCTGCTTCCCGAGCGGTAAGGCGTGCCGGTCTCCGGCACGAATCCGTCCGGCGGATTAGTGTCGAGGTGCAGTGTGCCGGCCAGCCTGTGAATGGTGTTTAAGGCGGTTTTCCATCTGCCTCGGCAAAAGCGGACTCGTTCCCCTTACTCCGCCTCAGTTACACTGTGTCGGCGATTGCTGGGCAGACACTGTCTCCATGTACGCGTTCACCATAATTACTCTACCACGCAATCATTTGGGGTTACACTCATCTCGTATGAGACGTTCCCGGGGGCGTCCACTGGGGGACGAACCGCACAATAACCCTGGGTTCACTGCGAGGCTGCGGTGGAGGGGGGGGGGGGGTAGGGGGAGCGTGGTCTGCTGTGGCCTGTTGTGGGGCTGTCAATCACTGAGGGCTATGGCGGGACGAAGCCTCCCCATCGCTTCTAGGTCCCCGGTTTAATACACAATAGACAACTTCAGGTGTGCCTGATAATAGTGTGTTGGGACCCTTCCTGTTCATGTTGTGTATGAATGACCACACAATATTAACAGTAACCTCAGACGTTTTGCAGATGATGCAATCTATACAAATTAATATCTGAAAAATCTGCATTAATATCCACAAAGATGATTATAATATTTCAAAGTGGAGCAAAGATTAGCAAACAAAAGTAGCAGTACATTCAAACGTCATGTCTAATGCTTAAGGTTTGCTGCGAGAAAACAAAAATGTAGTAAACGATAAGCCTTTTTTCACTTTCATGATATTGTTGTGGTCGTCAGCGAGAAAAAGATTCATGAAAATTTGTAGGAATTCTCTAAGTGCTCTGACTCTGATTCTCAAATATTGGATGAACATAGTCTGCGAAATATGCGCCTAGTGAGCTACGCTGCTTCAAGACGCAGTTTCTATCTGTAATACTTGTCTTACTGTATCAAACCACTAGCACAATATTATACCTGTTAATTAGTAGATTACGATGGAATTTTAAATTTTTAAATTCGGTCAATAATTGTATGAAATACTGAAAATAAAATTTATCTTCACAGTGGATAGGCAACCTGCAAGTAAGGCTGTGAACCATGTATCACAACCAGGGTAAGTTGGCTATTAATGCAGATACGCTCTTATTTATTACTGGAATGTGTTTTTTTCTTATTGTATCACCAACAGTTTTTATTTTATACAACTTTTTATCACGCCTGGGTACCTCTACAGCCCCACGGAAGTCGAGTTTCCATCAATGAACGTGGAAGTGGACTAAAAGTATCACAAGCCCTTCTGTGTTCCCGAATCTAAAGTAAACAAAAGTACTCATCTTAGCTAACAACTCTGTGACAATTTATCTACCAAACTAAAGCTGTTAAGCAAATAACACATTTATTTACTAAATAAGTAGTAACAGAATTGAGAATATGGGGAATCCCACAAACAGTTTTGGAGCTGACACCAGCCTCCTCCTTGTTTACTGAGAGATGGGCCTTTGTTTTTGTCTAAATTGTTCTCGTAAATCTGTGCTGCTAATTTGCTCAGTACCTCCTCTCATCTCTGTCTCAAAGTATACGTGACGACTGTGTGGCGTGGAACGGTTGCGTCTCTTAGAGGCAACTTGTACGCACATTGGGAACTTTCATATTACGTGATTATGATTTATTTCTGGTGCGGTTCTTTGAACAGAAAAATTTTAACGACATCTTAATTAGTCACAGATCTATTATAGTCCGTAACCACTGAGGTTCAAATGGTTCAAATGGCTCTGAGCACTATGGGACTCAACTTCTGAGGTCATTAGTCCCCTAGAACTTAGAACTAGTTAAACCTAACTAACCTAAGGACGTCACAAACATCCATGCCCGAGGCAGGATTCGAACCCGCGACCGTAGCGGTCTTGCGGTTCCAGACAGCAGCGCCTTTAACCGCACGGCCACTTCGGCCGGCGTAACCACTGAGGAAACATGTTTGTCTCATTGTTGGCTAAGCGTGTTTTGCTTGCAATCTCTCTCGGACACCTGGAGAACGCCTCAAGTATTCTTCGATGATATTGGTCATTCGAATATTGAAGTTCGTATTCCAGTTTATTTTTCTGATTTTGTAGCAATCTCACTTTTTCAGAAACCATCTGTATACATTAGTTATCCACAGATTTTCGTTTAATTGTTAGTTAAAACGCAGAGAACCATTATTTAAATGTGTTCCAAAAGCTGAGAATGACATTTCTTCCATTCTCCATCTTCAGAAGTGTGACTGTCAGGCTTTGTGAGCCCACAGATTCGATTTTGAATATAAAACCGCTTCAGCTGCAAGTACTTTATTTATAACCACGGCCTTTTTTGCAGCGTCTCACCTGCATCATCAGGTGCAATAAATTCAAATCGTGTTCTGATCAGGAAGGAGAACGGGATGACCCAGCGTTCACAGTGAGCACTTTTTCGCGAACTTCAGTTATGAAATACACAACTGGCCATTAAAATTGCTACATCAAGAGGAAATGCAGATGATAAACGGTTATTCATTGTTCATCTATATTGTACTAGAACTGACATGTGATTATATTTTCACGCAATTTGGGTGCATACATCCTAGGAAATCAGTACCCAGGACAACCACGTCTGACCGTAATAAAGGCCTTGATACGCCTGGGCATTGAGTCAAACAGAGCTTGGATGGCGTGTACAGGTACAGCTGCCCATGCAGCTTCAACATAATACCATAATTCATCAAGAGTAGTGACTGGCGTATTGTGACGAGCCAGTTGCTCGGCAACAATTGACCAGAAGTTTTCAATTGGTGAGAGATCTGGAGAATGTGCTGGCCAGGGCAGCAGTCGAACATTTTCTGTATCCAGAATGGCCCGTACAGGACCTGCAACATGCGGTCGTGCATTATCCTGCTGAAATGTAGGGTTTCAAAAATGGTTCAAATGGCTCTGAGTACTATGGGACTTAACATCTTAGGTCATCAGTCCCCTAGAACTTAGAACTACTTAAACCTAACTAACCTAAGGACATCACACACATCCATGCCCGAGACAGGATTCGAACCTGCGACCGTAGCAGTCCCGCGGTTCCGGACTGCAGAGCCTAGAACCGCACGGCCACCGCGGCCGGCTGTAGGGTTTCGCAGGGATCGAATGGAGGGTAGAGCCACGGGTCGTAACACATCTGAAATGTAACGTCCACTGTTCAAAGTGCCGTCAATGCGAACAAGAGGTGACCGAGACGTGTAACCAATGGCACCCCATACCACCACGTCGGGTGATACGCCAGTATGGCGATGACGAATACACGCTTCCAATGTGCGTTCACTGCGATGTCGCCAAACACGGATGCGACCATCATGATGCTGTAAACAGAACCTGGATTCATCCGATAAAATGACGTTTTGCCATTCGTGCACCCAGGTTCGTCGTTCGCAACATCATCGCCGGCGCTCCTGTCTGTGACGAAGTGTCAAGAGTAACCGCAGCCATGGTCTACGAGCTGATAGTCCATGCTGCTGCAAACGTCGCCGAACTGTTCGTGCAGATGGTTGTTGTCTTCCAAACGTCCCCACCTGCTGACTCAGGGAACGAGACGTGGCTGCACGATCCGTTAGAGCCATGCGGATAAGATGCCTGTCATCTCGACTGCTGGTGATACGAGGCCGTTGGCACTCAGCACGGCGTTCCGTATTACCCTCCTGAACCCACCGATTCCATTTTCTGCTAACAGTCATTGGATCTCGACCAACGTGAGCAGCAATGTCGCGAAACGATAAACCGCAATCGCGATAGGCTACAATCCGACCTTTATCAAAGTCGGAAACGTGATGATACGCATTTCTCCTCCTTACACGAGGCATCACAACAACGTTTCATCAGGCAACGTCGGTCATCTGCTGTTTGTGTATGAGAAACCTTCCTCATGTCAGCACGTTGTAGGTGTCGCCAACAGCGGCAACCTTTTGTGAATGCTCTGAAAAGCTAATCATTTGCATATCACAGCATCTTCTTCCTGTCGGTTAAATTTCGCGTCTGTAGCACGTCATCTTCGTGGTGTAGCATATTTAATGGCGAGTAATGTAGTAACATAGTTGACAATGTGGGGAATCCCACAAACAATTTTGAAATAGACACCAACCTCCTTCATGTTCACTCAGAGATGAGCCTTTGTTTTTGTCTAAATTGTTCTTGTTAATCTGTGCTGCTAATTTGCTCAGTACATCGTCTCATCTCTGTCTCAAAGTATACGTGACGAATGTGTGGCGTGGAACGGTTGCGTCTCTTCGAGGCAACTTGTGCGCACATTGGGAACTTTGATATTACGTGATTATCATTTATTTCTGGTGAGCTTCTCTAACAGAAATATTTTAAAAACTTCCTAATTAGTCACAGATATATCGATATAAACCGTAACCACTGAGGAAAGATGTTTGTCTCATTGCTGGCTAAGCGTGTGTTGCTTGCAATCTCTCTGACACCTGGAAAACGCCTCAAGTATTCTTCGATAATGTTGGTCAGTGTATTTCCCGTTATTCGAATATTAAAGTTCCTATTCCAGATTAGTTTACTGATTTTGTAGCAATATCACTTTTTCAGAAACCATCTTTATACATTAGTTATCAATAGCTTTTCGTTTAATTGTTAGTTATAAACGCAGAGAACCATTATTTAAATTTGTTCCAAAAGCTGAGAATGACGTTTCTTCCATTCTCCATCTTCAGAAGTGCACTTTATTTATAATCACGAACTGTTTCGCAGCGTCTCACCTGCATCATCAGGTGCAATAAAATCATGTGGTGTTCTGATCAGGAAAGAGAACGGGATGACCCAGCGTTCAGAGTGAGCACTTTTTCGCGGACGTCAGTTATGAAATAGCATAAAGCAACATAAAACGCTCCCGTGGTACCATGAGTACCAGTATGTGATGAGCTAACGGCTCCCCATATACCGAAAAAATTATCAAAAACCGACCCCACACGGTCATCTAAGGGATTATGTAAAATGAAGCAGCTTCGGTCCCTTATTTACCACCGGACACGCGCGCACTGTCTGTATAAAAATTAGAGCCGAAGCCCATTGAGGCTGAAACCAAAATATGAAATAATGTTATTGCACCGTCACGTACGTGTTGAGCATCAGCTCAAATACTCAATACGTGAAGCAACGTTCTGTTTCTGATCCCATGCCGTTTTATAATGTGACATGCAACAAATTTATACGTCTGTTCTGAAATACTCGAAAGATTTATTTGGTTCAATACTGAGTTTCAGCCAAAATAAGTAACTAACTATAGAGCCAACTTTTTTAACGTTCTGTCCCAATGAACGACTCCCAAAAATAATTACTCCCAAAGATAATTATACCCATAAAACGGATTTTATGAACGTTATTCAATAATAACCCCACATTGTGAATAAAAGTTAAAAATTAAAGGTGTTCACCTGAAACATCGGAATGAGTCCAGGAATCTAAATGTCTTCTGTGGTGTTGTAAATATTGAGTGTTGGCTTTTGTATGTGGTTTTTAACAAATAACACAAAAATTGAGAAATTTTGTTGCGTTTTGAAAATTGGAAACTTAGTAATTACGGAATTCGAGCGTTTTTACGTCACAGAACATGAGCATGTAAAATCTGTTGTCCAGTGAAAGCGAAAACTGTTTTAATAGCAGATTGAGACAATGCGCCATCATTTTTGGCTATTTATGAAACAACGATTGGGAACTATGGTGATCAGATACCATTAAAAAGCGCTATTGCTCCAGGAAAAGACAAATGGTCACACACCGTCGGTTACGACAGTGAAAGGTCACGAGCTGGTTTACTTAAAAGTGCTCTAAAAACATCGCAGATACGAGTGTATGAAACTTTTTATGTTTCCTAACCCAAAAAGTGATGAAAGAACATATCGTCCCTACACGCCATTGTTAGTAAGAGTTCAAAATAAATTTCGTTTTTAGGGAATCGCTGGAACGAAAGCACTGAGAGTAGATCAAGAAGTTTTTTATATCAGAAAATAATTTCCGTTAAATGGTTCAAATGGCTCTGAGCACTATGGGACTTAACATCTATGGTTATCAGTCCCATAGAACTTAGAACTACTGAAACCTAACTAACCTAAGGACATCACACAACACGCAGTCATCACGAGGCAGAGAAAATCCCTGACCCCGCCGGGAATCTAACTCGGGAACCAGGGCGCGGGAAGCGAGAACGCTACCGCACGACCACGAGCTGCGGACATTTTCCGTTAAGATTTATCAATTTGATCTCGTTTAGAAACTATTTTGTTAGTTATCTGCGTCGAATTCCGTTGGTTACAGTGATTTAAGACATAGTCTATAATGAAGATATGCAACAGTGCATGCAGTATTTCATATGAACATCATACTTGAATTTTGTCTTAGGTGTAACATTTTTTTCAAAGTATACAGGGTGATTCAAAAAGAATACCACAACTTTAGGAATTTAAAACTCTGCAACGACAAAAGGCAGAGCTAAGCACTATCTGTTGGCGAATTAAGGGAGCTATAAAGTTTCATTTAGTTGTACATTTGTTCGCTTGAGGAGCTGTTGACTAGGCGTCAGCGTCAGTTGATGCTAAGATGGCGACCGCTCAACAGAAAGCTTTTTGTGTTATTGAGTACGGCAGAAGTGAATCGACGACAGTTGTTCAGCGTGCATTTCGAACGAAGTATGGTGTTAAACCTCCTGATAGGTGGTGTATTAAACGTTGGTATAAACAGTTTACAGAGGATGGGTGTTTGTGCAAAGGGAAAAGTTCTGGACGGCCGAGAACGAGTGATGAAAATGTAGCACGCATCCAGCAAGCATTTGTTCGCAGCCCAGGAAAATTGACTCGCAGAGCTAGCAGAGAGCTGCAAATTCCACAATCAACTGTATGGAGAGTCCTACGAAAAAGGTTAGTTATGAAACCTTATCGTCTGAAATTGGTTCAAACACTGTCTGCAGCTGATAAGATTAAAAGAATCGATTTCTGTGATTTTATCCTTGCTCAAATGGAAACAGATGAATCTTTCGTTCCAAAGATTGTGTTTAGTGATGAAGCAACTTTCCACACTAACGGGAAAGTCAACCGTCACAATGTCTGTATATGGGGCACTGAGAATCCGCGGGAAACAACTCAGTATGAACGTGACTCGCCTAAGGTGAACGTTTTCTGTGCCATTTCAGCCAATAAAGTTTTTGGTCCCTTTTTCTTCGAAGGTGCTACTGTAACTGGACTACAGTATCTGGAGATGTTGGAGAATTGGCTGTTCCCTCAGCTCGAACAAGAAGCACAACAATTCATATTTCAGCAGGATGGAGCGCCACCACATAGGCACTTATCTGTCCGTAACTACCTGAACGTCAACTACCCGAGGCGATGGATCGGCCGCCAGGCAGCCCGTGACAGAGCACTTCATCACTGGCCTCCAAGAAGCCCTGATCTTACCCCCTGCGATTTTTTCTTATGGGGGTATGTTAAGGATATGGTGTTTCGGCCACCTCTCCCAGCCACCATTGATGATTTGAAACGAGAAATAACAGCAGCTATCCAAACTGTTACGCCTGATATGCTACAGAGAGTGTGGAACGAGTTGGAGTATCGGGTTGATATTGCTCGAGTGTCTGGAGGGGGCCATATTGAACATCTCTGAACTTGTTTTTGAGTGAAAAAAACCTTTTTAAATACTCTTTGTAATGATGTATAACAGAAGGTTATATTATGTTTCTTTCATTAAATACACATTTTTAAAGTTGTGGTATTCTTTTTGAATCACCCTGTAGATTCGCGTGTGTCATACGTAATAGCTACAGTAAGTAATGGCATATTGTGTGACGGGCTCCATCCGGATTATCTCTCGAGAACAACGGAGGAAAGAGGAACGAAGAATGATGGAAACGAATAAAGCCAGAACCCTCCCGACGTTCTGTTGACTGTGCACTACACTGAAGTGGAATATCATAATTACTTCAGAGTTCGCAGATTGACAAAATGCTTCACAGAATTACTAATCTGATGATGAACACCGTGCTTGGAATCTCTAAGACAAATGATTAGGAGCCGACTGCTTAGTAACATATTACCAGTAGTACACCAGGTACCATTGCTTAAATTGCAAAAACTTCAGTAAGTGACGTCAGTATGTAGAATTGTTCGACGCAGGAGGTAATAAATAACTTCGATGAAAAGCTTCCGAGAACGATGGTCGGTAATATCCTGTAGTGGATTAACTGTTTAAAAAGCTAATATTTGTTTTAATCTTAGTCATACAACTATGTCAAAAGCAACAGCTGTTTACCGTTTTTATCGACAAGCATTGGAATATGCTTGCTTAAGCTTTCAACGTACGTAGTTAATTATCCATTTCCAATTGTACAAAACAAACAATACGGTTCGTCGACATACGATGATATTTACCTAGCGGTATTAGTTTCACAAAGCCAGTTTGGAAACGACTGCCGTACAATCGCAGACAACAATATTGCATCTGCACCAGTAACAATTTTTACCACGTTACGTAAAAGTTTCGAGATTTCTGTTGTTATATACTCAAACCACAAAATTATTCACCACGAAAAGAGTTATTTGCTTCACCGTTTTTGTAAGATGAACTTCTGAGACAAATGACTAGCATTAACAATTTTCATTCGTTTTATGGCTTGCTGTAATACTGTACTTATTGTTAGGCAGCGTTGATTTCTTGCAGATTTATATTAGTTGTAATACTGTTGACAGAATAATCTATCAGTTCATGTCTGATCCGGTATCTCATTTCTTCGATAGAACTGTCGTTCGTAGTTTCATATCATGCGTTAGAACTTGATATTTAAAGGAAATAGCAGCTATTCCGGTAGCTCATGCTTCTTTTCTCGTAATGTTACGCACAATATTTTTAAATAACAATTATAAAAAATAGTGTAATCAGTTTCATTAGTTTGAGCTCTAATGTGCATGTTTAACACTTTTGCCTTTGTATCAGGACGTGCATGTCATTTGTATCAGACATATCGAATTAAAATAAATAACCATTAATTAAATCTGTCAGTAATTAATTTGACTTGCAAACTGTAACAAATTGAGTGCATTTTACAAGGTCTGTGAAATCATATTGACATTTTTACTCAAAAAGAGGAATATACATCATTTGACAGAAAACTGTTGACGGAAACCTTTTCCCAAAAAAAAAAAAAAAAAAAAATAAACCAAACGCATTGAGTTATTTACACTTTCATTGGGCACAGCTAACTAAAGTTTATTACGACTGAGGGTTGCAATTAGCTAGGACCTTAATAATCATTGCCACTTTAGAAATAATCAATTCGAATTTAACAATCCTTAGTTCGGTTATGACTCTATTGTGAGCAATTTTTTAAAGCTACAAAACTTTTTAATTTCACTGTATAATGAATCTTTAATTTACCATCAGTAGATAAAATATGTATTGTTATTAGTGCATAATGTAATCCATTAATGACGTTAGTCAGCTGTATCTTCCAGGACATTCCTTCCCAATAATAATTATACTCCAAATGTACTGTCAGTTTAAGATAATTAGATAAAGTTACATTGATGATTTTCTCTACCTACCAATAATTCTTAGCATATGAAACGTCTTTCCGTCCAGAGTTTAATAAGTGGTGGATGACATTTTGATATACAATATGCGAATATTGTTCGACATGATTAGTTTTTTGTCGCATTGATTCGTCATAGACTCTAAGACAAAAGAATTAACAATTAATCACTAAGAAGATACTGTTGGATGCGATACAACTCATCATATATCAATCACTTTATTTTGTTCAATTCTGTATCCAAAATAACCATAGCATGACAGTCCCAGTGATGTTTGAGTCTTCACCTTTTTCCGAGATAGTGAATCCATATTTTTTTCTAATGTTTGCTTTTAACTTTGTCACGGGATTATAGTGTCACAAACAGTACTCGTAAATTGTGATCAGGCATTTAAAGAAATCATAAATATTACCCCGTCACAGCTGCAACATTTTCGGTGTAGCCTAGGTTCGGTGGGATTTCTGAATGAGTGTGAGCAGTCGTGGAATCGAGACGCCGGTCATCTTTGTCCTTATCAAAAGATCGTGCAAGTTGCTGAAAACTCATCGATGATTGATGTACGTTTCGTCTGCTCAGAAGCATTTGTCTTCTGGTTAAGCGCAACAACAGGCACTGTATACAGTAAACTAATCATTCATACTGATCAAAGACGTCACTATGTAAAAAGACTTTTCATGAGCAAAAATTACCGTGAACTAATATGACACAGGCAATAGTTTCTTCTGTACACGCCCCCATGTATCTTCTGACATGAAATAATGCAAATCGCAACATCTTGTTTAAAAATTCAGATATTATAATTTCAGGCATACGAAAACGTAAATACATTGAAGCTCGTATTTTACAATTCTAGAGATCCTTACAAAAATGGACCGTAAATCAACAAACATCAACTTAAAAATCCAAAACTTTATTTACAACCCGCCACAATAACACGAGAAGCAGTGAAATGAAAACAAGACATACTGCAAAAAAAGTAAGTAAACTGTTTATTATTTCAAAATTAATCGCCATAACTGTTAATATATTTATCCCACTGTGAGACAAGATGATAGGTGCCTCCATGGCATAATGTTTGCGGATGCCAACGGAGCCATGATTGAACTCAAGCGGGCACATCTTCATCCGAAGCAAACAGACGGTCACGGATGTCTTTCTTCAGGGCTCGATAAATGTGGATCTTGCAGGGAGAGAGATCAGGACTGCGTGGAGGAGGTGTAAGTGCTTCCCAGTGAATATTCTGCAGTGTAGTCGAAAAAATCCTCCCTGCAACCGAATGATACCGAATTATGGAAATTTTTTCTGTTCCTTGAAAATGCAATTCTACACATAGATTCATAGATGCTGTCCTTAGCGATCAGCATCGGCCGCAGGGCGCAGTCTACCAAATTCGCGATATGAAACTCAGCACAAGTGCACCCAGTCTCCTCTGATTTCCCATGGGTGTGCAGCCTTCCACTGCCCGCGAGAACAGAGAGGCAGAGACTCAGCTTCGTCACGGATTCGTGTGTCCCCCGTGTACCGAATGATGCTGTCAAGTGACAACGCGGGGCGTTTATCAGGGCTAGGTGGCGTGCGCTCTACACAATCTGTATGTGACTGCAGACGTAAAGCAAAGCTGTAAAGTGATACACAGGTGTTGGTCGGAACAGCATTAAGCCTCTTAGCAATGTTGTGTAATCCTAACTCTTTAGCGTCCAAAAGAAGACTTCAGTATATAATTCATTCAGAATTAGCGATATGAGACGATAAAACTAGGTGTCAATAAGAACTTCCTCTATTGTCGTGTACAGGGTGGTCCACTGATCATGACCGGCCCAAATATCTCAATAAGCGTCAAACGAAAAAACTACAAATGACGAAACTTGTCTAGTTTGAAAAGGGAAACCAGATGGCGCTATGGTTGGCCCGCTAGATGGCGCTGCCATAGGTCGTACGGATATCAACTGCGTTTTTTAAATAGGAACCCCCATTTTTATTACATATTCGTGTAGTACGTAAAGAAAAATGAATGTTTTAGTTGGACCACTTTTTTCGCTTTTTTTGATAGATGGCACTGTAATAGTCACAAACACATGACTCAATTTTAGACGAACAGTTGGTAATAGATAGGTTTTTAAAACTAAAACACACAACGTAGGTACGTTTGAACACTTTATTTCGGTTGTTCCAATGTGATACAAGTACCTTTCTGAATTCATCATTTCTGAGAACGCATGCTGTTGCAGCGTGATTACCTGTATATACCGCATTAATTCAATAAATGCTCAAAATGATGTCCGTCAACCTCAGTGCATTTGGCAATACGTGTAATGACATTCTTCTCAACAGCGAGTAGTTCGCCTACCGTAAAGTTCGCACATGCATTGACAATGCGCTGACGCATGTTGTCAGGTGTTGTCGGTGGATCACGCTAGCAAATATCCTTCAACTTTCCCCACAGAAAGAAATCCGGGGACGTCAGATTCGATGAACGTGCGGGCCATGGTATGGTGCTTAGACGACCAATCCACCTGTCATGAAATATGCTATTCAGTAGCCCTTCAACCGCACGCGAGTTATGTGCCGGATACCCATCATGTTGGAAGTACATCGCCATTCTGTCATGCAGTGAAACATCTTGTAATAACGTAGTTAGAACATTACGTAGGAAATCAGCATACATAGCACCATTTAGATTGCCATCGAGAAAATGGGGGCCAATTATTCTTCCTCCCATAATGCCGCACCATACATTAACCCGCCAAGGTCGCTGATGTTCCACTTGTCACAGCCATCGTGGATTTTCCGTTGCCCAATAGTGCATATTATGCCGGTTTACGTTACCGCTGCTGGTGAATGACGCTTCGTCGCTAAATAGAACGCGTGCAAAAAATTTGTCATCGTCCCATAATTTCTCTGTTGCCCAGTGGCAGAACCGTACACGACGTTCAAAGTCGTCGCCATGCAATTCCTGATGCATAGAAATATGGTACATGTGCAATCGATGTTGATGTAGCATTCTCAACACCGACGTTTTTGAGATTCCCGATTCTCGTGCAATTTGTCTGCTACTGATGTGCGGATTAGCCGCGACAGCAGCTAAAACACCTACATGGGCATCATCATTTGTTGTAGGTCGTGGTTGCCGTTTCACATGTGGCTGAACATTTCCTGTTTCCTTAAATAACGTAACTATCCGTCTAACAGTCCGGACACTTGGATGATGTCGTCCAGGATACCGAGCAGCATGCATAGCACACGTCCGTTGGGCATTTTGACCACAATAGCCATACATCAACACGATATCGATCTTTTCCCCAGTTGATAAACGGTCCATTTTAACACGGGCAATGTATCACGAAGCAAATACCGTCCGCATTGGCGGAATGTTACGTGATACCACGTACTTATACGTTTGTGACTTTTACAGCTCCATCTATCACAAAGCGAATAAAGTGGCCCAACTAAAACATTCATATTTATTTACGTACTACACGAATATGTAATAAAAAATTGGGATTCCAATTAAAAAAACGCAGTTGATGTCCGTTTGACCTATGGCAGCCCCATCTAGCGTGTCAACCATAGCGCCATCTGGTTTCCCCTTTCGAGCTAGACGAGTTTCGTTTGATGCTTATTTCGTGAGGTATTCGGCCCGGTCACTATCAATCGACCGCCACTTCGGAGACACACTTTTAGTACGCTAGACAAGCAGTCGACAACAGCCCGTCGACTTCTGAGGAGAGACAGAAAAAGGCATCCTGCAGCATGTATGGTGTCTTCTGAATTTCCGCCTCTCGACCATCGGCTGTAAAGAACAACTCGAAATACGCTGAATCACTGGAGAAATTAAACGTCAATAAATCAGCCTACCTTCAAGACTAAAGGCGTTGTTGTGTCTGTGTGGAACTAAATATTTCTCCACATTCTGATAATGTCAGCTCTGTCCTGTTCAGAGCACACTTCAAGCCACTGAAGAGGTAATTGAACATACTGTATATGTGCTACACAAGAAGCTACAGATAAGATGTTTTTCACGGAAACTTACGAAGTAGTACGTAAAACAATGTTATTTAGGTAGGAAAACATAAGAGTTGTTCTCTTCCTGTGGAATAATGAACAGAGCTTTTTTGTGGAGAGTTCCAGCAACTGATTATAATTTATTAAGCAGAGCTTTATTATCTGTCATATAGCTGATGGCCGACCGCGGTGGTCTAGCGGTTCTAGGCGCGCAGTCCGGAATCGCGCGACTGCTACGGTCGCAGTTTCGAATCCCGCCTCGGGCATGGATGTGTGTGATGTCATTAGGTTAGTTAGGTTTAAGTAGTTCTAAGTTCTAGGGGACTGATGACCACAGATGTTAAGTCCCATAGTGCTCAGAGCCATATAGCTGATGTATTTAAACTGTATTAAAACGAACTGTGTAAAAATTAATTTAAATCCTATCAGCTTTATTTAGGGAACTAGGAGCGTTCGAAGTTTGGAAGATGAATACGTCACGTTGTACATGATCTCCACATTCAGATGGATATTCTGCTAGCGGAATTTTCATTTCAGTGGGGGTGACCTGTTTTCTGATTGCATAACTCAATGCACCTTCTAAGCGATTTACGGAAGAGATGAAAAGTTGCTTGAGTTACGGAGCGCCAAGCTTCCTTGGACATAAATTTGACGCAAAGATCGATCATATTGTAGAATGTATTCTTACATAAGCGTTTACAAGTCGGGTCGGAAAGCACAAACAAGCAAGGTTAAACCTGTCACGGATACCGACGTTAAATATACAAGACATAGACATCCAAAGTGTATGTTGACATGTTACTGATGCTCGGCTAATGACATGTTGGCAATGAAGCAGCCATGGCCTGTGCCGTAAGGTATCATTATTAAACAGCTCCGTCAGCTAATACGTTCTTATGTGCTGAATAACGATTTCGAGAAAGAAGTAAGTTGAAGAGGCGCGGCGGTAGTAATGAAGACCATCAAGAAGTGAGGGTATACGACTATTTGCTTTAGCTGCTATACGCCCTGCTCCTAGTTTCACCTTGAGAGAAGTTGCTGCAGTCGCTGGTATCAGCCTTACATCGGTATGGCGTATAGTACACGGTCACAAGTTTTACTCGTGACACACTGACACAGGAGCTGGGTGAGAACGATTTCAGTGGGAGAGTTACTTTCTCAGAATGGACCGTGAACAATTTCTCTATGGACGCCAACAAAAGTGTTGTCTCCTCCCATGATTCCTCTTTCACAAATATGGTGCAATGAAACACTATAATCTGCATCACTGGGCCACAGAAAATCCTAAGTTGATACAACACGATCGTTCAAAAGAGGTGGCCCATTAATGTTGGTATGGAATATTTGGAGAATAAATCATCGGTCCACACTGTTTAGCAGGTACTCTGAAAGTTGAGATATATTGTGCTTTTACCGTCGACTATCTAGGTGCCCTCTTTAAATATATAATTCTGAACATTAGATGCCGTATGTGGAAGCAGCACGATAGTCACCCAGCCCTTTCTGAGCGTGATTTCGTGCAGGAACTGGACAACTGATTTCCTGGAAGATGATTAGGACGCTGTGGTCTTCAGGAATGGGGACTATGGTCTCCAAATTCAATACCAGCTTTTTTTTATATTTCAAAAGAATCATATTTGTGTCTCCGAAACCACAATCCCTGCTGACGTATAACAGCCCATCGAGGAAGCCTGTCGCTACGTTATACCAGCAACTTCACATCTCCTTACTTCGTTTAGAAGGTGCATTGGGTTGTACACACATTACAATAGGTCGTAACGTAATTAAACATTACACCATAATAACATCCACCTCTAACTAAAATAGATAGAATTTTGATATGAACTGACTTACACAGTTGGTTTAAATGCATCAAATACATGATTGAAAAAATTACGTCCTGCTAAAAAAATTATAAATTGTTACTGCAACTCTCTGGGAAATAATCTTATAACCTATATTTACGAATTTCGAGCATGCTGGAGTAGCTTGTCGGTCGGCAATTTCTGTTAGTCAGTACGAGGAGAAACAGGTCCAGAGTTGCAAATTTTAATTTTTTCATTCACCCGATGACTAGTTTCGGGATGATAGTCATCCTCAAATGATCGTAACATAGTCAAAAATGGTATTTCCGAAGATGTGAAACCATGTCAAAAATGTGCAACTAACAGTTAGAGCGTATACAGACAAAAAGAAAAGAAAAATTTGCAACTTTGAACTAGTTTTTCGTTGTACTTATAAGCTATGTTCATAGCTCCGCATAAGGAGTAACGTTTCATATCTTAGCCGATCTAAATAACTACTCCATTCACTTATGATTTCGTAAGTTAAAGAGAAAAACGCATTTATGGTATACCCTGTACATAGTATTCAAATTGAGTTTAATCTTTTTGATTTAGTATATCTATAAAAAAAGAAATATCTGCTGACAGCCAATAAAAATCCGGAAACTAGAGGAAGATTCTTCAAAAGATATGGTTGGGGCACAGTTTTGTGTGAGTGCAAAATATGGATAAAGGAGAAAATAGGTACTAATTGATTAGAAAAGTTTGAAATGAAGCATTACGGGAGACTATTTGCTTATAACATAGATTGATCAGGTAAGGAACGAAGAAATACTGGAAGGAGAAAAATGTCTACTAAAGAAGAATAGAGAGAGAGAGAGAGAGACAGAGAGAGAGAGAGGGGGATTGGCAACATATTACAAGTCATTGTAGAAAACAGTAATGGATCCAAACAAAGGAAAGGGTAGGCCTATGTACCGTTATACACTATCGCATCAAATGTACCTGTACATACTACGTAATGCGGAATCGACCAATAGACATCACGATAAAGGGACTCGACACTACAAAGATAGTATGGTGTTGTCAATAGTATCTTGTCAGCAGAAAAGCAGTAACATCACAATGGGTATGTAGGAATGCTCAATGACTCCGAACGTGGACTAGTTTTGGATGCCACCTGAGTAACAGTTCGATGAGGGACCCTTCTACAGCTTCCGGAATTGACTGTTGGTTATGTGACTGTGAACTGGAAATGCTGTGGAACAACCACAGCTAAACCAACGTATTACGTATTCACGGACAGGGGCCATTGTGGGAGGTGGTTGTACAAAATCACACGGAATCAACGGAAGGAATCATTTGTGAATTTCAGACTGCTACCTATAGTCCAGTTATCACAATGACTGTGCGTAGGGAGTTAAAAATAATTAGGTACAATGATAGAGCAGCTCCTCTTAACCCACAAATTTCTTACTCAGTTCTAAGCGACCCTTGACGTTGTATAATAACCGACGACACTGGACAGCGTGTGACTGGAAACGGGTGATTGTGAATGATGAATCTCGCTATACCTTGTGGTAATGCGGTGAAAGAGTTTCATTTTGTCGAATACAAGGAGAACGTTGCTGCCACCATGTTTAGTTTAACAATGAAGTAGTTGAATGTAATGATACCGTATGGGGTTGTTTTTCGTGGTTGGAGGGTGGTTCCTTTATTGCGCTTAAGAACACGCTGAATGCGGAATGATATGAACACATTTTACAGCACGTGTACTGCATATTGCAGAGGAACAGTTGTCAGACAATGATGGTTTGTATCAGCACTACAATGTACACTGTCATAAAGTAGCATCAGTGAGGCAACTGTTTGTGGACTGGCCTGTCCATAGTTCCCACTTGAATCCAATGCAATGCTTTTTGTGTGAATTAGAGCTTCGATTCCGCTCCAGTCCCCAGACACTCATATCACTACCTGAGAAATAAAATTATTACTATCCAAGGAAATGTGAATTATATGACCCATTTTAGCTTTTCGGGTAATAAACTGTAATTATGAAGAATAAATAAAAAATAAAGAAAATAATAGTCACTGCCTCCTCTGTTTTCGGGTCTTGAGGAAGAATGAACTGCCGTTCAGCCATTGAGACACCTCAGGGTACAAGCTGTCATAAAGGCACAAAGACATTTATGTCCAGTAACAGGTTTTCGGAGGCATTTGACAAGTTTATATGGCCGATAGGCTATCGTGCGGAATGCAGAACCTGTGCTATGGTGAGCCGACGAGTGAAAGTAATACGCAGCTGCATCAAAGGAACATCAGGTTTCACAACCAAAAGAGCAAAAAATTGATTTGAAATTTTAAAAAAATAAAAAAAAAACACTGTAAAAATTGAGTATCCTGCTCGGAATCCCGCCAGCGCCATCGGACGAACAGACACCTCAAATAAAGTGTCCATAACCTTCAACGTTACGTTTATCGTCAATAAGTCCGTAAAGTCTATCGCTAACCACTATGTCCATCCCAAGAAGTACCTTAACCCTGTCACTCTTTACTGTTGGAAGGAAGCAACAGAGCTGATGTCGTTTCTTGAGACAAGCAATTGTGCGGTGTATATTTGCTAAGAAAGATCTGTTACGCCATTTGTCTGTGAACAGTGTCGTCAGTAATATGATTTTAAAGTTCGCTTACATATATTATGTGAGCAAGTACTGGCCATTAACGGTGGAGATTACATAGGACAACCACAATACGACAAGTTATATGGGCAGTAGTCATAAAGTTTTTAATTATCACCTCCAAAAATGAAGTTATGACCACAAAACTTGCTTGTGGTATTAGTGCATCTCTACATATTCACTCTTCAATTCGACACATTGTTGTGAACGATGGAATACTTGCAAAAACCTTGGTTGTGGACGTGTGTGTTTTGGCTGTTTGGGATGAATTTCACCTAGAAAATTACCAAATCAACTCGTCGTTTGAAATACCTCCTGGAAAATCATTTCTTCATTCGCGGAAAGAGAAATAAATCACTGAATGCCATACCAAGAGACTACGGGGTGAGACAGACTCCGATATCGCAAAGAAGCGGCATACACAGAATGTTGCTGAGGGGGAAAAAATCGTCTCCTTTTACTGCTTCGGGCGACACATCGTATTGTTATTTTTCTGTCATCTCGTTAGAAGGCTTCGGAAGTATTCTCTTGTTACATTTTTGTCCTTTGGGATTAGTCTTTTTGCACCACGCAATTATGGCCCCAAAAAACACTCAGCTTCACCTCGCTTGATGATGGCTTTTCAACAGTGAAGAATCCCCGTATTTAGACATTTGCGAATCGGCATCGACGTTGGTTATTTATGACATATGAAAATTTGTATCGGACGTTGACACGAAACTGGATTTCCCACTTATCGAGAGCGGTCGTCTCTACCACAGCTGTAATCGTCGGAACAATGTCTATTCCTTCACACATACATGCTTGTCTGAACGACTATGTAATATGAAGATACAGACACTGTATAATCACAGACATTGTAACCATCGAAGAATCCGCGTGTTTTCTCTGCTTTCTTTCCTTTTTTGTCTCAGGTCATAGTGATACTGGGGACCTTAACAGTAGTCTGTTTGTATTGACTCCTCTAGCGGCGTGTTACGGTACTACAGTGCAAGAGTTTCAGCGTTTACCACGACTACAAACTTGTACCTACAAACAATGAAAAAATTATTTATGTAACTATTTTTTTGGTTGATAATTAAAACTATTTGAATACTCCTTGTAAACATAGTGCGTTAATTTCATTCTAGTTCGGCTTGTTTCATTTTCTCGGAACTCATCATTGGAGGCATCACAATTCCATATCAGACATGAATTATGCCAACCACACTGCAAATTATAGATGTGAAGCATGTGATTTGTCCATGGTGTGCCAAAACACAAGTGCAGATAAAGGTCTGCCTTGCCTGTTAAATTAATATGAGATCCAAACATGTAACATACGAAGTGCATTCAAGTTCTAAGGCCTCCGATTTTTTTTCTAATTAACTACTCACCCGAAATCGATGAAACTGGCGTTACTTCTCGACGTAATCGCCCTGCAGACGTACACATTTTTCACAACGCTGACGCCATGATTCCATGGCAGCGGCGAAGGCTTCTTTAGGAGTCTGTTTTGACCACTGGAAAATCGCTGAGGCAATAGCAGCACGACTGGTGAATGTGCGGCCACAGAGTGTGTCTTTCATTGTTGGAAAAAGCCAAAAGTCACTAGGAGCCAGGTCAGGTGAGTAGGGAGCATGAGGAATCACTTCAAAGTTGTTATCACGAAGAAACTGTTGCGTAACGTTAGCTCGATGTGCGGGTGCGTTGTCTTGGTGAAACAGCACACGCGCGGCTCTGCCCGGACGTTTTTGTTGCAGTGCAGGAAGGAATTTGTTCTTCAAAACATTTTCGTAGGATGCACCTGTTACCGTAGTGCCCTTTGGAACGCAATGGGTAAGGATTACGCCCTCGCTGTCCCAGAACATGGACACCATCATTTTTTCAGCACTGGCGGTTACCCGAATTTTTTTTGGTGGCGGTGAATCTGTGTGCTTCCATTGAGCTGACTGGCGCTTTGTTTCTGGATTGAAAAATGGCATCCACGTCTCATCCATTGTCACAACCGACGAAAAGAAAGTCACATTCATGCTGTCGTTGCGCGTCAACATTGCTTGGCAACATGCCACACGGGCAGCCATGTGGTCGTCCGTCAGCATTCGTGGCACCCACCTGGATGACACTTTTCGCATTTTCAGGTCGTCATGCAGGATTGTGTGCACAGAACCCACAGAAATGCCAACTCTGGAGGCGATCTGATCAACAGTCATTCGGCGATCCCCCAAAACAATTCTCTCCACTTCCTCGATCATGTCGTCAGACCGGCTTGTGCGAGCCCAATGTTGTTTCGGTTTGTTGTCACACGATGTTCTGCCTTCATTAAACTGTCGCACCCACAAACGCACTTTCGACACATCCATAACTCCATCACCACATGTCTCCCTCAACTGTTGATTAATTTCAATTGGTTTCACACCACGCAAATTCAGAAAACGAATGATTGCACGCTGTTCAAGTAAGGAAAACGTCGCCATTTTAAGTATTTAAAACAGTTCTCATTCTCGCCGCTGGCGGTAAAATTCAATCTGACGTACGGTGCTGCCATCTGTGGGACGTATTGACAATGAACGCGGCCTCATTTTAAAACAATGCGCATGTTTCTATCTCTTTCCAGTCCGGAGAAAAAAAATCGGAGGCCTTAGAACTTGAATGCACCTCGTACAGCTGAGTGGGCAGGCGAATGACACAAGTGGGTGAGCTAGGTGGGCTTCGCAGCGGGTGTAGCGCGGGCCAGCATCGCTGGTGAACCGTAGGCGCTGCTATCGAGCGGTTGCCGTACCGCCCATCTCTGCGAGGCATCACACCGTCCACTCTACCACGTCCCCAGGCTCTGATCAAATTTGTTCTTACCGCCAGACTCATTTTGCCATTACATTAGCACTACCACCGATAAGCCAGAGAGGAATTTTCTTTTCTGCCCACAACGGTGATACAGTTTGTCCAATTTCGCTACAAATGATTATTGCTTTAACATAATTAGACACCTAGGGTTAGGTCTATGCTACGCATAAGATTTCCATTTAACTGCCAAAGAGAAAACCCAGGAAATTTCCAAAACCTGCTTGTAGGCTGAATATTTAACTTAACCACACGGCTGAAATCAAGAACGCTTCCTTATATTGACGGTAATACTTTTTTTTAAATAAATTATTAATCAATGTTTTCATAGACTTTCATGGTTATTTATAAATATTCTGTGATGAGGAAGAGAGAGACCACAGTGACAGAGAAGGGAAAAGATTAGATTGGTATTCGTACGATGCGAAAGTAATTTTAGGTGATTTCAATGTTGAAGAAATTACTTTGAATTTATGATTATTAATTTTCAATAACATGCTGATGACCATTAGACGTGTTGTATTGTAATAGGTGAACTCGATCTATATCTGCTGCAGAGTAGTTGCATTTCGTCCGATTTTACCCCCATTTAGACGACGGTGGAAATGTCGACGATGTGCGTTTTTTGTCTGGAAAAAAAAAAGAAAATGAACTTTGACTCAGGTTACTTGATAGTGACGCACTACACTCTGTGATCTCATGTTTGTGCTCAGTACCTCTCAGGCGTATAACCAATTACACGCTGTCCACTCACATTAATGTGTCCACCCGTTAAAAGCTTGAATAGCTGCGAGACGCGCTGGAAGAGAGTTATTGACGTTCTGCAAGGTACCAACAGTGATATATAGCCATGCCGATTTGTGTCGTGGCCACCTGCATTAGGTCGGTTGACGATCCATGGTACGAACAGCCCGATCGAGGTGCCCCCACATATTCTCGATTGGTCTAGCTCGGGGCAGACAGGTGGACAGGTGAGTACGGTAAACTCGTCCTCCTGCTCTTAGAACCATACACGTAACCTGCGAGCAGTGTGGCACACTGTATTGTTCTGCTGGTAGATGCTAAAATAAATTGCATGTAGAGAGGGCCAGAGCCCGCAAGGATAGATGCATACCTTCCTTGATCTACTGTGCCTTTCTGGATGACGAGATCGCCCTGGGAATGCCACGAAAACATTCCCCAGATTCCTCTTTGCTTTGAGACGTTTCATGCCGTACACTCAACGGCCATCTCACCGATGGAGCATAAAACCTGATTCACATGAAAAGATACCCTGTCGTCACTCAGTGGGCTTTCAGTTGCAGTAATGGCGTGTAAATTCCAGCGTCTGTCGCCGGCGATCAGCAGTCAGCATGGAAGCATGAACCAGCCACCCTCTGCACAAGTCCGTACAAAACGTTTGGTTAAGGGTCGCTGAGGAGACACTTTTGATAGCCCCTCGGTTCACCTGGCCCGTCAGTTCTTCGACAGTTGGCTGTCTATTCGCCCGTACACATTTCCTCAGCAGTCGTTCACCCTTGTCATCTATGGCCCGTGGTGGATCACAGCAGAGTTGGCGCCGGCTTTCGCTAGCGCCATTTTGCTATGCGCGGTAACTTTAGCCCTGTCGTACATCGGACAGTTTACAGATTTGTCCGTCTCGGAAATGGTTCCACCCTTGGGACGAAAGCCAATGGTGACGCCTTCATGTAAGTCATGTAAATAGCTCCGTTTCCGCATTACGGCGAGCACTGTTTCCCGCGTCCCCCGAACACGCTTTACATACCCTCCACTGCTAGTGCTGCTACCTGCCATCTACGAGTCGTTATTCCACGTTGACGTCGAACATAGGCGGCGGTCGCATTAATGTGACCGGACCGTGTAAAATACGCCCAGTGTCGCCAGAACGCATGTCTCTAACTGAAGTTGTTCACCATGACGTGTCTTGATCTGCCACCCCTACATGTTTGAAACACCCCATATGTGGTGTCACTGCCAGACACCACATTTGCTAGGTGGTAGCCTTTAAATCGGCCGCGGTCCATTAGTATACGTCGGACCCGCGTGTCGCCACTATCAGTGATTGCAGACCGAGCGCCGCCACACGGCAAGTCTAGTCTAGAGAGACTCCCTAGCACTCGCCCCAGTTGTACAGCCGACTTTGCTAGCGATAGTTCACTGACAAAACACGCTCTCATTTGCCGAGACGATAGTTTAGCATAGCCTTCAGCTACGTCATTTGCTACGACCTAGCAAGGCGCCATTATCAGTTACTATTGACACTGAATCATGTACCGTCCAGACCGACGTTCACCATTAATGGATTAAAGTTAAGTATTCCACAAGCTACGTCCTTCTTTCTAAATTCTAATTTCCTTGTCCTGTTCCATACCTCACGCCAGCCTTCGTGAGCTACAACGCGTGCCTTTCGGCCTCCTCCTAGTAACACGGTGTTGGCTCTCCTGCCAACCAAAACACCATATAGCATCATACTACATACATATCGCGAAAAGAGGGTAAAATCAGTAAGTTTAAATTGATTTCATACAGAGCTAGAGTCGATTACATCGCTCTACAGTATCGACAGGAACACGTAGCGAGGAAAAGTGATAATGGTATCCAAAATGCCATGCTCCATATACCTTAAGATGACTTGCACGGTTTATATGTGGATGTAGACTGAATTTCCACGTTTGTCATAAAAAGTAAGACACAACACACTTCTAGCAGAACACGCACGATGCAGGTGATAAGTACCTGATTGTAGAGTACACATCATTTTGGTTCAAAAGTGGTTCAAATGGCTCTGAGCACTATGGGACTTAACTTCTGAAGTCATCAGTCCCCTAGAACTTAGAACTACTTAAACCTAACTAACCTGGATCACCCGTGGTCTAGGGGTAGCGTCTTTGATTCATAAACAATACGTCTTCGGTCCCGGGTTCGATCCCCGCTACTGCCTAAATTTTGATAAATAATCAGCATTGGCGGCCGAAGACTTCCGGCATAAGAAGTCAGCCTCATTCTGCCAACGGCATTGTCGAAGAGGGCGGAGTAGCGGATAGAGGTTCAGGGCACTCTCTTGTCCTAGGGGTGGGAAATTGCCCCTAAAGGCGAAAGAATCAGCAATGATCAACGACATGAGGATGCAGAAGGCAATGGAAACCACTGCATTAAAGACACGTAACGTGTATCCACAGGACATGTGGCCTGTAATTGAAGAAGTGTCATGATGATCTCTCCATTGGCAAAAGATTCCGGAATAGTCCCCCATTCGGATCTCCGGGAGAGGACTGCCAAGGGGGAGGTTACCATGAGAAAAAGATTGAATAATCAGCGAAAGGATAACGTTCTACGAGTCGGGGCGTGGAATGTCAGAAGCTTGAACGTGGTAGGGAAACTAGAAAATCTGAAAAGGGAAAAGCAAAGGCTCAATCTAGATATAGTAGGGGTCAGTGAAGTGAAGTGGAAGGAAGACAAGGATTTCTGGTCAGATGTGTATCGGGTAATATCAACAGCAGCAGAAAATGGTATAACAGGTGTAGGATTCGTTATGAATAGGAAGGATATTGAAAGGGTAATGCAGTATGTAAAGGGGGACGAAAATCTAATAGTCATGGGCGACTGGAATGCAGTTGTAGGGGAAGGAGTAGAAGAAAAGGTTACAGGAGAATATGGGCTTGGGACAAGGAATGAAAGAGGAGAAAGACTAATTGAGTTCTGTAACAAGTTTCAGCTAGTAATAGCGAATGCCCTGTTCAAGAATCACAAGAGGAGGAGGTATACTTGGAAAAGGCCGGGAGATACGGGAAGATTTTAATTAGATTACTTCATGGTCAGACAGAGATTCCGAAATCAGATACTGGACTGTAAGGCGTACCCAGGAGCAGATATAGACTCAGATCACAATGTAGTAGTAATGAAGAGTAGGCTGAAGTTCAAGACATTAGTCAGAAGGAATCAATACGCAATGAAGTGGGATACGGAAGTACTAAGGAATGACGAGATACGTTTGAAGTTCTCTAACGCTATAGATAAAGCAATAAGGAATAGCGCAGTAGGCAGTACAGTTGAAGAGGAATGGACATCTCTAAAAAGGGCCATCACAGAAGCTGGGAAGGAAAACATAGGTACGAAGAAGGTAGCTGCGAAGAAACCGTGGGTAACAGAAGAAATACTTCAGTTGATTGATGAAAGGAGGAAGTACAAACATGTTCCGGGAAAATCAGGAATACAGAAATACAAGTTGCTGAGGAATGAAATAAATAGGAGGTGCAGGGAAGCTAAGACGAAATGGCTGCAGGAAAAATGTGAAGACATCGAAAAAGATATGATTGTCGGAAGGACAGACTCGACATACAGGAAAGTCAAAACAACCTTTGGTGACATTAAAAGCAACGGTGGTAACGTTAAGAGTGCAACGGGAATTCCACTGTTAAATGCAGAGGAGAGAGCATATAGGTGGAAAGAACACATTGAAAGCCTCTATGAGGGTGAAGATTTGGCGGATGTGATAGAAGAAGAAACAGGAGTTGATTTAGAAGAGATAGGGGATCCAGTATTAGAATCGGAATTTAAAAGAGCTTTGGAGGACTTACGGTCAAATAAGGCAGAAGGGATAGATAACATTTCATCAGAATTTCTAAAATCATTGGGGGAAGTGGCAACAAAACGACTATTCACAATGGTGTGTATAATATATGAGTCTGGCGATATACCATCTGACTTTCGGAAAAGCTTCATCCACACAATTCCGAAGACGGCAAGAGCTGACAAGCGCGAGAATTATCGCACAATCAGCTTAGCAGCTCATGCATCGAAGCTGCTTACAAGAATAATATACATAAGAATGGAAAAGAAAATTGAGAATGCGCTGGGTGACGATCAGTTTGGCTTTAGGAAAAGTGAAGGGACGAGAGACGCAATTCTGACATTACGGCTAATAATGGAAGCAAGGCTAAAGAAAAATCAAGACACTTTCATAGGATTTGTCGACCTGTAAAAAGCGTTCGACAATATAAAATGGTGCAAGCTGTTAGAGATTCTGAAAAAAGTAGGGGTAAGCTATAGGGAGAGACGGGTCATATACAATATGTACAACAACCAAGAGGGAATAATAAGAGTGGACGATCAAGAACGAAGTGCTCGTATTAAGGAGGGTGTAAGACAAGGCTGTAGCCTTTCGCCCCTACTCTTCAATCTGTACATCGAGGAAGCAATGATGGATATAAAAGAAAGGTTCAGGAGTGGAATTAAAATACAAGGTGAAAGGATATCAATGATACGATTCGCTGATGACATTGCTATCCTGAGTGAAAGTGAAGTAGAATTAAATTATCTGCTGAACGGAATGAACAGTCTAATGAGTACACAGTATGGTTTGCGAGTAAGTCGGAGAAAGACGAAGGTAATGAGAAGTAGTAGAAATGAGAACAGCGAGAAACCTAACATCAGGATTGATGTTCACGAAGTCAATGAAGTTAATGAATTCTGCTACCTAGGCAGTAAAATAACCAATGACGGACGGAGCAAAGAGGACATCAAAAGCAGACTCGCTATGGCAAAAACGGCATTTCTGGCCAAGAGAAGTCTACTAATATCCAATACCGGCCTTAATTTGAGGAAGGGAGTACAGCATTGTATGGTAGTGAAACATGGACTGTGGGAAAACCGGAACAGAAGAGAATCGAAGCATTTGAGATGTGGTGCTATAGACGAATGTTGAAAATTAGGTGGACTGATAAAGTAAGGAATGAGGAGGTTCTACGCAGAATCGGAGAGGAAAGGAATATGTGGAAAACACTGATAAGGAGAAGGGACAGGATGATAGGACATCTGCTAAGACATGAGGGAATGACTACCATGGTACTAGAGGGAGCTGTAGAGGGCAAAAACTGTAGGGGAAGACAGAGATTGGAATACGTCAAGCAAATAATTGAGGACGTAGGTTGCAAGTGCTACTCTGAGATGAAGAGGTTAGTACAGGAAAGGAATTCGTGGCGGGCCGCATAAAACCAGTCAGTAGACTGATGACAAAAAAAAAAAAAACCAAAGGACGTCACACATTCATGCCCGATGCAGGATTCGAACCTGTGACCGTAGCGGTCGCGCAGTTCTAGACTGTAGCACCTAGAACCGCTCGGCCACTCCGGCCGGCTCATCATTTTGGAAACTGCTGCAGTAGCTCAGTTCTGTAGTGTAGTGCAACATCCACAGTGTCACCAAACGTAGTTCGTGTACTACCTAACCACAATATTGTTGCACTTGCTCTCCCGTGGCCGTTATCAAAATATGGTTCGAATGGCTCTAAGCACTATGGGACTGAACATCTGAGGTCATCATTCCCCTAGACTTAGAGCTACTTAAACCTAACTAACCTAAGGACATCACACACATCCATGCCCGGGACAAGATTCGAAATTGCGACCGTAGCAGCAGCGCGGTTCCGGCCTGAAGCGCCTAGAACCGCTCGGTCACAACGGCCGGCGGCCATTATCACAAACATGTGGAGACGATACAATAAACAACCACAGTAGTGACTAAAGAAAGCACCCTGTGAAGCACGAAAAGAGGCAGTGAAAACTCTTGCCCTATGTAGACAGGTATTATCTTGCTGGAATATACGCCCATGATGGCCGGCCATTAAGGGCAACGAAACGGGGCGTAGAATATCGTCGATGTACCACTGTGCTGAAAGGGTGCCTCGGATGACAAACAAAGGAGTCCTACTATGTGATGAAATGGTATCTCAGACCACATCACTCTTGGTTGTCGAGCCATATGACGACCCATCCCAACGTCGCTCAGAGCGCCTACAGACGTCTTCATCCTGGAATATCATTGACTGAAACAGAATTGCATTCAGTGATGACGTCTGCACCGAATTGAGCTCCGATGACCATCGAAGACGACTCTAGAGAAGCTCTGGACACTGGTAGGTTACCAGTCTGACTGTCGCCGTCATGTGGCCCGACAACGAGGAATGATGGTCTGGGATGCCATTTCATTTCTTAGCAGGTCCTATTTGGTTCTCACCTGCAGCACCCTTACAGCACAGCAGTACGTCGACGATATTCTGTGTCCCCTTTTGTTGCCCACAATGGAAGACATAAAGGGAGTAGATTTCAGCAATTAATGCCCCGTCTGCACACGGTGAGAATTTCTACTGTGTGTATTGTGTATGTACCAGGGACCTAGAAACGACGGAGAGGCTTCGTCCCCGTCGTAGCCCTCAGTGGTTCACAACCCCACAACAGGCTACAGAAGTCCACTCACCCCACCGCCGCCCCACACTGAACCCAGAGTTGTGCGGTTCGGCCCCAGTGGACCACGCTGGGAACGTCTCATACCAGACGAGTGTAGACCCAAATATTTCCGCGTTAGAGTAATTATGGTATATGCGTACATGGAGACAGTGTCTGCACCGCAATCGCCGACACAGTGTAACTGAGGCAGAATAAGGGGAACCAGCCCGCATTCGCCGAGGCAGATGGGAAACCGCCTTAAAACCATCCACAGGCTGGCCGGCACACCGGACCTCGACACGGATACGTGCCGGGCACCGGCACGCCTTCCCGCTCGGGAAGTAGCGCGTAAGACCGCGCTGCTAGCCGGGAGGGTGAGAGTTTCTAGTAGTCGCCTTCGTGCCTCTCAAACCCGACCTTTGCTGGATCTTTCCCGGATCTTACCCCAAGTGAGAGCATTTGCTGCGTTATGGGCAGGGCACTCTAACCAGCTCGGGATGTTGACGGTTTAACGCGCCAGTTGACAAGTTGTCCTTTATTAGCACATCCAACAACACTGTCACTGAATGCCAATAATCATTTGTTTCTCTGTACATCACATCAAACGATTTCTGTCCCATTCGGATACTCTCTTGCCGCGCGGGATTAACCGTGCGGTCTTAGGCGCTGCAGTCATGGACTGTGCGGCTGGTCCCGGTGGAGTTTAGAGTCCTCCCTCGGGCATGGGTGTGTGTGTTTGTCCTTAGGATAATTTAGGTTAAGTAGTGTGTAAGCTTAGGGACTGATGACCTTAGCAGTTAAGTCCCATAAGATTTCACACACATTTGAACATTTTTTCTTTTTGATAATTCCTTCGCGATTATTTTTTTTATTTTTTTTTTAGTGTACTGTAAATGATTCAGAGTGCCCCGTGAAGTATCACGAGAAAAACTCGCGTTACGGAGACCGAAGCGTCCCCATTCCAAGTAGTATTGTGGTTGACAAATACTGGCCCGAATCGAGCGTGGATTTGTCAGTCAGTGCAGTATGTACATAATTATGATGATGGCGTTTAAACACGCGTGTGCAGATGGTATGATGAACGCGTCCTTTGGGATGGCCATCCGCAAATTTGCCGCCCGCAGTGGCGGGCCTTTGAGGTGCAGCGCGGCACGGCAGCCAGCGGTCCGTGCGCCGGCCGCGTGGGTTCTGCATTCACACCGCCGTGAGCGTCGCACCCAGGGCTGCCAGTATGGGATGAATTACGCGGCGCTGCCAATGTAATCAGACCAGCCGCTACCTGCCAGCGCAACGCGCGGGCCGGCTGGCGGCAAAGCTGCCGCTCTGCTGTTTGCCTCCCCGCTGGCAGCGCAATCACACCGCGGTGGAAACACAAACGCAGCCCGTTCTCTTCCTGCCTAAGGGGACGCATTTCAAAGACGTAATTACCGCACACTCTTCACACTGCAATATTTACCACATTTACCAAACTTCCATTGCGATACATACACTGAGGTGACAAAAGTCACGGGATTCCTCCTAATATCGTGTCCGGTCTCATTTTGCCAGGCAGGCGTGGCGTGGACTCAACAAGTTGTTGGAAGTCCCACATACAGGGTGTTACAAAAGGGTACGGCCAAACTTTCAGGAAACACTCCTCACACACAAAGAAAGAAATTATGTTATGCGGACATGTGTCCGGAAACGCTTACTTTCCATGTTATAGCTCATCACATTATTCATGGAATGGAAACACACAGCAACAGAACGTACCAGCGTGACTTCAAACACTTTGTTACAGGAAATGTTCAAAATGTCCTCCGTTAGCGAGGATACATGCATCCACCCTCCGTCGCATGGAATCCCTGATGCGCTGATGCAGCCCTGGAGAATGGCGTATTGTATCACAGCCGTCCGCAATACGAGCACGAAGAGTCTCTACATTTGGTACCGGGGTTGCGTAGACAAGAGCTTTCAAATGCCCCCATAAATGAAAGTCAAGAGGGTTGAGGTCAGGAGAGCGTGAAGGCCATGGAATTGGCCCGCCTCTACCAATCCATCGGTCACAGAATCTGTTGTTGAGAAGCGTACGAACACTTCGACTGAAATGTGCAGGAGCTCCATCGTGCATGAACCACATGTTGTGTCGTACTTGTAAAGGCACATGTTCTAGCAGCACAGGTAGAATATCCTGTATGAAATCGTGATAACGTGCTCCATTGAGCATAGGTGGAACGAAACTAAAATGAGCTCTAACATGGAAATTAAGCGTTTCCGGACAGATGTCCACATAACATCTTTTCTTTATTTGTGTGTGAGGAATGTTTCCTGAAAGTTTGGCAGTAGCTTTTTGTAACACCCTGTAGAAATACAGAGCCACGCTGCCTCTACAAGTGACCATAATTACGAATGTGTTGCCGGTGCAGGACTTTGTGCACGAACTGACCTCTCGATTATGTCCCATAAATCATCGAGGGGATTCAGTCCGCGCAATCTGGGTGGCCAAATAACTCACTCACTTGTCCAGAATGTTCTTCAAGCGAATCGCGAACAACTGCGGTCCGGTGACATGAGGCATCGTCATCCATAAAAAATTTCATCGTTGTTTGGGAACATAGAGACCATGAAGTGCTGCAAATGGTCTCCAAGTAGCCGGACATAATTTTTTCCATTCAGTGATCGGTTCAGTTGAAGCAGAGATCCCAATCCATTCCATGCAAACACAACCCATATCATTATGGAGTCACCGCCAGCTTACACAATACCTGGTTGACAACTTGGGTGGCCGGCCGCTGTGGTGGAACGGTTCTAGGCGGTTCAGTCCGGAACCGCGCTGTTGCTACGGTCGCAGGTTCGAATCCTGCCTCGGGCATGGATGTGTGTGATGTCTTTAGGTTAGTTAGGTTTAAGTAGTTCTAAGTCTAGGGTACAGATGACCTCGGATGTTAAGTCTCATAGTGCTTAGAGCCATTTGAACAACTTGGGTCCGTGGCTACGTAGGGCCTCAGCCACAATCCAACCTTCCCGTCAGCTCTTACCAACTGAAATCGGAACTCATCTGACCAGTTAATGGTTTTCCAGTCGTCTAGGGTCCATTCGATATGATCAGGAGCCCAGGAGGGGGACTGCAGCCGACGCCGTGCTGCTAGGAAAGGCAGTCGCGTCGGTCGTAAGCTGCCATAGACCATTAACGCCATATTTCGCCGGACTGTCCTAACGGATACATTCGTTGTACCTCTCACGTTGATCTCTGCGGTTATTGCTCGCGTTGTTGCTATTATATTAGCACTGACTGCTCTACCCAAACGCCACTGTTATCGCTCGTTAAATGAAGGCCGTCGGCCAATCCGTTGTACATGGTGAGATGTAATTGCTGAAATTTGGTATTCTCGACACTCTCTTGACACTGTGAATCTCGTAACACTGAATTCCGAAATGGGAGGTCCCATGCATCTCTTTCCATCTACCAATCAGTTTCCGATTTCCGACCATAATCACGTCGGAAATCTCTTCACAGCAGTAACATGAGTACAAATGATAGATCCACCAAAGTATAGTCTTATGACTCGTGTACGAATGTTCAAATGTGTGTGAAATCTTATGGGACTTAACTGCTAAGGTCATCAGTCCCTAAGCTTACACACTACTTAACCTAAAGTATCCTAAGGACAAACACACACACCCATGCCCGAGGGAGGACTCGAGACTCGCGTACGGGATATTACCGCTATCCCATGACTATAGTCCTCATAGGGCCGGCTGAAGACCTAAGTGTCTGAAGTGGACGCTTGGGGGTGTCAAGCTGAGGGCGGTGCCATTGGCATCCAGCTGCAAAATTTGAACACCGGGCGAAAAATAAACGGTAGAGACAACTGACAACGATGAAAGTATATAATAATACTCGTAAAAGCAAGGAGCTTCCAGTAAAATAAAATGAATGTGCGGAAGCTACCGATTTCAGTGTGAGATAATTAAACCCCAGTTCTTCAAAGAATCGAACTCAAGTGCGTTCAACAGCTTCAAATGTCGATTACTTTACACATAAGTTAATGTGATATACACTCCTGGAAATTGAAATAAGAACACCGTGAATTCATTGTCCCAGGAAGGGGAAACTTTATTGACACATTCCTGGGGTCAGATACATCACATGATCACACTGACAGAACCACAGGCACATAGACACAGGCAACAGAGCATGCACAATGTCGGCACTAGTACAGTGTATATCCACCTTTCGCAGCAATGCAGGCTGCTATTCTCCCATGGAGACGATCGTAGAGATGCTGGATGTAGTCCTGTGGAACGGCTTGCCATGCCATTTCCACCTGGCGCCTCAGTTGGACCAGTGTTCGTGCTGGACGTGCAGACCGCGTGAGACGACGCTTCATCCAGTCCCAAACATGCTCAATGGGGGACAGATCCGGAGATCTTGCTGGCCAGGGTAGTTGACTTACATCTTCTAGAGCACGTTGGGTGGCACGGGATACATGCGCCGGCCGCGGTGGTCTCGCGGTTCTAGGCGCGCAGTCCGGAACCGTGCTACTGCTACGGTCGCAGGTTCGAATCCTGCCTGGGGCATGGATGTTTGTGATGTCCTTAGGTTAGTTAGGTTTAAGTAGTTCTAAGTTCTAGGGGACTAATGACCACAGCAGTTGAGTCCCATAGTGCTCAGAGCCATTTGAACCATTTTGGGATACATGCGGACGTGCATTGTCCTGTTGGAACAGCAAGTTCCCTTGCCGGTCTAGGAATTGTAGAACGATGGGTTCGATGACGGTTTGGATGTACCGTGCACTATTCAGTGTCCCCTCGACGATCACCAGTGGTGTACGGCCAGTGTAGGAGATCGCTCCCCACACCATGATGCCGGGTGTTGGCCCTGTGTGCCTCGGTCGTATGCAGTCCTGATTGTGGCGCTCACCTGCACGGCGCCAAACACGCATACGACCATCATTGGCACCAAGGCAGAAGCGACTCTCATCGCTGAAGACGACACGTCTCCATTCGTCCCTCCATTCACGCCTGTCGCGACACCACTGGAGGCGGGCTGCACGATGTTGGGGCGTGAGCGGAAGACGGCCTAACGGTGTGCGGGACCGTAGCCCAGCTTCATGGAGACGGTTGCGAATGGTCCTCGCCGATACCCCAGGAGCAACAGTGTCCCTAATTTGCTGGGAAGTGGCGGTGCGGTCCCCTACGGCACTGCGTAGGATCCTACGGTCTTGGCGTGCATCCGTGCGTCGCTGCAGTCCGGTCCCAGGTCGACGGGCACGTGCACCTTCCGCCGACCACTGGCGACAACATCGATGTACTGTGGAGACCTCACGCCCCACGTGTTGAGCAATTCGGCGGTACGTCCACCCGGCCTCCCGCATGCCCACTATACGCCCTCGCTCAAAGTCCGTCAACTGCACATACGGTTCACGTCCACGCTGTCGCGGCATGCTATCAGTGTTAAAGACTGCGATGGAGCTCCGTATGCCACGGCAAACTGGCTGACACTGACGGCGGCAGTGCACAAATGCTGCGCAGCTAGCGCCATTCGACGGCCAATACCGCGGTTCCTGGTGTGTCCGCTGTGCCGTGCGTGTGATCATTGCTTGTACAGCCCTCTCGCAGTGTCCGGAGCAAGTATGGTTGGTCTGACACACCGGTGTCAATGTGTTCTTTTTTCCATTTCCAGGAGTGTATTTGTGTTAAGCATGGAAGCCTGAAAAAGTTTGGAAAAGTTTTTAATTTTTGTTAGAAATTTGTTGGAAGTTGCTAAGCGCTGTCATCATAAAACACTCGATGAAAACAGTCCACCAAGCTTTTTCTCATCTCAGTGTTTATGATGCCTTAACTTCTGAATTACGAGTCGTACTCGTACAATGATACAATTTTGTAGGTCCATTCAGTGGTACAGTATGAATAGCGAAAATGTAGTAAGCGCTTAACCTTTTCTTTAATTTCATCATTTTACGGATATGTCAGCGAGAAAAAGTTCCGCCAAGCTTAGAAGTTATGTGTAAAGCTTGTTGGAGTGGGTGAGTGCTGTCACCCTCAGAGTACTGCTGAAGTGCGGACTCGCACTTCCCAAGTGTAATACTTGTCTTAGCGTGTTAAACTTTAAACTTCCTAAGGAGTAGATTTAACAGCATTTTAAATTTTTGAATTCGGTCAATAACCACGCGAACTATTGGGAATCAATTTTTTGGAAGCCTTTTTGTACGAAGTCATAATTTATGGATCGTGCTGTAGCTAATTACAAGTATTAGATCTCCAATAGTATGTTACATACAAAATAAGCACAAATGTCTTGCTCCACACAATATAATGACTATTTCGCTGCTAGATATATTATTGGTCATAACTTATGTTATGCACTAGGTACAAGTCATTATAATGACTATAACTCGAAGAGTACTGTATTCTACACGCAAATCGAATAGATTTTTCTGATTTAGACATTATTATTACAATGAAAGAAGGACCTAACTCAGTTTTCTGTCCAAACTTCTGTTGAGCAGTGGTTACAAAGTGTAGGCATTCCTCAATCGCTCGAAGGACAAAATGAGTTTACATTTCTCCGTTGTAGTATTGCAGGATCTGGTGCTGCTGCTCAGGTGAAATTCCCAAAATAAATCAACTGGTACGTTAGTGTCAAAATCAGACTCACCACCACCCATACCGAGCTAATTTCGGTAGCAAATGACGAGATTAGCACTGAAGACGGCCAATGCATTATACATTAATGCTCCTCTAACTTCGAATGCTTGATATTTCAACTAAGGTAGCACACTACGATAAACTCTAAACAATAAAACAAGTATGCCTACTATTAGAAAACAGGCGCACCATTATTGAACATTTGTAATATTTACGACAAGAGTACCAGTGTCACAAACCCGCTAGATTCAGGCAATATAAAAATTCAGCAATTGTTAAAAACAATGTCTGGTATGAAGGTACTGAAGAGCATGTGTCACTCATGTCTCCGTATTGGTGGTCGTTGGGTTTAACGTTCAAAAATGTTCAGATGTGTGTGAAATCTTATGGGACTTAACTGCTAAAGTCATCAGTCCCTAAGCTTACACACTACTTAACCTAAATTGTCCTAAGAACAAACACACACACCCATGCCCGAGGGAGGACTCGAACCTCCGCCGGTACCAGCCACACAGTCCGTGACTGCAGCCCCTGAGACCGCTCGGCTAATCCCGAGCGGCTTGGGTTTAATAATCTAGGGTTAACAAGAATCACTTCCGCACATGCTACATTTTACTGTACGTTTGTACCTGGTACAGCTGTTCCACGTATCGTACTCACATTTGGAGGCAATACTGAACTTACCTCTGAATTGATTTACGAATGCCTTTACCATCTTGCAAATCTTGACGAGACTGTATAGTTCGCTGCTCCAGTTCTTCAACCATTGCAGTTCGTGTGCTGCACACTTCACTTCCGATATGGCTCAAAACACAGACTGAAAAGACTGAGGCCAGAAGTCACAGTCTGTGTTTGACCTAACCATTTTGGGTCCTATTGGCGCTTTAAATGTCCTGTTATATCAGCAGCAAAATATTCCTGTGCCTATTCATGCATATTACACATTCCTTAACGCTGCACGAGGTAAGGCAGCCCATGGGTGAAATTTGAGTCTATTTAGATTGGCACTTAACGGAAATGTTCACATTTCAAATACTTTGCACGGACTGAAACAGCATTTCACGCTGAAGACAGTGGCGGTTCTTAAACACGCATCTGCGATGGCTTGTTTGAGAACCCATGTTTTCTGGAGAGCTCTTGCGTCTATTATCATATGCTTTCACGGTGTCTGCCACGACAGCTGAGTGGTCAGTGGGACTGCATTCCCTGTGAGGGGCCCCAGGAGCAGCTGCTCGCGTTCTTCGTTTTATCCACTTGACAAACCTGTCTAAGGACATTTGATTATGCTGTTTTCTTTTAATCCCTTGCCTGTTAATGTGCCTTTTATAGTGTTGTCCTTTTTGGTTGCTGTTTTAACCTTGTGCCTCGCAGTTCATTCATAACTTAGTCTGGGTGCTAATGACCACTGTAGTTCTGCACCCTAAAACTACAAAAAAAAAAAAGGTTAGATTCCCGGCAGGGTCGGAGATTTCCTCTGCTCATTTACTGAGGGTTGTGTTGTCTTCGTCATCATTTCATCCTCATCGAGACGCAAGTGGCCGAAGTGGCGTGTAGTAAAAAGATATGCACCAGGCGACCGGCCTGCCCGATGGGAAGCCGTAGCCATCCGCACATTCTCGGTATTAGTTAGGAACAACATCAGGTATATAATTGTTTTCTGTACTGGAAGCTTCCAAAGATTTCCAGAATTAGTTTTAATGGAACGATATTGTTTCTTACAGTGTCTGGTCACATTAATCTGATCACCTGTCAAAAGCCTGAATAATCACCTTGGACGAATAGTCAGTGAGGTTCTGAAAATACCGACAGGGATGTCGAGCCATGCCACCCCACTGCCGTGGCCAGCTGCGCTATTGTTCTCGGTTGAGGATCGCCGGCCGTTGTGGCCGAGCGGTTCTAGGCGCTTCAGTCTGGAACCGTGCGACCGCTACGGTCGCAGGTTCGAATCCTGCCTCGGGCATGGATGTGTATGGTGTCCTTAGGTTAGTTAGGTTTAAGTAGCTCTAAGTTCTAGGGGACTGATGACCTCAGATGTTAAGTCCCATAGTGCTCAGAGCCATTTGAACCATTTTTGGTTGAGGATCCATGCCTCGAACAGCCAGCCCGATCGAGTTCGTCCCACAGATTCTAGATTAGATTTATATCCGGGGAGTCTGGTGGCCAGGGGAGTACGGTTAACTTGCCCTCTTGATCTCGAGCCACGTCAAGCACGTGCAATGACAGATATATGACACGTTGCGGTGTACTGCTGGTAGATACCATCGCACCGAGGAAAATAAAACTGCCCTTTTTTTTGTCATCAGTCATCTGACTGGTTTGATGCTGCCCGCCACGTAATCCTCTCCTGTGCTAACCTCTTCATCTCAGAGTAGCACTTGCAACCTACGTCCTCGACTGTTTGCTGGATGTATTCCAATCTCTGTCTTCCTCTATTCCTCTACAGTTTTTGCATTCTACAGTTCCCTCTAGGACCACGGCAGTCATTCCCTCATGTCTTAACTGATGTTCTAACATCCTGTCCCATCTCTTTATCAGTGTTTTCCACATATTCCTTTCCTCTCCGATTCTACACAGAACCTCCTCATTCCGTGCCTTACCAGTACACCTAATTTTCAACATTCGTCTGTAGCACCACATCTCAAATACTTCGATTGCCTTCTGTTCCGGTTTTCTCACAGTCCATGTGTCACTACCCCCCAATGCTGTACTCCAGACGTACATTCTCAGAAATTTCTTCCTCAGATTAAAGCCGAAATTTGATATTAGTAGACTTCTCTTGGCCACGAATGCCCTCTTAGCCATTGCTGTTCTGCTTTTGATGTCCTCCCTGCTCCGTCCGTCATTGGTTATTTTGCTGCTTAGGTAGCAGAATTCCTTAACTTCATCTACTTGTGATCATCAAATGTTATGTTAAGCTTCTCGCTGTTCCCATTCCTGCTACTTCTCATTACCTTCGTCTTTCTTCGATCTACTCTCAATCCATACTCTGTACTCATTAGACTGTTCATTCCGTTCAGCAGATCATGTAATTCTTCTTCAGTTTCACTTAGGACAGCAGTGTCGTCAACGAATCTTATCACTGATATCCTTTCACCTTGTATTTTAATTCCACTCCTGAACCTTTCTTTTATATCCATCATTGCTTCCTCGATGTACAGATTGAAGAGTAGGGGCGAAAGGCTACAGCCTTGTCTTGAATTTTAACTTCACTCCTGAACCTTTCTTTTATTTCCATCATTGCATCCTCGATGTACAGATTGAACAGAAAGGGCTACATCATTGTCTTACACCCCTTTAAATACGAGCATTTATTTCTTGGTCGTCCACTCTTATCATTCCTTCTTGGCTGTTGTACATATTGTATATGACCCTTTATCATTCCTTCTTGGCTGTTGTACATATTGTATATGACCCATCTCTCCCTATAGCTTACCCCTACTTTTTTCAGAATTTCGAACATCTTCCACCAGTTTACATTGACGAACGCTTTTTCCAGGTAGACAGATCCTATGAAAGCGTCTTGACTTTTCTTTAATCTTGCGTCCATTATTAGCCGCAACGTCAGAATTCTCTCTCTCGTGCCTTTACTTTCCCTAAAGCCAAACTGATCGTCATCTAGCGCATCCTCAATTTTCTTTTCCGTTCTTCTGTATATTATTCATGTAAGCAACTTGGATGCATGAGCTGTTAAGCTGATTGTGCAATAATTCTCGCACTTGTCAGCTATTGCTGGGTTCGGAATTGTGTGGATGATGCTTTTCCGAAAGTCAGATGGTATGTCACCAGACTCATACATTCTACACACCACTATGAATAGTCCTTTTGTTGCCACTTCTCCCAATGATTTTAGAAATTCTGATGGAATGTTATCTATCCGTTCTGCCTTATTTGATCTTAAATCCTCGAAAGCTCTTTAAAATTCTGATTCTATTACTGGATTCCCTATCGCCTCTAAATCTACTCCTGTTTCTTCTTCTAACACATCAGAAAAATTGGCGCACAATACGGAGATCCTCCCTCGTGGCGGTCACACGTGGTCTATCAGAACCGTGACAACGAGTATACGTGCCCTCACGTTCCCATACAATCTAACATCCGGCCACAAATCTGCCGCAGTCTACCTCACAAATCTGCATATTGCGCGATCCGCCCGCGCGGCCAAACGAAGACCCACAATAAGGCCCCTTTCAAACTTTTGTCAAATACTGAAGACGGCGATTTATACGAGTACGCGGAAGCTCACTATCTTTCGGTGTGGTCACACAACATCCGACGCTGTTCACAACCCTTCTATACCATACGAGGCTCAGGAACACCCTAATGCACTCACCAGGACGTTCTACTAGTCGGAGACAATTGTAATTCTAATGGTTTACACTCTCACCGACTGAAGGCGCGTGCATGAACTTCTATTGAGATCCGACTATGTCTTCTGGGTGTTTCACTTTTTTTTGTGAGGCAGTTTATATGTTAGTAGACTGAATAGTATCAAAAGGTCGGAGATTCGAAAAGAACGCGAGAGACACACCGAAGCATTTAGTCTGTTGGTGGGGACAACGTGACACCCTCACGGAGACGGTGATTACCGTGGTGACGCGGGCGCCTCACAAAGAGGATCGCCAAATGTCAGCACGTAATTAAAGCCCGCCGGTAATGGCGGCGCAGCTGCCAATTGGAAGGCAATACCCAATTAGGGGGGCGGCCGACCGGTCCAGATTGCTATCGATTTCTGATGGCGCCTCCAGGCGGTCCTCTCGCACTGTCCCGCGGCTGGCCTTGCCTCGTCTGGCCTATCGTCGCTTGCAGCCGCGCGGTGCGCCTCTACACAATGAGTTTCCAGAGACCCTGCACAAGGCATTCAAGAGACTTTAACGTAACAGTTGCTAGGAACAGCGATCAGAACTCATAGAATTTCTGGCTGTGTGTGTCGTGGGTAGTGAATATTCAAGTAATTTCTGATGAGCGCTGAGGAAGCCTGGTAGGGCTGCTAATGGTACAAATACATATATACTAATCATCTGATACAGCCGGCGGGAGTGGCCGAGCGGTTCTAGACGCTACAGTCTGGAACCGCGTGACCGCTACGGTCGCAGGTTCGAATCCTGCCTCGGGCATGGATGTGAGTGTGTGGTGCCAGGTTAGTTAGGTTTAAGTAGTTCTAAGTCCTAGGGGACTGATGACCTCAGAAGTGAAGTCCCATAGTGCTCAGAGCCATTTGAACCATCTGATACAGTAAGCAACATTGTCAGATTATTGGCTGAGATGTTTTGTCGGAATCCCGTTTGGTGTACTGGATGGCTGCTCACTTCAAAATTTGGATCACTACAAGACAAATTCTATAAACAAGAGGGAGATCGTAATACACGATCCAGCCACATATATACTTCAACTTGCAATGGACGTACACAGGCGGCAGATGGAAGCACTAGGAGGTGAGGGTATATAAAGTGTTTCAAGGGGACGTGGGAAACAGTACAGTCGTTGTCGTAACGCGGATACGAAGCGGTTTATGTGAGGTCCTAAAGGACATGACCAGTGGCTTTCGCGGCAAGGGTGAACGACGGCTGCGGGAATGTGTGCGCGCGAATAGATGTTCTTGAGCAACTGACTGCCCAGGTGAACCGAAGAACTACCAGCAGCGTCTCCTCAGCGACCATTGAGCGAACTTGCAGTGCATGGACCTCCGCAACAGGCGTCTGGTTGATTCACCCATGCTGACTGCAATTCGTCGGCGACGTCGTCTCGAACTTGCACGCCAGCTCCGTGAGTGGCGACAGGTAGCCATCTCAGTTGAATAGCGTTTTATGCCCCGAAACGTCTCAAAGCAAACATATTCGAACATTCGTTGGAAGGAGTAAGTATACGATAATACGAGGGGATTTCAATAACCAACTCATGCGTATCTTCTCAGAAAAGATCACCACGTAACATTGTCAGAACATCGTCTGGGTGTCCTGCAGACTATGTTCTGCTGCGGTGCGGCTAACAGGTGCTGACAGTGTACCAGTGAAATGGCGCGGCGACTGAAAAAGTACTCCAAAGTTGAAGTATGCGAGTCAGTGCGAGCCTTGTGGGCAAAACGTTAAAACTGCCCATAGGTTCACCATGAAATTCCGGAGAAATACCAGCCAAATGCAAGATCAGGTCCTTCCGTAGTGAAATGACACCAACAGTTTGAGAAAGCCCACACGGACATGGGTGATGCTCGTCGGGGAGGAAGGCCGTCGCCATGGTTCAAAAAATGGTTCTGAGCACTATGGGACTTAACATCTGAGGTCATCAGTCCCCTAGAACTCTTAGAACTACTTAAACCTAACAAACCTAAGGACATCACAGACGTCCATGCCCGAGGCAGGATTCGAACCTGCGACCGTAGCGGTCGCGCGGTTCCAGACTGAAGCGCCTAGAACCGCTCCACTACACCGGCCGGCACCGTCGCCATCAAAGTCCACCGTATACGGCAATGTCCAGTCAAGCGAGGAACTGATTCGGAGGACTCACAGGTTTTCCAATAATGAACACATTCACACAGCGGCTCTCGAATGGCTTTATGACCAAAGGGCACATTTCTATCGTCGAGGCACTGAACGTTTTGTGTAATTTTCCTACCTTTGTTTCCAGAGATTCCGCCACTACGTTGGAAAACATTGTCATGTATCTACGTAATTTTCACGTGCAATGCAGCATCCACCACACGGTATTTGGCCTAACATAGTAATGTGTAATTTATTTTTTCACGTCCTCTCGTAGGAGAAAAGGCGTTCTAATAAACAAAAGTCCGCAAGCGAGCTGTTTCCGAGATTATTTCGAATTGTGGTTACGAGCTGTCACTAACTTCACTATGAAGTTCGTAGTGCAATTTGGATCACATTTTACGGGAAACCACATTCTGTTCACTAGTCACCCCACCAGCAACGTTTTGCACTGATTACGCGGTTTTTATACCAGTGTTAAATGATTATCTTATGATACCGCCCTTTCTTCCAGAAAATTTGATGGACGATGGTACCTCCGGTTTCTGCGGCGGAAGCTTCCAGTTTTGACAATTTAAACAGGTGACTCGATACAGCTGTAAGAAATTTGAACAATTCATTGCCATCAGCTGTACACAGTAATTTGCACAGCTGATGGCAGTAAAGCAATTCGTCAACGTTTAGGTCATTCCATCCGTGCAGCTTTGAGGTAAGTGGTACATGCATGATGGAGCACAGGCACATTTTGCTGCTGGTAGAGGGGAACGTCTGACGTGCTAGTATGGTCCAAGACTTGTACTTTGGCATCAAAGACCTCCTGACTTCAGTCCTCTGGATATTTGTTCCTGGGGTTATCTCTAAAATGAACTGAATGGTACTTTCGTTGGTACAGTACTTGAGCAGCGGATTGTACAGTTTTGTCAAACTTTACGAGTTGATTCGGGTTGTCTGAATGCATTCATAACACATTCTGCAGACGTGTCTAGTACTGCGTCCAAATTGGAGGAAGACGCTTGAAAAATGCGGGAGGAGTAGGCCATGGGTGGGATATTAGACAAAAGATGGCGATGTTATTTCAAAGATTGCTTGCTACCAGTTTTTATTCTTTTATTTTTTCCAACTAAGACAATATATAATACTGAAGTCAGAGGCGCATCGTAACTACATATTCACAGGTACATCGCAAATACCTTACTTGCAGACCCGTTCTTACTCGATCGAACATTTTTATTGTATAATCGCATACCTTTACCCGTATCATTTTTCTCTATAAATAATGATACACCCCATATAACTAGGAGTATAAAAGAATTTAATAGGGTAGGGAGTGCACATTATTGATCTGACACGTTTTCCATGCAATGAAAGCATCTTTCGTATTGTACAAGGAGTGCAGAAACAGTCAGAAAAGCTTGAAAGTGTGTTGTTGGGTAGGTTGTGTCACTTAGTTGCTCTCATAGCATAAATGATAGCGCAGAAGACTGCTCACCTTTAACTCGGATTCGGTCCTTATTAACGTCCCGTGTTCAAATTTGTACCGCTCTTTTGTTCGGTTTTAGGAAAACCAAATGAAGAACACTTTCGGCGGCACCTTCTCTGGCGGGCCTCTTTAATTTGCCTGCGTAACGGCCTAATTGGATAACTTCACCGGTAATTAACTCTGAAAAGACGCAATGTATCGAATTTTTTTCTTAAAAGCTATTTCTCAGCACAATATACCCTTCAACCCACTTACAGCCTTTCAGGTTGTTTCTGACAACCCTGTATATTTTGTGTAGATGTGGAGCTGAAGGAAATGCAATTAAGACAATTACTCTTCGTAGTAATACCAAGGAATTTTTTCTCTAATTGATCATGTTGTTTTGCAGCTGCAGTAGCGTATCGTGAACTGCAGCATTTACTGGTGACAATGACGAAATTTTAGATATTTTACATTCAGGTTTTGTTTTTACTCTCTTGACTGGTTTGATTCATTCACCGAGCGAAGTGGCTCTGTTATAAGATACTGCATTCACATTGGGCTGAAAGGTGGTTAAAGGTCCCAACTCGTAGTTCAGACGTAGATCTATCGTTTCCCTAAATCGTTTAAGGCAAGTGTCAGGACGGTTTCTTTGAATAGGGCACGGCCCATTTTCTTCTCCATAATCCCCCGAAAAATGGTTCGTCTCTATGTCCTCTTCGTCAAAGGGAAGATGAACGCTAATCTTCATTGTCTTTTTTACGATTTGTTCATATAAACGAACTTATTCATCTCGCAGGAATTTTACTCTAATTGTCTGTCTGTACCTAACATCCAGAATCATGTATTTTATATACACCAATCTATGTTCTCTACAATTGTTACACTATATGTCTCCCACTAGTAATATAAAAGAAAATTACCTAATTTCTCAACACTTCCATCATTCTGTTAATTCTTCTAGTTGGTGGTTTCGTTTCCTCACCGATTCTATCGAGAAGCTCTTCATTTCCTACATTTGTAGACAATTTTCAGTATTCTTCTGTAATATCACCTTTCAGACGCTTCATTTCTCTTCTTTTCCAGTTTCTCCAACAGTCCATGATCCATTTCTAAACTATACTGCGCTGTACATCCACCTCTACACCATGTGAAATACATGACAGAGGGTCCTTCCCATTTCACCAGTTATTAGTGCTTGATTCCGCTCCATTCACATATAGCGCTCGGGAAGAACGAGTATATTTGGGTGTGCTGCAGTTAATCTAATCTTGGCCATAGGATCCCTACGGGACTGATACGTAGAAGGTTCAGTATATTCCTAGATTTCTCGAAGTTTGTATGTAGGGTTTCTCGGGACAGTTTTCATCCGTCAGTTGAGTTTTTCCAGCATCTTCGTGGCCCTCCCCCATGGTTCAAACCAACATACGACCTTTCGTGGTGTCCTGCACTGCAGACGCTCATTCTCACAATTTTTTCCTCGAGTTGAGGCCTATGTCTACTTTTAATACACATCTTTTGGGGAAACATTCTCTCTTTTTCTCTGCTATTCTGCTACGTATGACCTTCTTGCTTCTTCTGTTGCGTGTTGCTTTGCTTTCAAGGTAGCAGAACCCCTTCACTATTATGTGGTCCTTAATTTCGATACTCTATCGTTCGCCATTTCATTTCTGCCACTCCTCGGTTCTTTTCTTTCCTTCATTTTATTCTCAGTCCACCGTCTGTGCATATCGAACTTTTCGTTTCATTCCATATGTCTTGTGTTTCTTCCTCGATTCCAAGAGCATAACTGTGCAATCAGCAATCTTGTCATTGTGTATGGCGTCGGTTAAATATTGAGATGAATGTGTTCACGGTGTCCTAGAGTGGTAAGTTATTACCCTTCAGATCATACACGTTCGAAGAGAACAAAGTTATGTTGCAGAAAACTTCGTGTCTAATTAAATTACCAAGGATGTCCCAATTAAGCTTTAAATATTAGTACCGCAACTCACATAGACGTATTGATATTGGACACCATCAGACTACGAAAAGAAAGTAAGGGTCTCTATAAGAACCTGATTTATTGCTAAAAGAGGTCAAAAATATTTTATCCACTGTATCAAGAATACAAAAAGATTATCAAAGGAACAAGGTATTGCAAACATGTACGATATCCTTGGACAATAATAGTCAGATTCATATTTACATGTGTATGCTGAAAAACAGCTGTAAACAACCTGCAAAGAGAATTAATTTGGGTTATGTTATTAGAGTTTGAAGACGAAACTTGGCTTTCAAGTGCTACAAGTATGACTGACTCGAATCATTTGATCTGTCACGGCTTCTCCCCCCCCCCCCCCCCCCCCGCGGAGATTCGAGTCTTCCCTCGGGCATGAGTGTGTGTGTTGTCCTTAGCGTAAGTGCGTAAGTTAGTTTAAATTACATTAAGTAGTGTGTAAGCCTAGCGACCGATGACCTCTGCAGTTTGGTCCCATAGGAACTCACCACAAATTTCCAAAATTTCATTTAATCTGTCTAATCTGTCATACCCATGGCTAAAGGTTTTCATTTGCTGTACGTCTCCTTATAATTTTTAATAACGACGATATTTGATTCCGCAACTACAGTGTCGTCAGGGAAAGCTACACAAAACGGGAGGCGTGCAAGTGAATACTGAAATATAGATAACGTACGTAATAGCCCAAGCATAGTAGTTTCTTCCACTGTCCGAAACGAGAATATCAATGATAAGATTCGCTGATGACATTGCTAAGTGAAAGTGAAGAAGAATTACATGATCTGCTGAGTGGAATGAACAGTCTAATGAGTAGAGAGTATGGATGGAGAGTAAATCGAAGAAAGACAAAAGTAATGGGAAGTAATAGTAATGAGAACACCGAGAAACTTAACATCAGGATTGATGGTCATGAAGTATGTAAAAAAAATAATAAAAAAATTTTAAAAAAAGCTCAGGACAGATGATTAAACCGAGGAAACCACCGCAATAGAATTACTGTTTATAGCAATGAAACAAAGTCGAAATCAAATGAGAATTTTAAAACCATAATAACATAATAATGATCTGGACAACATTAAAAATCCAGGGAAATATAGAACTAGTAGTGGATCGATTACAGAGACCAGGAAGCAATATGATAGTTTGCCTATGGAATGGAGAGAAGCAGATTATCGTAGGGAGGGTAACCAATCTGCACTAGTATATCTTAATGGTATTGAAAATTCAACGAAAGATTGAGAAAGACCCAACAGAAATTGTACGTCTAGAGGAAAGTTTTTTATGAATGAACTGGAAAAATCGCAGACAAAAAAAGAATAAGCATTTGAAATGTAGTACTGTAGTAATAAATTACAAATAAATTGCTAGATGGAGTACGGAATCAATGATACTGGAAAGATTAAGGAGAAAGAAATGTTTAGGAAAACCTTACAAGAAGAAGCGAGAGGTTACTAGGGTGTCCAGTTGGAACAATAGACGGAAAACGTTTCAGGGAGAAAAAACTTAAAATATCCACCTTTAACTATAGGGAACAATATGTTTCCAAAGAAGAAAATAGGTGCACAAGATAGGAAGAATAACGTAAATAAAATCTGCCGAAAGCAAGCTTACATAGGAAACACTGGAGATACGAATTCGCTGCTGGTGGTTTGGTGCTCGTCGAATAAAGCGATAAATTTCGTAGATAACTACAGATGCGTTCTTGTTAGCTGTACACACAGTCGCAGAGTCAAAACTAGTCTTCAGGTCGAACCACCCCGGAGCGAGGTACGAGAGAAGTCTGCAAACACGGCGTGTTCGTTTAGCCAACGGAGAGCTCGGGTCAAATAAAGACCGGGGGGCCGGGGCTGTTCACTTGGTTATATTGCTGGCTCGGAAGCTGGCGCTGGGAAATTGTGTTTGCTCGCCGCCCACTCTCAGAATGAGGAGAGTCTTCTGCAGATCTCCGGAAGCACCGTGGACTGCCTAACGCCGCTGCCTACTCGCGTAACTACTTCGTCCCCTCTGCTTCCTTATCCGCTAGCACCAGCTGCTGATTCAGCGTTTCTTTATCTGCGTCCGTGGGCTACTACCGTCATTACTCTGCACCAAATAAGTGATACCTCTGTAGGGTGTTCGGAAATTCCCGTTACAAACTTCTAGGACTTGTAGAGGGGGGTGATTACGTAATAATTTCAGTAGGAAAGCCTGTCCGGAGACGTACCGTTTCCGTTCAACGATGGTTTCAGTTCAGGTCTTTACGACATACACGTCTATTGAGCAACTGAATTAGGTGGGACGTGGTACAATTATTACGCAACAATTCGAATGGAAAGATAACATTACATCCATTTATCACCTAAGCACATTTGTTTGTACTAAAACATTATGTGTTTACATTATTCCGAAATGAAAAGAACCCAGCCTACTGTACGTACAGAACAGTACTGATGCATTACAACAGCGGCTCGAAGAGGTGACCACCGACGTTGTTACAGACACTGTAATTACGAAGCATGTTCTGGTACAACCTCTCCATCCTACCTAATGTCTCTTCAGTTTCTAGGGCAGCGGCCGGAAATCGTGCCAGCAGATCTTCCTCTGTCTCTACAGGACTCTCCTAAACTAAACTCCGCTTTAAACATCATTTTGTTCGTGAGAAACAGACGCTTTTCGTTGACATTGTGCATCGCTTGAAACATTATGAGCATTATTTGTTCGAGCCGACGCCATCTGCATATTGCAAAAGCAAAATTGAAAATATATGCCGAAACACCAGAGAAAATGTCCCCGACAACCCTTAGGAGAGACAGCCTGGTTTAGTGATGCTAGGTGATACGAGAGAGAACAACTTCGGCTAGAGACAAAATGTTTGCCAATAGTTCCCGGCGACGGTAGGTGTCCTTTTGTATCGGTTATGCCCCTAAGAGCTGGCAGGGTGTAGGCACTCTTTAACGTTCGTATGTATTGAGTGTTGTCTACTGTGTGTGTGTGTGTGTGTGTGTGTGTGTGTGTGTGTGTGTGTGTATGAGCGGCCTTAGGCTCATTAAAACAAACGAATATGGAGGAAGTCTAAAATTATTGCACAGTCACGCACTGGAATTAGCCACACAATCACGCTATCTCACAGGCGTTAAAACAACGGAGAAGCAGTAAAAGCAGCTACATATGATGTTAATCACAAGTAAAACGACAGAGGAGCTAATACAGAGACAGAGGGAAATGTCACTGGCTGATCACTTACAAAAAACGTGGAAGAACCAGTCACCTAGTTAAAACATTAAAACCATCTCCCTAAAATTTTGGGAAAGGTGTTGGACAATTCACAAAACATTAAAACTTGAACAACATTCGTTTAAACGTTACTTACAAGAGAGGGCAGATCCGTCGGCAAATCCGCCGCGTCCTGCCGGTCGGAAAATAAAACACAGTGCAATAAAATATGGCGCACAGTCATCTGTACGCCATGAGCACCAGTGTCCTATCGCCAGAGCAAGGAGCCATACACAGAGGGCTGTGCGCTATGCGAAGGCGAGTAAGGAAGATTGTGTCCCGCCGGTGAGGCTGGAAGGAAGTACCCCATGACCGCGTTGTGAGTTTTACTAGACGGAGCTTATAGTCTGTCACTTCGAGCCACTCGTCTTACCATCGATTCATGACTTTTTCCTCAAAGGCGAGGTGACAGCATGCAGGGGGATGGCTGCTAGATCCGCCCTTTTGTTCCCCACGACCGCCATGTGCCCTGGTACCCGGCAGAAAGACACCATGTTCCCCAGTCGTTGTAGTTGGAAGAAGGTATCCTGGATATTCCGCTCTATTCTATCTGTTGGAGACTGAAGGGCACCTGGAGAACCGAAACAGACAAGGAATTTGGCACTGGAAGAATGTCTCAACTGCCCCAGTGACCGCAAGATCGCATGTAATTCTGCGTCGAAGACAGTAAAATCTCGAGACAGTCCAGTCGAACCTTCAGGGCACGATCGCGTGGACAAACGGAGCAGCCAACGGAGTCCCCCTGCTTAGACCATCCGCAATGACAGCTACAACGTTGTGGTGCTCACATAAAATGTCATAAAATATCGTATTAATAACATGCAGGAGTGCAATCTCTTTTGTACTGCACTAAATCGAAAATGACTCTCGGCCTCTGCAGTAACAATGGCAGCAGGCTGTTAAAAGCCTGGATTTACGGCTGTATATCCTCCATACCAAGTGAAAGCAGCACATGTTGTACGTGGATCACAAATGGCTGTGTTACTCGTGGAGAAAAGGCGTTCCAGAGGTGGATGAGCAGATGAATTCGAGGCTACGAGGAACTTAGATGTCTGATGCACCACGAGGAGCTGGCGCCAGATGGTGAGTGGCGGTTTCCCAGCCTCAACACAGAGACTAGGTGTGCGGCTGGTCCTGTAAGCACATGTGGCTGGCCTAATCCCAAGCCCTGTCTGCTCCGCAAAACCTCTAGTTAAGGCATTTGATGATATTCCGTGCCTTCATGACTCTGGCTCACAGGCCTCTCAGGCGTGGTAAACACGAAAGTCTGGAGTCAGAAATGAGGCCCATAGACTTCACAGAGTCCTTAAAATGTAGAATGGTGTTCCTTATACGCAAATCAGGCGAATTAAAAACATGACGATAACGATTAAAATGAACACAAACACGCTCCTCTGCAGAAACCTTGCAGCCCATTCCTTCAACCGATGCACTGTAAGTTACAAATGACGGGTTGCTCTTGCAATACCGAAGAAGCAACAGAAAATAGCAAGATCGTCTACAAATAAGGAGCATCCCACAGGACGCCTCACCGTAGGCCGTTGTCGACGGGACGTTAAACACTAACCACCACCACCACCATCACCGTAGGCGCGATACTGTTTATGGCTAAGGCAACGTGAGTAATACTTAAAAAACTGCCCTGAGAGATACCATTCTCTCTGACGTCGTGTCACCAATTCTATAATTCCGCTGATATAGGAATGATCGTATGTAGAAGGGCCAGCGATCTTGCCGCATTGGTAACACCGGTTCCCGTCAGATCACAGAAGTTAAGCGCTATCGGGCTGGGCTAGCACTTGCATGGGTGACTATCCGGTGTACCGAGCGCTGTTGGCGATCTGGGTGCACTCAGACCCTGTGAGACAAACTGAGGAGCTACTTGATGGAGAAGTAGTGGCTCCGGTCTCATAAACTGATATGCGGGCGGGAGAGCGGTGTACTGACTACATGCCCCTCCATATCCGCATCCAGTGACGACTCCCGGCTGAGGACGACACGGCGGCGGTCGGTACCGTTGGGCCTTCAAGGCGTGTTCGGGTGGAGTTTAATTTTTAGTGTGTAGAAGGCGAGGTGGCCACGAAAACCATGTTGATGCACCTGCGCGAGGATATTGTGTCTCCAAGTACTCCCATGCCGTTTACTGATACCAAAGAAAATGCTAATGTAGTGGTGTTTATGTAGGAAAGACTGCCGGATAGCCGCCTCTAGCAGGTTGTCGACAATGGACCGAAATCTCCGGAATTCACATCGACACCGGCTAAGGAGTTGCCTGGTCTCCAACAACAGACCAGACGACGGTTAACCATTCGCCATATCAGATTCAATCATTCGAAGAGGATTTCCTTTGACACTGCTGGCAAATGTCGAAGCACGCATCACAGGATGTGCTCGCGGTCAGGTGCAGTGTCACATGTCTCAGACAGCTTCCACGTGGAGAAAAGCATGTTGTATGTCTCAGAAATGTTGGATTTGAAGTCTAATTTGCTCCTCTATACAGCCGCACACAGTAGTGTCGAAACGTAGGATCCTGACTGGAATTGACAGTATATTTTGCAAAATGCTCTGCTAGCACCAGAGCGAATTGTCTGGATGTTGTATGGAGATACCCTTCTTTCGGCACTGCTGCATCAGGTAAACGACGGTGTTTACCGGAAATCTTGCGGAAGGCTTCCCATACTTCCGTAGAACAAGTGGAACGGTTGACAGAGTCCAGGAACGCGTGCCATGACCATTTCTTGCTCTTCTTAATCGCATTTCGAGCCTTGGTTCTCGTGACTCGCAACGCTGATGTTGTCTGCTGCTGGGCGGCATTCATATCGGTGAAGAGCCACATGCCTCTCCTAGATTGCTGAATGGCACTCATCTGTCCACCAAGGTACAGGTCGTCTCATAAGATAACCAGAAGACTTTGGGATGGAGAAGTCAGCGGCGTGATGGACCACTCGTGTGAAATGATGTCCACCCACTGCTGTACTCTGACACGATGTTCAGACACAGCGTCCAGTTAGCCCTGCTGATCCTCCATATCGGTGGCTTCTCTTCAAGCAAACCTCCATCCAGTAGGTGAATCCATAGTGGGAAGTGGTCTCTGGACTGAAGGTCATGAGTTGTTTCCCAGTGTGCTGAGCCTGCAGGGGCCGCAGAGCAGGTAGAGAGGTTGATGCCTGAGGAAGACCCAGCAGCAGCCGAGAAATGAACGGGACTACCTATATTGAGGATGCACAACTCTTAGAACGTCACGAGGTTCTCAAAGACTCAACCTCTCGGGCAAGTACAGCTCAAGCCTCAAAATGCATTATGAACACTAAAATCACCAAGCAGAAGAAATGGTAGGAGGAGTTGTTCAACAAGGCCTGTTAGAGTCTCAATCTTATCTTGTGGAGGCAAGTACAGTAGGTCAGTAACCAAGGAGAGTGCGGAATAGTGGCATCTCTTATTGACAAACACAGCGATCGTTCCCTTGCCTCATTACCCAGTCAGGTCATCTTTCAGGTGAAGCGTATAGCGCCAAAGCACAGGGACGTCAGTGGCTTTAAAATGTGTTTCTTGTGAACACAAGCAGAAGGGTACTGGAGCCAATTTTGAACAGGAAATTTAAACAGGTTTCCCTCCTTGATACAAGACGAAAAAAGTTAAATAAAACAGGTAAACACGGGAATAATATGTATGTACATACAACAATAAACGAATTTAGAGTAAAATTACAGAAATACCGTATTATTTATCGATTAGTATAATAGACTAGAGTTCTGTTGTACAATATACAGTAAATGAACATCTAGTGTTCAGGAGTGAAGGTACGTAAACACGTGCATAATTACAAATCTATGCTTTTGTACATGTTATTTGACATTTAATGTAGCCTAGTGAGTTTTATTAATCCAGAGACTTGTCTAATTTGAAGAATTACTTTAGTCCCAAGAGATTCAGTTTTGAACAAAAAATGACCTACCTCAGTAAAATGATATAGGGACTTTCAACAAGAAAACCTTGAGAAAGAGTAACTCTAAGCGCGGAGAACTACAATTTTGGAGCGAATCATGGACTTTAACTGTGTCTGAACTACCGCCTTCCACGGTGAGCAGATGCCTGGATGATACGCAACACATATTTTCCTACGAACGTTGCAGAATGCTTTTGCCCAACCGCCTCTCAGCGGCCGTAACCATTCTTTAACGGCGCCTGACATCGTCGTGCAGAGTCAACGAACCTTTTGTCTCTAACGAAGTTGTCCCTTATGACGTGATGTATCACACGTTTGTCTCAAGGACTTTGAAACATCCTGTATGTCTACATGTATAGTCAGGAGATAAATCAACACTTCTACGGAAAGAAGTCCCAACCCTGTTTGAGATAGCAGTGTGCTGTAGTTTCAATTATAATCTCTCACCAGGCAAATCGTACAGTAACTGATCGTGAATAAAAAACAAAAGTAATGTTCGATGTTTTTAACAATGAATAATAACAATCAACCTTTGCGCTGCTGACTGAAGTCGATCCTCTTGCGATCGCAGACTAACATTTGGCGCTGTTGCAGTGTGTATGCAACACAGCGCGACTCCGATGCGGATATTTAAGCAAAACAAGTAAGCAAATGATTAGTGTGGCGTTCGTTTCATCCCGAAGTGCTTGAGGTAAATGTGGTACCAACGTTCGATACCACACTTGTTAGGGGTTGCAGTTATCGACCGCGGTCCGTATTAGTATCGTTGGACCCACGAGTCGCGACGGGAGCCGCTAGCGCCGCTCCGCGACTTGCATCAAGTTTCTAGCGATCTCTCGTCCACTCTTGCTGGTCACTTCAAGAATTAAAGTAGCATAGCCTTCAGCTGATAGGAAGCAACCTCTAACGAGGCGATTAGTAACGTATCGCCGAAATGAGACCTCAATAGCTATGTGTTTATAATTATATGTATGCAGCCAAGCAGAATCCTGTACAACCAGCTAAGTACAATATATATTATTTTTTACCAACGACTTCTAATTATTTTAGTCGTTGATGATCCCGACCATGCATCCAACAACTTATCGACGTTACTGAAAAACCTGTGATTTATATTTTTCTATTTAGCATCGGCCACCAGTCAACATTGGCGACGACTCGTTCGTCGTCATCATATGAGTAAATATGGCAACATGAACTATGGCGATGTTATTACCAAATGCGTCCACACGGGACCAACGTGCTGTTATTCTTTTCTGGGGTGCCGAGGGACAAACACCGGTAGTCAAGCACCGAAGAATGAAGAACGTATTCGGGGAATCACGCCTGTCGAAAACCACCGTTTTGGACTGGTGGGCCAACTTGCGTGTGGTCGCGATTCGACACGAGAAGCCGGTAGTTCTGGGAGGCCAGCCTCCTCCACTCCGCACTCTAGTGGGAAATGGAAATGAGCGTTTGGCGTCGTTGCCCGGGAGGCCCTTACAGGGCAGGTCGTCTTGGTGCAGGTCTTATTACATTCGACGTCACATTGGGCGCCCTCCGCGCCGGATGGGGATGAAATGATGATGAAGAAACACAACACCCAGTCCCTGAGCGGAGAAAATCCCCGACCCAGCGAGGAACCGAACCCGGGCCCCTTAGGACGGCAGTCCGTCACGCTGACCATTAAGCTGTCGTGTGGAACACTTTAGTGGGAGACACTCGCGCACTCGTCCTATAGTCATGACCTCTCCTCATGCGATTATCACGCCTTCGATCCTTAAAAAAGGCCTTGAAATGTCGACGATTCCAGTCGGACGAGGATGTGCGGCAGGCTCTTGTGGTCTTCCTCACAGAGCAGGACACGTTCTTTTCTCAAACACAGGTACCTCAACCTGGTGCATCGGTGGGATGACTGCCTCAATGCCCGCGGCGACTTTGCCTGATTGATCTACCGATTCTGGACTGCACTGCTTTCGAATGGAAACCTTTTGATGGCCGACTCTTCAGATCATCCCCGACTGACACAGGATGGACCTGGAACACAAGAAAACAAAGCGAGGAATCAGCTCATACGCTTTTTGGTAACTGATAAAAATAAAAAATACATATTATTTCTCAAAGCCGAATGTTGCTAAAGCGAGAAAAATGTAGTGCGATTGTCCATAACATGTGACAGTGAATGCCTAAGATCTGTTACTTGATAAATATGATGCCTTTCATTAAAGACATTACAAATAATATATTTTTGTGAATATATTAACTTATGTTATTATATTCACAAAAGTGTTCGATTCTGCGACTCTGTAACTGCGTCTAGCTTCTCCTTGGCAATAAACCAGTTACCGATTAGGCAGTATCTTCGAGGCTTCTGCCTTATCTGGCAGCTATGTGATAAACTGCAGCAGTGTGTGTGTGTGTGCGTGTCGCTTCCTTTCCTGCTTAGCTGCTGCGCCTGCTCCATTACCTTCCACAACGTGAGCTGCAGTTCGATCCTGACAATTCGGTGTTCCACTCAGTAGATCACATTAAAATTAATAGATGAACAGACCAGGCTGGGTAAATTTGCGTACTAATAGGCAATTAGAGCTCGCAATCCACAAATACCTTGTGAATCGCCACTAACTATCCGCTATTGCATACCAGGAGGACGTTTGTGGACAGAAATGGCTAGTTCAGTTTCAGCCTCGCAATTAAGTCTAGCGACAGTAGATATTGCAACACTTAAGACTATTCTTCCAGATGCATACTTTTATTTACTATTAACAAACTTTTTTGTCTCCTGTCCAGTAAATCTCCTCAATAAGAACAGAGCTTGCTTAGCAGTTTTCAGTAGTTTTGAATACAGTTTTGAACTCATTGTCAATGTAGCATAGATACGACGGTTAAAATACGCTTTCCAGTCCAATTTTGCAATACTTAAACAGAATTCGTACGAATAGTCTTGTTTTCGTTGGTAGGAAACTTAATTTATTTGCTGTGGTCATATGATAACTATACCGACGCAACAAATTAACTATTCTCCCAACAACGGCTCATTATGTGTCCAACAGATAGCGACTGCAGCAGTGGACCACGTAATGAAATTCTCGAATTAAGATTGTTTCTGAAGTTCTTCTTCTTCTAGAATTGGTAAGAAATTGAAGTAATTTTCTGTACCTTCGGAACTCGGGAAAATACTGCAATCACAATGTGTAATTATTTAGTGCCTGGCGTAGCGCGCAGCTTTCATATGTAAGCTTTTCGTATTAGAATGTAGACCATATAAAACAGTTTTTCACTTCGTGCAGTGTAGTGCACACTAGAACTTATGCAGTTCTTTCGTATATGATGAATATCGGATCGAGAAAGAAAACCGTGTCTCAAGTTGAATTTCAGACTATAGGAATCCCTTTAATGCGTACAGTGTTAAACTAGATCTACAAAAGAGACTTGCTACGCTATAATTATCCTTCCGCTTTTCAAAATATCGCTGCGCGGTATGCAATCATTACCAAACAGGATTTGCACAGAACATCGGAAAAGCCAAGAGGAGGGCGGCACGTTTCGTATAGTCACGACATAGTGGAACGAATGTAGCAGATATGAAAAGCGAGTTAGGGTGGCAACCATTCAAACAAAGGTGTTTTTCACTGCAGCGAAATATTTCCACGAAATTTTAATCACCAAATACCTACAGTAAATGCAAAAATATTTTGCTGACTTTCACCTACATAGGGAGAAATTAGAATCATGATAAAATAAGAGAAATCAGAGCCTCACGCGGAATCTTCTTTTTTCCCCAGGTGATGTTTGATAGTGGAGCAATACAGAAATAGTCTGAAAGTGATTCTCTGCTCCCTTTGTCAACACTTGCATGTGAATTGCAGAGTAATCATTTAGATGCAGAAGAAGATGTAGAGAAGACAAACTATGACGATGCAGAAACGCATCATCAAAGACTACAGTTGTTTTAGTACATAGAGAATAAATGACTCCCAGTTTACCGATAAGGATTACAAATGCGTGTGCAACAAGTTTCGGTGAATAGCGCATCTGCATCAAATACGCCGTACATTCTGCGATTATGTGAGATGGTGTCAATTACTAGAGTGTTATTCACGTTGAACTCGATATAGACGTCAAAAGCCCTAAACCCCAATGCGAATTATTTGTTTAAATTATTTCCCATATCGTTAATGGTCTCTCTAACCGACACCACTTAGGTGGATTACATGTGGGAATTATGGTCATCGTTTGATGGGGGGACGGTAGCGAGTGTTTGTAGAGTGTCTGCGCTGTCGTGGAAGGAACAGTAGCGCTGTCTTCATTTAGAATGCTCGTCTCGATCACCACCGAGGTAGCCGCTCCAGCTTAGCGTCTCACTCCAACGGACGGACTGCCATCATTAGAGTACCATTCTTTACTACACTGACGCAGACTGAAAGTACTAAACCATGAAGTACCAGTCCACTATTTCCAAAACTTGGTGAATGTTATAAGAAGCTTCAACTTTCAGTCCATTATGTGCATCAACAACATCAGTATGAGGTTTGAATCGCATTGCCATTAATTGACAGTTGTGAATTCTCTATGGCATGAGATCAAGCAGCTTTCGAATGTCATCTTGAGGAATTTCTTACCACGCCTGAAACACATGCTGTGTCAGTTTATGAAGACTGATGGCTGGAGTCTGGTATAAAAGAATACGTCTTCTGTAGTGTCCCGGTACAAGACCAATCCACCAATATAGGGTTTGTGTGGCTCACATGGGGTTGTCGTGACGTTGACGGCAAGGGGATTTCGTGGTGCTCCTTTAATTAACCTTTAAAGCGGAGATGAGAGGGAGAAGAACATCCTTAGTTGCTTAGAATTATGTTTGTAGCTGAAAAAAGGGTTATGTTTAGCAGGAGTGTACCGCCGAAGACGCCTGTTATTATTCTAATTTTAAAAAGATTTATTCAAATCTAAACAAACTGACATGTGAGGTGCCCGACCAGTTATCCGTGGATGCGCATGTATAAAGTCATAAACTTACAAGAGAGTCATTCATCAGCCATTTTTTGAATACTTCTCTTATTACACGTAATCTACAACATTTGTCATAGATAAATGCTCTTGCCATCACTCACTTTGTTAACTACTGAATACCTGGCACCCATCCTAATTCTTAAATCACTGGCCCTTGGCCTAACTCACTTCAGGAGACAAGGAAGAGCCAGTGTTTTGTGCCAGCTATGGTGTAAGACAGGGATGTAGTCTTTCGCCCCTACTGTTCAGTCCCTACACTATGTGAACAAAAGTATCCGGACAGCCCCAAAAACATACGTTTTTCATGTTAGGTGCATTGTACTGTCATCTACTGCCAGGAACTCCATACCAGAGACCTCAGTAGTCATTAGACTTCGTGAGAGAGCAGAATGGGGCGCTCCGCGGAACTCACGGCCTTCGAATGTAGTCAGGTGATTGGGTGTCACTTGTGTCATACGTCTGTACACGAGATTTCCACACTTCTAAACATCCCTAAGTCCACTGTTTCCGATGTGACAGTGAAGTGGAAACGTGAAGGGACACGTACAGCCCAAAAGCGTACAGGCCGACCTCTTCTATTGACTGACAGAAACCGCCGACAGTTGAAGAGGGTCGTAATGTGTAATAGGCAGACATCTACCCAGACCATCATACAGGAATTCCAAACAGCATCAGGATCCACTGTAAGTACTATGACAGTTAGGCGGGAGGTGAGAAAATTTGGATTTCATGGTAGACCCGCTGCTCATAAGCCACACATCACGCCGGTAAATGCCAAACGACGCCTCACTTAGTGTAAGGAGTGTAAACATTGGACGATTGATCAGTGGAAAAACGTTTGTGCAGTGTCGAATCACGGTACACAATGTGACGATCCTGTGGCAGGGTATGGGTATGGCGAATGCCCGGTGAACGTCATCTGCCAGCGTGTGTAGGCCAACAGTAAAATTCGGAGGGGATTGTGTTATGGTGTGGTCGTGTTTTTCGTGGAGGGGGCTTGCTCCCTACTGTTGAAGATCAATTCGGGGATGGCGATTGCATCTTTCAACACGACCGAGCACCTGTTCATAATGCACAGCCTGTGGCGAAGTGGTTACACGTTAATAACATCCCTGTAATGGATTGGCCTGCGCAGAGTCCTGATATGAATCCTATAGAACACGTTTGGGATGTTTTGGAAAGTAGACTCCGTGCGAGGCCTCACCGACCGACATCGATGCTGCTCCTCACTGCAGCACTCCGTCAAGAATGGGCTGCCATTCTCCAAGAAACATTCCAGCACCTGACTGAACGTATGCCTGCGAGAGTAGAAGCCGTCATCAAGGCTAAGGGTGGGCCTACACCATACCGAATTCCAGCATTACCGATGGAGGGCACCACGTAGTTGTAAGTCAGATTCAGCCAGGTGTCCGGACACTTTTGATCACATAGTGTATGTTGAAGGAGCAAAGACGAAAACAAAAGAGAGGTTCAAGAGTGGAATTAAATGTGAATATTTTTATCCTCAGTGAAAGTAAAGAAGGATTACAGGATCTGTTGAATGGAATGAACAGTCTAATCAGTGTAGAATATGGATTGTGACGAAATCGAAGAAAGACGAAAGTAATGAGAAGTAGCAGAAACGAGAACAGCGATAAACTTAACATCATAATTGCTGATCACGAAGTAGATAAAGTTAAGGAATTCTGCTACCTAGGAAGCAAAATCACCCACGACTGACGGAGGAAGGAGGACATCAAAAGGAGACTAGTACTGGCAAAAAGTCCATCCCTGGTCAAGAGAAGTCCACTAGCGTCAAGCATGGGTCTTAGATTGAGGAAGAAACTTCTGAGAATGTACGTTTGGAGAGCAGCATTGTATGTCAGTGAGACATGGACTGCGGCAAAACCTGAACAGAAGAGAATAGAAGTATTTGAGATGCAGTGCTAGAGAATAATGTTGAATATTAGATGCACTGATAAGGTAAGAAATGAGTACATTCTCCGCAGAATCGGTGAGCAAAGGAGTATATGTAAAACACTGACAAGAAAAAGGGACAAAATGATAGCACATCTTTCAACACATGAGGAAATAACACCCATGTTATTAGAAGGTAAAAACTGTAGAGGAAGATAGAGACTGGGACACATCTAGTTCTGAGATGAAAAGACTGGCACTGGAGATGAAATTGTGGCATGCGGCATCAAACCAGTCAGAAGACTGATGACTCCAAAAAAGAAAACAATGAACTGTAATGTCCAAGAGTACCTACTTGTGACAGATAGAGGCTGTCTCTGCTCAATGATATTCCAGTTAAAGGTAAACAGGAAGTGCAACTTATCTAACAGTAGTCGCTGTGTCCACCAGAGCATCACCGTCTTCTCGTGGTTAAAGTTTATGTAGTTTCATCAGTAGCTGCTGCTAGGTGTCACTGCCCAATGACGTCTTGCCGGATATTCGTTGACTACTGCTCGAGTACTGGTTGAATACTGAAGCGAGACTCATCACTGAACACTACAAAATGCCTCACAGTGTCCCAGTTGACTCTGGCTCTACTCCTTGCCGGCTTATGTTTTTGGAAAAAAAAAACGACATTCCATCGAAAGAGACAATCAAATTCTATAACAAAATCGTTAATGGTTTCAATCTACAGTGGCTATTTTAAACAGCTATTGATCCCAAATGGTATTTGAAATGGTTTTTTCTGTGTAGATTACCCATTTCACAAGTCCTGCAAGTCTTGTGTTTTCGCCCTTAATTTTGATTCCAGTTCTGAGCTGTATAGGTTGAACAGTTGGGGAAATAGATTACCGTTACATCCTTTCCTTACATCAAATCCCTTGAAAGTGTCTCGATTTTTCTTAATCCTTGTTTCCATTATAAGGCGTAATGTGATAATGGTTCTGTTGTTCCTAACGCCAAAGTGATCGTCACGTAACAGATCGTCAGTTTGTAAGTTCATTTCTGTTTGTGCTGTTTGGTTCAGCAATCTTAATACATAGGCTGCTAACTTAATTGTACGATTTCATATTTTTGTCATAGCTGTCTTCGTGCTTGGGTGGCAGGTACTCTTCCGGAAGTGCTACGTATGTCCCCAGTCTCATACATTCTACACACAGCCTCGAATAAAAGGCCAGTTACTGCCACTAAGTGAAGTACTACTTGTTCTGTGTGGTCTTTAAACATCCCAGGTACTCAACAACACTTTTAAGAGATATGGATTGTAAACGTAGCAAGTAATAACTGACAAGAAGAATGGTACCACCCAACAGCGTGTAACAGCGTTTCGAAGGTGGAGAGCAACTGTGAGCCGGTGCGGAATGGACTACTCTAGCGATGTCCACTCGTTCCTGAGGGAACAACACTTGGCGGTTGATGTGGCGCTTACATTTGGAACTGAGAGAAATGGTCCTACAAAATATAGTGGTTACCTGGGCGGGATTTGTGGGGTAGTCAGAACGTTTCAGAACATTTTTCACATCACTAAATTTTGACACTTTCTAAAATCATAACACTGAAACACAAAAGTGGCAATGTTTTAGCGTTCTTAGTTATAACGAGCAACGACGAAACCTGTCTTTGCAGTTCAGTATCTCTGTGTATCAGTTCAGACAAGAACTCTGTGACGGTTTAGTAGCTATAAGTCCAGTCTTATTGTAAGACTTTGAAAATGAGCGAAGTATTTCCGTACCCAGATCACATACTCAGAATCCAAATATATGCAGTACGATCATATGTCAGAAAAGACAGTCTTTTCATTCTGTCGATCGCCGATTATTATTTTAAAATTGCCGTTTGCAGGCGTTGTTGCATCATATACATAGTTACATAATAATCCGTTTTGCAGGACCACTGTTTCACTGTCATACAAACTCAAGCAAATGGCAGTAAATATGACAGTGAAACTGGTAATTTTTCTGTTAGACGGGTTGCTGTGTAACTAGAAATATGATCTGACATGGGCAACTACAATTGAAAGTGGAAATCTAGGGATGATGAACGGCGATCGATAGACAAGCTGCTTCATTGTCACGAATTAAACAGTGATCCGTATATAGAACTTATTTCCTTTACTTTACGTCTCTGGTCACAAAATTTTTTTGTCAACAGATTACCGGTTACGGTCTATAATGACTATCTTCAGACTAGCAGAAAAATATGGGAAACGTAAATACATTAGCAGATTGTCTACAGCATAAAACAATAAATAGACCACAATGAAAAGTACTACTGACATACATATGCATTTGTGAGCTTTAAGTATGAAGACGCATACCTGTTTTATAAAAACAATGTCCTAATGTACTGGAGCCATAGAGGCATCGCCAAATGGTAAATGCAAAATCAGCACCAGCATAGTCAAATATATATAAACAACAGCACATGCACGAGTCACATTGTCAGCAGCATTACTGTTGAGAACTGTACGGCAGTTTGTTTTCATAAAACAGATATTCCTCTTCATACTTAAAGTAAAGCAAATATATGTTTTCTTTTTATAAATAATAATTGTGTGTGTCACTCTACCCCACGAAAAATGACAATTTTTGAGCTCATAGTTTTGTGTGTAATGTTATGTGCCTTTTCGACATTACGTGCTTATTTCGGAGTTACATGCATATACTGATGTTTATAAGCGGCCGTTGATGCTGAACTCCGCTGATTGCGTAATGAGTATACATGGTGGATGAAATCTTCCCGGTGATGATGTCAGCACAGGGCAGTGGGGCTACGCTCAGTATACGACAGCCAGTTACCAGCGACCACTCGGAGCTTTGTTCGGTGAGCGAACGTATTTGGCTGTCTCTAGCAGTTTGGTTTAGTCCGACTGAGCCAGTACTGAAACTTATTGGCAGATTAAAACTATGTGCCGGACCGGGTCTCGGACCTGGGGCGTTTGCTTTTCGTGGGCAACAGCTCTGTCAAATGAGCTACCCGAGCACGACCTACGATCCGTCATTACAGGTTTTTTCAGTACCTCATCTCCTACCATCCAGACGTCACAGAAACTCTCTTGCGAAACTAGTGGGATTAGCGCTCTTGGAGGAAAGGATATTACGAAAACACGGATTAGCGATAGCGTGAGTTATTGCTTACAGAATGAATGTTCACTCTTCAGTGGTGTGTGTACTGATATGAGACTTCCTGGCAAATTGCAACTGTGGGCCGGAGCGGGACTCGAACCTGGGACTAGTTTGGGAGACAGGAGATGTACTGGCGACGGCAGAGCTGTGAGAACGATTTCCAAAGTCGTGCTCGGGTGGCTCAGCCGATGAAGGACTTGCCCGCAAAAGGCAAAGCTCTGTGTTTCGAGTCACGGTCCGGCTCATGGTTTTAGTCTGCCAGTAAGTTTCAGCAGATCAACACTCGTAATCTAAGGGTCGAACTCGATTGACCCATGGACCTTTATTCATCCTGAGGATACTTTTTTCCCCACCGCCAAAATTCATGAATAACGAAGACGATAAATCACTCCTTGACTTCTTGCAGTACATAACAAACCGCCCACAATGAAGTCAAGCACCAACCACGCTACCGCGCCTTTTTCGACAGTTACCTTACATCACCTCCGCTCAGCTCAGCCACACGCAGAATACACCCCCCCCCCCCCCTTCCTCAACGACTGCTGACATCTGAGACTCCCGCGCTACATTTCTACACAGGACCACACAGCGGTGTAGGCGCATGGATACAAGCCCATTTCTTTTATGCTCGTTGCCAGAGCACGCCGGTTATTTCCCCAACTCTACTGTCAAATCAAAATGGTTCAAATGGCTCTGAGCAATATGGGACTTAACATCTGAGGTCATCAGTCCCCTAGAACTTAGAACTACTTAAACCTAACTAACCTAAGGACATCACACACAACCATGCCCGAGGCAGGATTCGAACCTGCGACCTTAACGGTTGCGCGGTTCCAGACTGAAGCGCCTAGAACCGCTCGGCCACCCTGGCTGGCAACTCTACTGTCCCCTCCTTCTTGGCCTCTGCCCTCCTTTCGTGCGCTTCTTCCCGGTAATGCTGCCGGAGACACCGTGACCCACTCTGCCTCCATACCCCAACTTCCTAGCAGGGGGATGCCTGCTAGTCTTATCATACCCCCATACCTTCTCCCCCCTTTTTCTACGGCTCACACCTCTTAGTTTACTTTCAGTATTACTGTTATTATTTTTTTCTCCACATCTCGTTAATAAATACTATTGAACGCCTTGTTCGAGTGTAATGTCTCGTGTTGGTTCCGCCGGAAGGGCGGTCTTTCTGTTATTCTTTAGCTTGTACAAATAAAATATGTTTAGTTTACCTAACCCGTTTCCTGCTTAAAAAAGAAAGGAAAGCTAGAGGGAGCGACTAAGAGACGGAGAGCGGGAGACATCGTGGCCAAACCTCAGGTTCGACCCCTGCCCACCCTGTCTCCACCGGCTGGAAGCTGAGCACACTGCTTCTAGAAAAAAAGGGTAACGTCTTTGATTAGTAATCAAAACATCGTCGATCACCGCCACTGCTTGAATTTTGAATAAATGGCATCAGATTTTTCGCCCGAGGACTTCCAGAACAAGAAGTCACTCTCATTCTGCCAACGGCACTATCAAACACGCCGGGGGAACGGATAGCGGTTCAGGGCAATCTATTGCTCTCGGAATGGGAAACTGCCACTAAAAGGAAGAAGAATCAGCAACGATCTATTGTATGAGAATTTAAAAGCCAATGGAAACTATTGCATTAAAGACACATAATGTGTACTGAAAGGACATGTGTTCTCTAATTGAAAAAGTGTCGTGATGATCTCTCCATTGGCAAAAGATTCCGAAATATTCCCACATTCGAACCTCCAGTAGGAAAGGTGACCATGAGAAAACGACTGAATAAGCTACGAAAGGATAAGGTTCTGCAAGTCGAAGCATGGTTGTCAGAAGCTTGAACGTGTTAGGGAAGCAAGAAAACCTGAAAAGGGAAATGCAAAGGCTCAATCTGGGTATATATCAGTGAAATGAAACGGAAAGAAGACAAGGATTTCTGGCCAGACAGCAGCACAAAATGACATAACGGGAGTAGCATTCGTTATGAATAGGAATGTAGGGCAGAGAGTCTCTTACTGCGAACAGTTCAGTGTTCTCATCATAATCAAGAGCAAAGTGACACCGACAGTGAAAGTTCAAGTGTATATGCCGACGTCGTAAGCCTAAGATAAAGAGATAGAGAAAATATATGAGGATATTGAACGGGTAATTCAGTACGTAAAGGGAAATGAAAACCTAATAGTCACTGGGGACTGGAATGAGATTGTGTGAGAAGGAGAAGAAGAAAGGGTTACAGGAGAATGTGGGCTTGGTACTAGGAAAAAGAGGGGAGAAAGACTAATTGGGTTCTATAATAAATTTCAGCTAGGAATAGCGAGTACTTTGTTGGAAAAGACCGGGAGATAGGGGTGGATTTCATTAGATTACATGAGATTCCAAAAGCAGATACTGGACTGCATGGTGTAACCAGGAGCAGAAACAGACTCAACTCACAGTGTAGTAGTGATGAAGAGTAGACTGAAGTTTAAGAGACTAGTCACGGAGAATCAATACGCAGAGAAGTGGGATATGGAAGAACTAAGGAATGAAGAGATACACTTGAAGTTCTCTATGATAATAATATATATAGATAATGTGATAAGGAATACCTCAGAAGGCAGTACAGTCGAAGAAGAACGGAAGGGCCTAAAAACGTCAATCACAGAAGTTAGAAAGAGAAACATAAGTAGAAAGAAGAAACCATGCGTAAGAGAACATGTGATCGATGAAAGAAGGAAGAACAAAAATGTTCAGGGAAATGCAGGAGTATAAAAATACAAGTCGGTGAGAAATGAATGAAATAAACAGGAAGTGCAGGGAAGCTAAGGTGAAATGGCTGCATGAAAAATGCGAAGATATCGAGAAAGAAAAGATTGTCGTAACGACTGACTCAGCATATAGAAAGTGGGAACAACCTTCAGTGAAATTAAAAAGCAAGGGCGGTAACATTAAGAGTGCAACGGGACTCCCTCTGTTAAATGCAGAGGACGGAGCGGATAGGTGGAAAGAGTACATTGAAGGCCTCTATAGCGGGGGGGGGGGGGGGGGGGGGCGGAGGGCTGATAATTTTTCTGATTATACAGAAGAAGAAACAGGAGCGATGGGGGATCCAGTACTACAGTAAAAATTTAAAAGAACTTTGGAAGATTTAAGATCAAATGAGGCAGAAGTGATAGAGAATATTTCATGATTTTTTTAAAATCGTTTGGCAACAAAACGACTACTTACATTGGTGTGCAGGATATACGATTCTGGCGATATACCATCTGACTTTAGGAAAAAAATCATCCACACAGTTCCGAAGACTGCAAGAGCTGACCAGTGCGAGAAGTGTCACACAATCAGCTTCACAACTCAGCTATCCAAGCCGCTGATAAGAATAGTATGTATCCAGAAGAATAGAAACGAAAAATGAGAATGTGTTAAATGACAATCAGTTTGACTTTAGAAAAGATAAAGGCACCGGAGAGGCAATTCTGACATTGTGGTTGATAATGGGAGCAAGACTAAAGAATAATCAAGACACGTATGTAGGATTTGTCGACATGGAAAAAGCGTTCGACAATGTACAATGATACAAGATGTTCGAAAGTCTGAGGAAAATAGGGCTAAGCTATAGGGAGAAACGGGTAATGTAGAGTGTGTACAAGGGCCAAGAGGAAATAATGAGAGTGGAAGACCAAGAACGAAGTTCTCGGATTAAAAAGGATGTAAGATAGGGATGTAGTCTCTCTCCCCTAGTGTTGAATCTATACATGGAAGAAGCAGTGACAGAAATAAAAGGTTCAAGAATGGAATTAAAATTCGAGATGGAAGGATATCAATGATAAGATTCGCTGATGACATTGTTATCCTCAGTGAAAGTGAAGAAGAATTACAGCATCTGCTGAATGGAATGAAGAGTCTAATGATTACAATATGTGGATTCAGAGCAAACCGAAGGCAGACGAAAATACTTAAAAGTAGCAGAAATGAGAAGAGCAAATAATTAAGGGCGTAGGTTGCAACTGCTACTCTGAGATGAAAAGTTTGACACAGGAGAGGAATTCGTGGCGGGCTGCATCAGTCAGAAGACTGGTGACACAAAACCAAACTGGTAGAGACAGCCAAACACGTTCGCTCACCAAACAAAGCACCACGTGCTCTGTGTTGACCGGTTGTCGTTTTATGAGTGTAGCCCCCTTGCGTAGTTCTGGAATTATGATCAGGACTGTTTCCTCCACCCTGTATACGTGTTACGCCATCAACTGATTTCAGCATCAATGACCATTTATAAATAAAGACATATACACGTAACTCCGAAATACACACGTAGAGTCGAAATAGTTCCTGATATTACACACAAGCCTATGAGCTCATAAGCGGACATATTTGGTACTACAGACGTTTCTTCGACAATGTCAACATTTTAGTGATACTGGAGCCAGAAATTTCGAGAATTTGCTGTAAAATGTGGTGTGGGAGAAAACAACTGTCATCGTATGGCCTTAGTTCTAAACGGTACCTTTTCGACAGTCTATGTTTATTTGGAAATACTTTCAACAATTCGATACCCCCAGGTGTCTCTGACGTTATTTTCAGTTGACTTTGCCCACCCTAGAGACTTCTGCCTAATTATTACAGACAAATAAAGGAAAACACTTGATTCATTTAAAAAAACTAATTCCCTTCACTTGAAAATGCGAGCGACAACCGTCGTCCACCATAAGTGTGTGTGTGTGTGTGTGTGTGTGTGTGTGTGTGTATTTTCGACCTTCAAAACCAGCGCCTCCCTGTTCGTAGCTCGCGCCACACGCCCAACCCCCAAGCAGCTGTGGGCGGCGCCCGGCAGTTGTCAGATCGCGGCGCGGAACTAATCGATCTCTCGCTTCTACACGGGTTTCGACCGCGTCTTCAATATTTCAAGCGACAAAGAGGTATCCGGCCCTCACGCAACGCAGCGGTTCGGGCACGAGCTGCTACACGCCCGTTCCACATTTAGACATTGGTTTCTTAGTATGTCGTGAAACGAGAGCTGAGCTTGCCTCGGAGCTGTTTTGTACCAATGTTGGACCTCATACAGTTTCCCGCAGTCCTAAGAGACATACCATATCGCAGTAAATGTTGTTAAGGGGGCTTTTCAGTCGTTTCGTGCTATAGGTCCCTCCCTTCCACTGAGAAAAACACATTATACTAGTAAGTGCTGCACATTTGTGGGTTTACTAGTACAAATTATCTGGAGAGTACAGTATACATGCGTTAAGTAACAATAGTCGTGGAGACTCATCTTTCAAGAGTTGATCGCTTCGGTAATATCTTCGTGATACGGTCACCGAAAAAATACTGGTAACCCCCTTAAAAATATGCATTGGACGCTTTGGAGCGCTGAAGATGATGTAGAAGACCAGATGGCAGGGACATACAGACGGGGTAGCTAGATAGGCAACAGCCATTAGTCCGAGGGGCGCAAAAATCACCAAAAAAATCAAAAAAGAAAGAAAGACTGCTCTCAGAACTGAACAGGAGAGATAATGTAAGTTTCTTCTATCCCTTGTATTGCTAACTTCTGCCTAATGGTGTACACCCGCGTGACACATGTAATATATAGCGTCTGTATGTGCGATTGCCTAATGTTGTCTATGCAATGGAATTCTCACCCATACAAATGCATAAAAATGACCCTGCCATTGACACCCTACACATAGGGATTGCCGTAAAATGCAGTATCATGTTGTCGTTTTACTTCATTTCAGTTTAGCACATCAAGCCAATCATTCCCGTCATGATGCTTCTATAAGAATTGCAACTTAATACCGTGATTACTTATTCTAAAAAACGATGTAGAGTGCAAAACATTGTATAAACCTAAAGTACGCAACGTTATATTTTACCCTACATGTAATTTCAAGATTGACAGAACATACATTTTACCTTCTTTAGACCGCGCCTCCTCTTATTAGAGTGACTCGAAGCTGGCTCATACTGATCAGTGGTTGTGTTTTGACTGGTACTTCCACAAAAAGTTCAATGGATAAGCAAATGGAACTCAACGATTTTACTGTATTTCCCTAGCTTCCGAACCGGAGTGCACATAACACCTACTGAAGCACGGAAAGCGGTTGTTCTCCACCGACTACCTGTTCATAGGCGCATTGGCCCGTGGTGTACGGGCAATTCTCTGCCAATGAAGTGGATGCCACATGTTGTCAGAAAATTCCTTGGCTTGAATACAAAACAGAACATGAGTCAGATTTATGTTTTTTCATCAAAAATGGTTCAAATGGCTCTGAGCACTATGGGACTTAACATCTGAGGTCATCAGCCCCCTAGAACTTAGAACTACTTAAACCTAACTAACCTAAGGACATCACACACATCCATGCCCGAGGCAGGATTCGAACCTGCGACCGTAGCGGTCGCGCGATTCCAGACTGAAGCACCTAGAACCGCTCGGCCACACCGGCCGGCGTTTCTTCATCAGCTGGGAACAGAAATTCGACTTATTTACTCTCCTGTAAGGAAGCACTTCAGTGTGTGTCAGACTCCAAAAAGAACTAAAGAACCAGAACTCGAGTAAACAGAATTCCGTTTTTAAGAAAGGCCGTAAGCCAAATCCGTGGCAACGGCCTTGCCGCAGTGGATACACCGGTTCCCGTAAAATCACCGAAGTTAAGCGCTGTCGGGCTTGGCCGGCACTTGGATGGGTCACCATCCAGGCCGCCATGCACTGTTGCCATTTTTCGGGGTGCACTCAGCCGTGATGCCAATTGAGGAGCTACTCGACTGATTAATAGCGGCTTCGGTCAAGAATACCATCGTAACGACTGGAAGATTGGTGTGCTGACCACACGCCCCTCCTATACGCATCCTCACTGAGGATGACACGGCGGTCGGATGGTCCCGGTAGGCCACTTGTGGCCTGAAGACGGAGTAAGATAAATCCACACAATTATAGACCTATATCATTGACGTCAATCTTGTGTAGAATTATGGAACATGTTTTATGCTCAAGAATTCTGACGTTCTTGGAAAAAATCAACGTGGATTCCGCAAACAGAGATCCGGCGAAACTCAGCTCGCTCTGTTCCTCCTTGAGATTCACAGCGCAGTGCGCAACGGCCCTCAGATTGATGCCGTGTTCCTTGATTCCAGTAAGGCATTTGACACCATCCCGCATTGCCGTTTAATGAATAAAATACGAGCTTACGGAGTATCGGAGCAGACCTGCAATTGGATTCAAGACTTTCCTGCAAATAGAACTCAACACGTCACTCTTAACGGAACTACATCGGATGATGTAAAGGTAATATCCGGAGTACTACAGGGAGGTGTGATAGGACAGTTGCTGTTCACGATATATATAAATGATGTAGTAGAAAGCGTCGGATGCTCTTTAAGGATATTCGCAGATGATGCAGTTGTCTATACCAATGTAGCAACGCCCGAAGATAGTAAGAATTTGAAGAACGACCTGCAGAGAACGGATGAATGGTGCAGGCTCTGGCAGTTGACCCTGGACGTCAATAAACGTAACAAACTACGCACACATAGGAAACGAAATCCACTACTGTACAGCTACACTACTGATGACAAACAGCTGGAGACAGCTTCTGCCGTAAGATTCCTAGGCGTAACTATCCAGAGCCACCTTAAGTGTCCATATAAAACAGATAGTGGGAGAAGCAGACACAAGACTCAGATTCATCGGAAGAATCTTAAGGAAACGTAACTCATCCACGAAAGAAGTGGCTTATGAGGTGCTTGTTCGCCCATCTGTCAGGGATCGCTATCAGTAGGACTGATTGAGAGGATAGAGAAGATTCAACGAAGAGCAATGCATTTCGTCACAGGATCGTTTAGCTGCCGAGAGAGCGTTACAAAGACGCTAAACAATCTCCACTGCAGACGTTAGAAGAGAGGGGTCGTGCATCACAAAGAGATTTACTATTGAAATTTCGCAACAGTACTTTTTAGGAGTCAGACTACATATTACTTCGCCCCACTCACACATCTCGCATATTGACCACGAGGAGAAAAATCGAGAAATTACAGCCAATACAGTTGCTTGCAGACAATCATTCTTCCCACGCACTATTCGCGAATGGAACCGGGTTAGAGGGATCAGATAAGGACCTAACCGCCAGATTCTCCACTTTGGTTTTGGCCAGCGAAACCTCCAGGTCTATCTCCTGTGGGAAATGTCTTTGATCGATGCTCATAGGGAAGCGTATCTCCACGCCATATCCAGTTCCCTCCTGGAAACGTGGCTTCTATGTTTCCGCTCAGGCGATCAATTGCAGCGGCTATTACAAAAACGTCACCGCCACTACATGAGTCATGAATCTGCCAACCTATCACCTGAAGCTCTTATGCCTTTCGAAGTTTTTCTGGAACTTTCTATTTCCAAACCTACATCCTTAGCACTCCGCCAGTCAAGTACGCATCTTTGCTTCGTGGCGGGAATCATGCCCCGGCTCTTCCTATGAGAAGATTCGTCGGATGTCAGCTCGCTACCGTTGTTTGTCACACCCTGCATTGCTTTGCACTAAAAGGATGTTTCTTCCGCATTTTCCGCCTCCAACTCTTTTTCTCCAGGTACACTGTTCTGAAATTTTTTCTGTTCCATCAGAATGCAACCTCCCGCCTGCACTTGTAAGGTGTCAGGCAAATCCAACACCTTCCATGAAAACCCTGACATGATAAGCAAATCCAGTAGTATGTCACATAGCTCCGAATAAATCGTGACATTAAATTAACCAAAGTAATACGAGTAACGAGTGAGCAAATGGAATACCACAGACTAACACAAGAATGCCTAAATGCATGTCATACCTTCCCACCGTGAGACAGACGCAGCTCCGAGGGGAGAAACGAGAACAGAAGCCGAGAGCAGAACCGTGTTAAGCTGGAAGGCCCTACGATAAGGGACGGACGGACACCCACGTCGCGAGCTAACCGCTAGGACCACACCACCCGCAAGTTTTAGCGCGAGACTTTTTCGCGTCTCTGTTACGTTGCAAACTTTAAAAACATTGCCCCACCACGAAAAGTATAACGTTTCTCATTGTATAGACAAAATGTTTGTAGGCGGAGCTTAAGGTTAACATTGAGACCCTGATTGGTCAGATGAAAACACAGCCAGATAGTTTTTCTAAACCAACTTCGGTAAATTGTAGTAAGGAGAAGTTAGGAGAGGCGTTGCTTCGGAGACGGCTAGGTGAGCGGAGCTGTGCTGCACGCCGCCCCCTGACGAACACCGACAAGGTAATGAACGCACGCGATGCCGCATTTTTGAGCGCATAAGGCTTCACTCAGAACTGCAGAAGTCTCATCTGTTACATCCCCTTTTTGCCTAATACTAGTGTCGATCGTCAATTAAGGCTCATGGTGTTCACATTTGCCACTTGAAGTAAAAATCTGAAACGCGATGATTTTTCTGTTATATAGTTATTGAGAAGCCACATCAGCCACTGTAATTTACGACAAGTTAGATAAGTAATTAAAGATAATTGAGGGTCACTGTAGACCATTTTGATAGTTTTCTCTTTTGTGAAACTTAATTTAAACCTAGATTATAGATGTGATATGGCATAGGTCATCCTTCGATCCATTGTAGAACTTGGAAGCCCATTCAGGGAATATTCGTTCACATTTTTGTTGAACGCCGTCGGTTTTTACCATCCTGTATGAAAACATTTCCTTTTATCAATAGTGCAATTTATAAACAATGTTTTGGGAGTAGAATAAAATTTCTAATGGTAAACTTAACTGCTTTTTCGACGTTATTTTACCAGCTAACTAAAAATAGGAAAGCCTTGAACCCCTTCCACTAAATTTAGTTAGTATTAAGATTCTTTTACAGGGAGTGCAGTGGAGCTGACGCTGAAATCATTAAGTATTTGGTTATATCATCGCTAGTCTCACTGACCTCTTCTGAATTCTACATGTCATGTGTGGTCTGGCGTCTCCTTAACCAGCAACAGGTCCCAGGTTCAAACTGGTCAATTCTCTAAAAAACACGCTCAGAGCGTCGTTGCGCGAAAGTGGTAGGGAGACACGATATAGAACAAACAGACACCACGCAGAATGTTTAGACACTGCCCATGCCATGGAGGTTCCGTGGTCTTGAGCATTGTATACAACAGTCCACAACCCCCTAGCCCTGCTGTCTTTCACAGCAGTAAAAGTCCACTCCTGCAGAAGACGGCAAGTTTCTTTGCAGGCCCTCTTTAGCTGATAACGATTTCTGAGGAACGCATGCCCGTGAGGCCCTTTCTGTTAGTGCTCAGTTCTAATTCGGAGACATGCAGTACTACAGAAATTGTTAGTATGTAGTGCTAGTCAGTATTAGCCAATGAAATGGTTAATAATCCGACTGTGCATGGTAAACAATAATCTAATATAAATAGAAATTGAAAAGAATACACAAAATATTAAATGTACAGTAGCAAAATCTTGCCACCTTACAATGGAAACGTACGTGTATCCCTAACACGATTTATGCGCTAGCAGTTTATGGGTTTACACAGCTTACATCCTACACAGCTCGCCCATGTTCAAGAACGGATTTCTCGCTGCTACTTCACTGTGGTTTTGTAGGCTTTAGATGGCGGGTGAGTGGGTGCTGAAGCAAACCTTTGACGATTTACGTTTACTGGGGTTTGGAGCGAGAGGTGATGCTGAAGAAAGATACGAGGGCTGTCCAGAAAGTAAGTTACGATTGATCGCGAAATGAAAATCACAGTGAAAATCAGAAATGTTTCATTTGTAACAGTTAACTACACCTTTCAGCTACTTCTCTACGTAGTCGCCGTTCTGACTCAGACATTCGTCGTAGCGTTGTACCAACTTTCCAATGCCCTCATCATAGAAGGCAGCCGCCAGTGCTTTCCGCCAATTCTCTACGCTAGCCTAAAGCTCGTTGTCTGTGCCAAAATGTTGTCTTCATAGCCAGCGGTGGGAGACAATTACGGGCTGTATTATGGGTAACCAAACATTTCCAATTGAAACGATGCAGGAACATCTTCATTGCCCCTGCAGAATGAGGCTGAGAATTGTCTTGAAGAAGAAACCTCACGACAGTTATGTAGTGTTGGTTGCATAGCTTCAGGGGAAAATTCTCACCAGGCCCTCGTACTTGGCGGGAGACACTATTTTCTATAACATCTTTACGCTCTCACTAAGAGCTCAGGAATGAAAAGAGCGACATAATTCTACCTATAGTCATACTAGAGACACTGCCCAACACATCTTTGCAAAGCTTTATCGGATTTTCATAGTCGTTTCCATTTCGCGACCGATCGTAACTTACTTTCTGGACAGCCCTCGTAGTATAAAAGACGGAGGGGATAAGTAATTTACCTGCCATACAGCCAGTATTTTTGCTGGCCAAAGATTTCGGTTGCTATTATCAGTTGTGAAATAATAGGAATTCAAGAATAAGTTTTCCGTGGCTAATTAATGGTATGAAAAATAAAATTAAATGATCGCGTGGACAACACAGTCCATGAGCGGAGAAAATCTCCAACCCAACCGGGAATCGAACCCGGGCCCGTTGCGTGGTAGGCAAAAATGTTACCGCGTTTGTTCATCTCATTTTATTCGTCGTGTTTTTTCGTGGCGGACGCTCCATGACACCCGTTCAAGTTCATCATTGTTCCATTCACTCGGTTTCTTTATTGCAGAGTTCAGCAAACCCTCTGACTGAACACGCTGGACTACCGTTACGGCGAGTATTAGCCGTCAAAAGTAGCTGGTCGCTCAGCTAAGCAGGTGGACAATTAATGCTATTATGGGACTTGTTAGTCGTTGTGCCTGTGAACAGCTATTTTGTTCTACTCTCATTTCTTTTTTTAAAAAAAAGTTTATACCATTTTTTGTTTCATAGACTTCTACAGCCAGAGTCATTTTGAATAAAATAATTTTGGGTGTTAGACCACGAAGTTGAAAGACGCTAGAGCAACTAACTGCCGACATTTCGACCGACTTGCAGCGGCTCTCTTCCGGGCGGTTAGCAGCTGGATACTGGTGAATGTCTTCCCCTGTATACTTTTTATTTCAGTTATCTGGTGGGTACCGACGTCACATGTCTGGGATGTTGGACAATTTGAAGAGGAGTTGCCATGGAGGGGGATGACTTTATGGTAGGTTATTGCCTGAGCTACTCTGGTGGCTGATTGAAAGGCAAATCTAGCAGGTGATTGGTAGGAAATAGCACATGGACAGGCCATCGTCTTTGCCACTCTAGTAAGTGAATGGCAGTCATCTCTCATTGTTGGTTGGCAGGTAACAGATATCGGCATCCAGTATCCAAGGCGTAATGTGTTCCTACACTGACGCGTTAAGTTTGAACGGCAGTTCTCTCGTGGTCACTGTTTTGGCAACCAGCTACAATGCCCTCTGTGGAATTGTAGCGAGAAGGAAGCGACTCTGCCTTACTTCTCTGGTTTCTGTATCACTAACCTGGTGTCTTGCTGCTTCGGTAGTCCCTCGTCGCACAGTAGTAGCGCTCAGGCGCCAGGTTCCATCCTGCTGAAGTGGAGTGTTTAGGGATGCCAGTTGTAAATTGTTAACAACGTTTGTACTATACTCGTTTTAATAAAGAAACTACTTTGGCACACACGTCACAGAATTTGCAATATGGCGGCTCTGGGCTACGCCGTTATATTCAATCCTTTACAACACATTAACACAGTTCGCCCTTGCCAAACTCTTGATAGACACTACGCACGACACGTGGCGTTCTGATAATTAATAACTTCACTTTCTCTCTTGTTTAACACCTGAAATATTTACTCGTGACCGTTCTTTTAGAGCCGCCCCGGTTAGTCTACCGTGTGTTTTGAGTGGCGCCTTGCTACTAAATCACCCTATCATCCCGACGGACAAGAGAGACCCTACCTTTCTCCCTCAGACAGCAAGGACACTTCGGTCGTTTCCTACACACACACACACACACACACACACGACACATGGGCGTTCAGATTGCTGTTGCTAGGCGGATATGACGTCACGTTTGCGGACATTCTGAAGGAAGTCTCAGATTGTAATATCCCACCCCCGAATAGTTGGATCTTGTTCCTACTAAGGTACTAAGGTTGCACAACATTGCCTCCTATGATTTTACCATTAATGCCCCTTGCTGACGCATAATTGTCAGATGTACATGTAGCCTGGCTGCTACTGAGCATTCCTGATCGCATAAATGTGCGTAATACTTGGCCTAAGCACATTAAGGAAATGAACGTATGCATTACACAGCCTGTAGCCAACTTGTAACCATCCTTCCTGTTCATGCTGTTTAGGCATTTGATTGTTTCGATACCCTCTTCTGTTTTTGGCAGCTGCCGAGCAAGCACGCGATGTTCTAGAGAATTGATAGAACGGCCACGTTCCTGGTGGCGTTCAGCTACAGCCGACTTGTTCTATCCCAGTAGCACGTAAGGCTCACGCTCCGACACTCGAATGCTCACGGGTCTGCCGGTTCCACCAACATAGCTTTCGTAGCATTCACACGAAAGTCCGTACACGCATTGTGGAGAGCACTCACGAGATTTTTAGTGGGCGTCAACAGTTGTCGGATCTCCCGGCCGCTCTCGAATATCGGTTTGACTCCTGCGCGACGCAGAACCTTGCCTACAGGGCTGCTAACTCCTCTCATATAAGTAAGAGAGCAACAGGAAGAATTTCTCAAGTGCCTTCGTCTGTTTTGTCTTCGCTGTTCTTCATAGCTCGTTGTACACCTCCGTTCTTGTATCCATTCGCACGGAGTATTTTTTGAGCTCGTTCGGTTCATGGTCTTTGTGGTTAAGTGTCACTAATCCGTTCTTTTGTGCTGGGCTGTGGTGCGAATACACATGCAGTGTTGGTGTGTGTCGGCTTCCTGTAGTTCTCTGTCCCAGCCTGCCGCTAGATGATTTATACACCTCCACATCCAAAAAAGGAGTCGTTCCGTTGTTTTCCATTTCTAGCGTGTGTATGTTCTTACGAGGTGCTGTTGAAACCTGTGTAGTTATGCTTGCCTATGCGGCCATATGTCGAACGTGTTGTCCACGTACCTCAGCCAGCAGCGTGGGCGCGGTTGCGCGTGATTCGTCGGAAAGCTTCAGTGAATATGTCAGCTACTACAGCTGAAACGAGGAAGCTCATTCCTATTTTGTGTGTCTGCTCATAAAATTTTCCATGCTAACTTAAGTAAATTCCGAACAAGAACAACTGCAGTAGGTCGCAGATGTCTGGCGCTATTTGCGCCTATAGGGCGGTGATGGTTTCAGCTATAAGCATGTTGGTAAAAGTCTCTGTAAGTATTTTGGTTTTTACACAGCAGAAGAACTACACTCTTAAGAGGATAGCATTAGCTGATGTTTTGGAGATTCGGCTGGTAGTTGCTAGATGCATATTAGTATAAAATATGTCTCAGAATCGCGTGTCGCAGTTTGGCGACCACTGCTGTAGAGACTAGAGCTGGTTCCATACCTTACAGCGTTGACGTAACTCAAGACGGTCAAGAGGTGTGCGTGGTTGGCAGTCAGCTGCATCGGATCCATGCAGTAAGATGGGTGGAGGTGGAGACGTGACAGAGTGACGGACAGGATCTGTCGTGTTTGGACGTGCCAATGACCGCACAGTGAATGAAGTTAACCAATTTTTTCGTGCAGCATCTGCGCCTGTCCAATGCGTATACAGACAATAATGTCCCATCCGCATTCGTGTAACACTGCGTAAGAACAGTGGTTACAAAACGATCCCAACCGATAGGTACCGGAGATGTTTGCATCGCTTTTTCAGTGACAATCTATTTAAACGCGATAGAAAATGCTGCTGTCAGTGAATGCAGGTCGATCTCAACCAGTGTCAGAACGAATGTTACAAAGGGAACTGCATATAAAGGATTTTTGTAGTCGTATACCTTACAAAAGGCCACTGCTCGTAGCGGCACACGTAGCCGCTCGTTTTCAGTAGAGTAAACAGCACAGAAACTTAACAGTACTTGAGTGGAGACTTGTACACTCCTGGAAATGGAAAAAAGAATACATTGACACCGGTGTGTCAGACCCACCATACTTGCTCCGGACACTGCGAGAGGGCTGTACAAGCAATGATCACACGCACGGCACAGCGGACACACCAGGAACCGCGGTGTTGGCCGTCGAATGGCGCTAGCTGCGCAGCATTTGTGCACCGCCGCCGTCAGTGTCAGCCAGTTTGCCGTGGCATACGGAGCTCCATCGCAGTCTTTAACACTGGTAGCATGCCGCGACAGCGTGGACGTGAACCGTATGTGCAGTTGACGGACTTTGAGCGAGGGCGTATAGTGGGCATGCGGGAGGCCGGGTGGACGTACTGCCGAATTGCTCAATACGTGGGGCGTGAGGTCTCCACAGTACATCGATGTTGTCGCCAGTGGTCGGCGGAAGGTGCACGTGCCCGTCGACCTGGGACCGGACCGCAGCGACGCACGGATGCACGCCAAGACCGTAGGATCCTACGCAGTGCCGTAGGGGACCGCACCGCCACTTCCCAGCAAATTAGGGACACTGTTGCTCCTGGGGTATCGGCGAGGACCATTCGCAACCGTCTCCATGAAGCTGGGCTACGGTCCCGCACACCGTTAGGCCGTCTTCCGCTCACGCCCCAACATCGTGCAGCCCGCCTCCAGTGGTGTCGCGACAGGCGTGAATGGAGGGACGAATGGAGACGTGTCGTCTTCAGCGATGAGAGTCGCTTCTGCCTTGGTGCCAATGATGGTCGTATGCGTGTTTGGCGCCGTGCAGGTGAGTGCCACAATCAGGAATGCATACGACCGAGGCACACAGGGCCAACACCCGGCATCATGGTGTGGGGAGCGATCTCCTACACTGGCCGTACACCACTGGTGATCGTCGAGGGGACACTGAATAGTGCACGGTACATCCAAACCGTCATCGAACCCATCGTTCTACCATTCCTAGACCGGCAAGGGAACTTGCTGTTCCAACAGGACAATGCACGTCCGCATGTATCCCGTGCCACCCAACGTGCTCTAGAAGGTGTAAGTCAACTACCCTGGCCAGCAAGATCTCCGGATCTGTCCCCCATTGAGCATGTTTGGGACTGGATGAAGCGTCGTCTCACGCGGTCTGCACGTCCAGCACGAACGCTGGTCCAACTGAGGCGCCAGGTGGAAATGGCATGGCAAGCCGTTCCACAGGACTACATCCAGCATCTCTACGATCGTCTCCATGGGAGAATAGCAGCCTGCATTGCTGCGAAAGGTGGATATACACTGTACTAGTGCCGACATTGTGCATGCTCTGTTGCCTGTGTCTATGTGCCTGTGGTTCTGTCAGTGTGATCATGTGATGTATCTGACCCCAGGAATGTGTCAATAAAGTTTCCCCTTCCTGGGACAATGAATTCACGGTGTTCTTATTTCAATTTCCAGGAGTGTACTATTGTTCAACGAGTCGCGATTTTGCTTCTTTTAAAAAGATGCAAGGTGTCGAGCTCACCTATAGGCCATTGTTGACTTTTAACCCACGGCTTGTTGATGCCACAGGTGGTTCAGTGATGTACTGTCAGGGTTTTTCGCTCAATGACTTAGGCTCAATCATTCACGTCACCGTGAATATGTTCCAGTATACTTATTTCAGCATTCTCAGTGATCAAGTGCTGCCCTTTCTTCTAAAATTTCGTGATGAGTGAGCCGCGCCAGCCGGAGTATAGCAGATATTACTTACAAGGGGAACTACTCGAAAAACTCGTTGCTGATATCACTCAAAATATTTCCCGTACCTAATTCAAGCTGTTAACAAGGAAAGGGTCTCTTTACCAATTTCCTTCGTACCCTTAGCACAGATGGTCATCCTTTAAGGGACTCCGGAAAGGCTCAAAATCATGAAAAGTTCAATTTTTAATTTTTTGCGTTTTCTAAATCTGCAGACTATTACCTCTTAATAGATATATAATTTATTCAATTCCGAAGACTACAACTATTTTTAAAAAAAATTTTTAAATGTGTTCTACATGGGCGTGACCCACTGTGGCGCTGTTAAACTGCTGTCAAATGGTGTTATTATTAACGTCCGTGTTCATCAGGTACATTTTAGTGATGTGAGATAAAGTATGTGTTGTGGCTAACCTGTGATGGTTCAATATATATCGCTGGTGTGATTGTCGATTGTTTCATGTCTATTTACTCTGTCGTTATCTCGAAAATATTCGTAATTAATTCTGTTTCTTGAGTCTCTATTTTGTTGAAGTATAATAATGAGTAAAAGTAAAGTTATTAGAAATCCTCTGAAGGCTTTTAAGAAAAGGAGAAATGTTGGAAAGCCAAAGGTATGTGTTATTACTGTAAACAATAAAGACGATAACCAAGTGAGTGAACCTAACCTCTCAAGTACACCTGCCCATAGCAGTCAAAGTGGGAAAGAAAATACTTGCTAACTGGTGAAGTGTACACTCATAAGCATAGTCTGCCTCATGCAATAATGGAGGTGATAAAACCTATTTTCAGAGACTTAGCAGCACCTGAACTGTTGAAAAAGTGTATTCACGGAAAAACTCAAAACCCCAATGAAAGTGTAAATAGTGTTATATGGTCGAGAATCCCCAAGACTGTATTTGTTGGAATAGAAACACTTCACTTTGGTGTGTATGATGCTGTTGCGACTTTCAATGATGGCAACATTGTAAGGTGCAAGGTATTTAGAAATATGGGAATGAAGATAGGTTCTAACACGGTACGAGCGATGCTTGCTTTAGACAAGGAACGCCTTCGGGCTACAGACAGGGCTGTAAAGAGTCTAGAAATACAAGCAAGAGTAAACAGGAGGAGGAACAAGAGGAAGCTGGAGGAGGAGTTTGCAGAGGATGAAGATAATCCATCCTATGGACCTGGAATACACTAAAAAGTTAATCCAATCTTTGTCGCTCGATTCCCAAAACTTTTATTTTCTCATACTAATTACATGTTTTCTAAGGATCTTCCAAACATATTTGTTTCAAACTTTCAGTAAATGTTACACAGTACCTTCTGCATAATTTAACACAGCCTTTTTCCAAAAAACTGTATATTTTTGAATATATAAATAAAAAATTGCAAAAAAATATTGTGAATTTTCATTACAATTGAAAAAAAATCATCTTTAATAACTGAACTAAAATTTTGTAAAATCCCTGTGTTAAGCTGTAGCCCATATTCCAATAAATAATCTGTAAAAAGTTCAACTTCCTACCTCAAATACTTTGTGAGGAAAGATGTAATTTATAAGCGTTATTTTAACATTGCAAGTATAGGTCGTTCCGAAGCCCCTTAGCAACAAAAAACGGATTGTTTCACTGCATTTAATCTGTGGCTTCTCGTAATTCTTTGTACTACGAAGTCGAAGATTACACTATAAATAAAGGTTTTTTTATTGCAGCTCATTTCTGCGTTGGCGTTATTTTATTCTAATTGGGACCATCAAAGGTACTACCCAGTTGACCTAAAGAGAGCATTCTTCACACCTAGTGAATTTTCCATGTCTCAAAAGTAACTGCCCCGCCGCTCTATTAGTATTGGAGGATCTTTGCTACTATAAACTTAACTGCAAGAAACTGCAAAGGCATTTCAGGAGGAGCTATAGATGATATATGATAATGCCGAGCGGAAGTAGACGTCGCCACAGGTATTTTTATATTAGAGAAACATTGTGTAACCCACTGTGGGATCAATATCAAAACCTCAATATTCCATAAGAAGAAGTCCCTAAGAAACAGGTATCAAATCCTAGAAAATTGCCTATCAGGCAGAGTGGCTCCTAATCATGATACCAAGCAGGACAGAAACAAGCGGACTTGTAAATGTAAGAATCTGGAACACGAGAGGGCACAGTTAGTGGAAAGTCTGTGGCATATATTAATGTTCGCAAAATGATGCATAATGTTCGTCCGACACTCAATGTCCATATAACCCACGCCCTTACAAAGGCTGCTTTCATCAACGTGGCCAGTAACAGACATACTGCATAACGCCGTCACGGAGATTAAGAAACGTCAGCTGGGTGGACGAGTAATATGTCACCAGCCGGACATGAAGTATGGGATATGCGTATGTCATGTATGCCAGAATACCTGTCTGAAACTGGCTGTCCATCCTCTTCGTGCAGTTGAATGTAACCTGTTGTCTATGACCATTTGCTATTACCACATAATATCTATTGATGTCCATAAAAAGCCTTAGGAGTTCTTCACAGTTTATAATATCAAAGTTTCTACAGTACCAATACTTATAACAGTGGAGCAATGAATTTTGTCTCTGTGGAAAGTAAACGCAATATTCTGTATTCTCTCTTCATTAGGTACCAGGAAAGCTCTCTTTACGTCAGCTGAAAATTATGTTAAATGGCCCTAGTCTGAACAAAAGAACACAAGTGCAGACACGTACTGTAATACAAAAAACCTAATCTTGGAATTCCTTTCACCGAATGTCTTCAATATGGCTGACAATCGCGTCGCGTCTCGATTTTCCGTTCTGAGGGCGCAATGAACATATCAAGTCGCCAAGAAACATAGATTCTCGTGCCAAGTGTGAAGTGCATTCTGTCGTGCGATTTCTTCATGCTGATTGGCTCCGCCTGATTTCATGCAGGCCACGTAAAGTAACTGTCCTGCATGACAGCAATGTGCAGCAATGGTGCAGCAGCAGCGCCTACTGACTTTCTTGATGCAGGCGGTTAGGGAAAGAAGCGAACGTCAGCCGACGATCTTATTCAGAGAGTGGCTCAAACAGTTCAAAAAAATAGTGTATGAAGGGCAGTTCAGAACAAATGAGGAGGAATGTTGTTATCCGGTATTGTCTTTCTTCAGAACAATGTTCGGACACACATCACTGGTGCAACAAAGGCGCTCCTGCAACTTGTTAGATGGAAAGTGTTTGATCACTCACCGTACAACCCCTCTGATCCACTGGCTATGAGGAGCGCGTTTCGGCACAGGCAACGTGCTGCACGTCAGCGTAGATAATTGGTTGCAAGCACAGGTGGCTCCCTTCTATGATCAGGCTGCTGGAAAGTTGGTACCACACTAAGAAAAATGTGAAAGTCGGAACGGTGACTGTGTAAAAAAGTTCCTGGAAGGTGTAGCTAAATGTTGCAAATAGAACATTATTGCTTTACACTGTAATTTGCATACCGCAACAGATCAAACCTTGAAGAAAAGTTTACCTGGTATTTAAGTTCTGATTACACTCGTACGTCATCACCCACCTTAGGTTCTAAGCCTGACACCTGTTCAGCACAACAAAACGGATTTGTATTCTGGAATACAAAGTTCTCTGCTTGATACAGTTTTTCCAAATCTACCCAGTTAGTAGCTTTCGTCGCATCAACAGATTCCTTAGGCTTGAAATGAACTGTCCATACGTAATTATTTTCTTTTTTTTTTCTTTGCTCGCAATGGGCGTGGGTGAAATAAAATCCTTATATACCTAACTTATTACTGAATGATATCCTAGGCTAGCCTAAACCTTGTTCTTCGAATATCTTTTTACGAGAGTGGTTATCATCGGTTATTCTTTCTGTACGCGAATGTAGCGTTCATGCTTCTTCATTTTATTAATTATTACATTCTCATACATGTTTCGAACAATCTGCATTCGATCGTTAAACTTATAATACGACATTGTAGAAAAATTACGTGCATACAATGTAAATTGCTTTCCTTACCACACTCAAATCTGAAATTAATTGTATTAGTAAATTTAATACTAGTAATCCACTTGATCATTGGACAAAAACGTGGAAAGAACGACAAAATACGTTTAGGGCGTACAGTCCTCCGTCTCGCTGTCCGGCGATATCGCAGTGAGATGAATAGAAACGAAATTTCAAAACAGTTCCATGCCACCGCGTCGGGAGACAAATAGCAGTGTCATTCAATGATCTGTTTGTCTAGACCGGTACTGAACCAGAGTAACAGGGAAATTATGAATTCCAATGTTTGCGACACTGTCAGTTGATGTTTTGTTCACTCTCCGACAAAGGTCGGATGTGGTGTTGAATTTGTTTTCTTCGAACATTATTTGTAAGTATGAATGTAAATTGGATTGTTATAATTTAAGTATTTTCAGCCCCCTTTCATAAGCCAACAGTTTATTTCTAATGTGCACCTTAATCTGACTTGTGTTTCGGCTAATTGAAAATGTAAGGTTGTGTTCTCTACATTTGTGGGGAGAACAGGAACAGTAATCGTCATCGCATTCTCAGAAGAAGATCAAGAATATGACTGAAGGGAATAACCATCAACCGGCCGGTGTGGCCGAGCGGTTCTAGGCGCTTCAGTCTGCAACCGCGCGACCGCTACGGTCGCAGGTTCGAATCCTGCCTCGGGCATGGATGTGTGTGATGTCCTTAGGTTAGTTAGGTTTAAGTAGTTCTAAGTTCTAGGGGACTGATGACCTCAGATGTTAAGTCCCATAGTGCTCAGAGCCATTTGAACCATTTTTTTGAAGAACCATCTGTCACTTCTTAACATAGCAGATTACGCTGTCATTAAAGTACATGGAAAAAGCAAGCAGCCATTTAGATTGTATGCATGTAAATTTTCTTTTTTAGAAGACAGTGCTTACGTTGATCATATTTTTTAAAAAATAAGACCGATTAAACATGTTTATTGCAACAGATGAGGAGTCACTTTAGTCATTTCTTCTGTTACTTCTGTGGGTACTACTTGTTGATTAAATGACACAATTTTTAAACATGTCAGCGACATAATGTATTAACAAACACAGTTCATCAATTGAATGTTGCAATAAAGGAATTAGAGATATAACAGTTTTTAATCAGAAAACAGAAGGAACTAGGACAGTTCATCCAGTATTTCTAGTTTATGTGTTGTATAGAATACTTTGAACCAGATAAAGTTTTTTTCCGATTCTCCTAGATTCAAAACAAATTCTGATATACCCTTATTCGCGCCAAACACCAATACAAAGAAAAAAATAATAAGAATGGCACTGATGTTCCTATTCATGCCGCCTTGCAAGGTGAATAGAAACACAAAGTTTTCATTTTTAAGCTAGAAACTATGAGCTATGTCCCTAATGTAATTACGAGTTTAAATTTAGGCACAAAGTTTTTATTTTTAAGCTAGAAACTATGAGCTATGTCCCTAATGTAATTACGAGTTTAAATTTAGGCACAAGATTTATACTACCATAAAATTTTGATTTCGTACTGCTTTTTAAAATCATGCAATTTTTCTTTTAAAATTGGAAACTTTCTGTACGACCCATTTTGCGATAACAGATGTAATTTTCAATTTTCTCCAGTAAGGCAGAAAATGTTCCTGACTATATGTCAGTGTTTCACGATCTTATTATCTACAGGATTTTCCACCTAACAGATTAGGACGAAGTACAATGGTTTTTCCTGTAACGTAAACGGCGACAGGTCGATGGCTGACCGCTAATGACACTTTCGGCGGTGGTTTTCCTTCATACTCTTATTTACGAAGGATACGTGATGAAGACTGCGCCCTGTGTTGTAGGAGGTTCCCAGGCATAGCCGCTTAATAGCGCGACTGTGCCCCAACCAAAATGAAGCGCGCTTTTACTGCGCAGCCTACGGCCGCTGCTGCCACCCCGTGCACGCCTTGCTTCGTGACGCCGCTGCCTCTCCTCTGTCCAGTGACGTAAATAAAACTCCCTCCCCCCCCCCCCCACCAACCCCCAACCACCACCCGACACTGGGACGGCTCTTACGTGGACGTAAGAAGCGCCGTAAAAGCGAAACCGCCAGAATATTACGTCTGGACTGCGATAGTGGCTGTTCCAGGAGTTTTAGTGTCTGGTCGTGACACTGAGGAGAACTAAGATTGTCCAACATGAGCTTTTGACTGACTTCACTCTCGGTGATTTATCTTTGCGTTCATCCATCTTGAAAATCGCCTCTGGTTGAGCAACAGTACTACCAACATCACAGAGATCACCACCAGTACTACAAGAACACAGATATTCATAGAAATCATCGCAATCGCGTAAAGGGTAAATGTTTTTTATTACACGGAGACATTTTGAGGGACGTTCAGTGGGAGTAGTTGTCAGATAAGCGGCGTTATTCCCCATTAAACTGTAGTGGGTAATTTTGGAGAACCTATGTTCGAGGTAGACGACATCTACCTCTACATTTACTTCTATACTCCGCTACCCATCTGACGATGTGGGGCGGAGGGTATTTCTGGTAACACTGCTTGCTCCCCCTTTCTGTTACATTCACGAATAGCGCGATGAAAAAGGATTAACTGTAATGCTCCGTAAGACATCTAATTTCCCTAATTTGCTCGTCGTGATCGTTTCGCGAATCGCATGTTGGAGGAAGTAATGTGTTGCCCGACTCTTCCTGGAACGTAAACTCTCGAAATTTCAACAGCGAACATATGCGTGATGCACAACGCCTCTCTTGTAGCGTCTTGCATTGGTATTTGCTGAGCATCACTACCGAATAAACGGTCTCGTGACGAAACGCGTCGCTCTTCCTTAGATCTTCTCTATCTTTTCCATTAGTCCTGCCAGATAAGGTTTCCAGATTGATGAACAGAAAGATAATCTGAAGAATGAACGAAACGGATGTTTGCAAACTAGTTCTTTTGTGGATGAATTATATTTCCTTAATATTCTTCCACTGAATATTAGTCTGTCATATGCTTTTCCTAATGTTTGTTTTATGTGGCCATCCCACTTTCGGACAATCCGGAACGCTTACTCATAAGTGTTTTTCGGTAGATACTGTACACAGTGATTTGTAGCCAGTAGCGTAATGTAACAGCAGTAGATCCCTTAAACCTATGAGGGTCGTCCAGTAAGTAAGTATCCCTACTTTGCCCGCCCGGTTAGCCAAGCGATCTAACGCACGACTTTCTGGAACGGGAAGGAGCACCGGCGGTCCCCGGCACGAATCCGCCCGGCGGACTTATGTCAAGAGGTCCGGTGAGCTGGCCAGTCTGTGGATAGTTTTTAGGCGGTTTCTATCTGCCTCGGAGAATGCGGGCTGGTTCCCCTTATTCCGCCTCAGCTACACTATGTCGGCGATTGCTGCGCAAACAAGTTCTCCACGTACGCGTACACCAACATCACTCTACCAAGCAAACATAGGGGTTACACTCGGCTGGTGTGAGACGTCCACTTGGTGGGGGGGGGGGGGGGGGTCCACCGGGGGCTGAACCGCACAATAACCTTTGTTCGGTGTGGTTTGGAGGGTGGGTGAAGTGGACTGCGGTAGTCCTCGTGGGGTTGTGGACCACTGAGACTGCGGAGGCGACGGAGCCTCTCCGTCGTTTCTAGGTCCCCGGTTAACATACAACATACACACAACATCCCTGCTTTATAACAAATATCACATAATTTACAATAAGATCAGAAGATACCTCCTAATACAGTGTCGTATGTCCTTTTGCTCGGTGTAATGCAGCAACTCGACTTGACATGGGCTCAGCTAGTCACTGGCAACCCCCTGCAGACATACAAATATTGAGCCATGCTCCCTCTGTAACCGTCCACAATTGTGAAAGTGAAAGTGTTAGCAGCCCAAGATTTCGTGAGTGAATTGATCTCTCGGTTACAATCCATAAATCATCGATGGGATGCATGCCGGGCGATAAGGGTGGCCAGATTATTCGCTCGCATTGTTCAGAACGATTATAGCCGGTGGCATGGCGCATTGTCATCCATAAAAATTCTATTGCTGTTTGGGAACATGAAGTCCATGAATGGCTGAAAATGGTCTCCCAAGTAGCCGAGCATCCAAGGATCCAGTCCATTCCGTGTCAACACAGCCCACATCATTGTGGAGCCACCACCAGCTTGCACAGTGCCTTGTTGACGACTTGAGTCCATGGCTTCGTGAGGTCTGCGTCACACTCGAACCGTACCATTAGCTCTTAGCAAATGAAATCGGGATTCATCTGATTAGACCACGATTTTCATGTCATCTAGGGTCCACACGATGTGGCTACGGACCCAGGAGAGGTGCTGCAGGCGATGTCGTGCTGTTAGCTGAAACGCTCGTGTCGGTTGTCTACTGCCATAGCCCATTGACGAAAAATTTCAACACACTGTCCTAACGGATACGTTCTTCGTACGTCCCGCATTGATAATATGTTCAAATGTGTGTGAATTTCTAAGAGACCAAACTGCTGAGGTCATCGGTCCCTGGACTTACACACTATTTAAACTAACGTAAAATAACTTACGCTACGAACAACACACACACACACACACACAAACACACACACACACACCCATGCCCGAGGGAGGACTCGAACCTCCTGCGGGAGGGGCCGCGCATTCCGTGACATGACGCCTCAAACCGAGCGGCCTCCCATTGATTTCTGCGGTTATTTCACGCAAAGTTGCTTCTCTGTTAGCGCTGACAGCTCCACGCTCTCGGTCGATAAGTGAAGGCCGTCGGCCACGGAAATCTCCGTGATGAGGGGTAATGCCGAAATTTGGTATTCTCGGCACACTCTTGACACTATGGATTTCGGAATATTGAATTCCCTAACGATTTACCAACTGAAATGTCCCATTCGTCCAGCTCAAGTTACCATTTCGTGTTCAAAGGCTCTTAATTCCCATCATGCAGCCATAATCAGTCGGAAACTGTTTCACATTGTTCCTGTAAGTACGGCTCCGCCACTACACATCCCTTTTATAGCCTGTGTACGCGATACCACGAGCATCTATATGTGTGCATATCGAAATGTTCAAATGTGTGTGAATTCCTAAGGGACGAAACTGCTTAGCTCATCGGTCCCTACCGAGCGAGGTGGCGCAGTGGTTAGACACGGGACTCGCATTCGGGAGGACGACGGTTCAGTCCCGCGTCCGGCCATCCTGAATTAGGTTTTCCGTGATTTCCCTAAATCGCTCCAGGCAAATGCCGGGATGGTTCCTTTCAAATGGCACGGCCGACTTCCTTCCCCATCCTTCCCTAATCCGATGAGACCGATGACCTCGCTGTCTGGTCTCCTTCCCCAAACCAACCAACCAACCAATCATCGGTCCCTAGACTTACACACTATTTAAACTAATTTAAACTAACCTATGCTAAGAACAATACATACATACATGCACTAGGGATGACTCGAGCCTCCAGCGGGAGGGGCCTCGCAATCCATGACATGACGCCGTAAACAGGGCGGCCACTCCGCGCAGCGCAAATCGCTATCCCATGACTTTTGTCGCCTCAGTGTGTAATCTCCCCCTTCCTAATAGGCCTGCTGTATTGCGTTATAACTGACGGTGATCACATACGCCTAATGAAATTTTACTGCAAGCCTACCATCACTGAAAGAAAATAACACTGGTTAGTTGTAGGAAAGTGTACAACAGATCCTTCTGAAGGCTGGCTCTGAGCACTATGGGACTTAACATCTGTGGTCATCAGTCCCCTAGAACTTACAACTACTTAAACCTAACTAAGCTAAGGACGACACACACAGCCATGCCCGAGGCAGGATTCGAACCTGCGACCGTAGCGGTCGCATGGATCCAGACTGAAGCGCCTAGAACCACTCAGCCACTCCGGCCGGCTCCCTTCTGAAGGAAGAATCTTATCTAAACTTAAGCTAAGTACTGATGATAATTTTGAAATGGGTGGAATAAAGTGCAATCGCTCCCGAACCACGCAGGGGGAAAAGCGGACCAAGTAATATTTCGTCCAAAAAATTACAGGTAAGACAAACAGTACTGGTTAGCTAAAAAGGGGATAATCAAACGGCCACCAGATCACTGCGCCAACGAGTCTCCAGAACGTTAAGAAACGTAATGGCAAAGACATTTAAGCAAATAAACACTGGCGTGGCAATAGAAGGTTGTCACCCTTTCCAATGCACAACAGTTCACGACAAAATAAATGAATCAGAAAGCACTGAGTTTGAAGTTACTTATTCTGAATTATTAAATTTTGAAAGCAAAGTTAAATGGAGTTACTGGTCAAGTAAATGTAACTGAAACTTCGTCATGTAAAAAAAAAAAAATTACCTTCAGTAGCCTCATTGTAACGTAATACAAAATTTAGAAGGAAGTAAGCAAATTACTTCTTATTATTCAAAGATAGAATTACATTTACTTCAAGCAAATGAGCAACTGACTTTACTTTCAAAATAACAATAATAAAATGCATACCAAGCCAGCAGAAGTCACTCGCTAAGCTAAGTACAGAATAAATGAAACTGAGCACCCTTAATTTGTGCTGTATCTTTAGTTATTAAGTGAAATTTTACGTCACTTTAAGTGGATGAAGTTAATACTCAAAATTGCAAATCAGTTAAGCCTCTGTTATGCAATGCAAAAGTCCGCAGCTCGTGGTCGTGCGGTAGCGTTCTCGCTTCCCACGCCCGGATTCCCGGGTTCGATTCCCGGCGGGGTCAGGGATTTTCTCTGCCTCGTGATGACTGGGTGTTGTGTGCTGTCCTTAGGTTAGTTAGGTTTAAGTAGTTCTACGTTCTAGGGGACTGATGACCATAGATGTTAAGTCCCATAGTGCTCAGAGGCATTTGAACCTTTTTTTTTTTTTTTTTGCAATGCAAAAATGAAACTGGTCATTAACAAACAAACAAAGCTGGCAGTAAAGACACACATCAAAATAAGATTTGCATCACCTCGGTTCCGTCCTTTTTATTGCTCATGAAAACCACACATTGCATGTTGTACCACCATACAGCGAGACCTTCAGAGGTGGTGTTCCAGATTGCTGTAGATATCGGTATCTCTAATACCCAGCAGCACGTCCTCTTGCATTCATACATGCCTGTATTCGTAGTGGCATACTATCCACAAGTTCATCAAGGCACTGTTGGTCCAAATTGTCCCACTCTCAACGGCGATTCGGAGTAGATCTCTCAGAGTGGTTAGTGGGTCACTTCGTCCATAACAGTCCTTTTGAATCTCCTCCAGTCATGTTGGGTAGGGTTCATGTCTGGTCACTCTAGTCGAGCGATGTCATTATCCTGAAGGAAGTCATTCACAAGGTGTGCACGATCGGAGCGCGAACTGTCGTCCATGAAGACGAATGCCTCGACAATATGCTGCCGATGTGGTTGCTATATCGGCCGGAGGATGGCATTCACGAATCGTGCAGCCGTTAAAGCGCCTTCCATGACCACCAGCGGTGTACGTCGGCCCCATATAATGCCGAACCAAAACATCAGGGAACCTCCACCTTGCTGCACTCGGTGGACAGTGTGTCTAAGGCGTTCAGCCCGACCGGGTTACCACAAACACACGTCTCCGACGATTGTCTGGTTGAAGGCATATGCGACACTCATCGGTGAAGAAAACGTGATGCCGGTCCAGAGTGGTCCATTCGGTATGTTGTTGGGCCCATCTGTACCACGCTGCATGGTGTCGTGGTTGCAAAGATGGACCTCGCCTTGAAGGTCGGGAGTGAAGCTGTGCACCATGTAGCCTGTTGCGCATTGCGCACAGTTTGAGTGGTAATTCGACGTCCTGTGGCTGCACAAATAGCATTATTCAACATGGTGGCGTTGCTGTCAGAGTTCCTCCGAGTCATAATCCGTAGGGTGGCCTGAGCAAGGCATGCCATCGACAGTTCCTGTCTCTTTGTGTCTCCTCCATGTACTAATAACATTGCTTTTGTTCACTTCACCGCTACGGTCGCAGCTTCGATTCCTGCCTCGGACATGGATGTGTGAGCTGTCTTTAGGTTAGTTATGTTCAAGCAGTTCTAAGTTTCCAGAATGAGATTTTCACTCTGCAGCGGAGTGTGCGCTGATATGAAACTTCCTGGCAGATTAAAACTGTGCCGGACTGAGACTCGAACTCGGGACCTATGCCTTTCGCGGGCAAGTGCTCTACCAACTGAGCTACCCAAGCACGACTCACGCCCAGTCCTAACAGCTTTACTTCTGCCAGTGTCTCGTCTCCTACCTTCCAAACTTAACAGAAGCTCTCCTGCGAACCCTGCAGAACCAGCACTCCTGAAAGAAAGGATATAGTGGAGACATGGCTTAGCCACAGCCTGGGGGATGTTTCCAGAATGAGATTTTCACTCTGCAGCCGAGTGTGCGCTGATATGAAACTTTGGAAGGTAGGAGTCGAGATACTGGCAGAAGTAAAGCTGTGAGGACGGGGCGTGAGTCGTGCTTGGGTTCAAAATGGCTCTGAGCACTATGGGACTTAACATCAATGGTCATTAGTCCCCTAGAACTTAGAACGACTTAAACCTAACTAACCTAAGGACATCACACAGCACCCAGTCATCACGAGGCAGGGAAAATCCCTGACTCCGCCGGGAATCGAACTCGGGAACCCGGGCGCGGGAAGCGAGAACGCTACCGCACGACCACGAGCTGCGGACGTCGTGCTTGGGTAGCTCAGTTGGTAGAGCACTTGCCCGCGAAAGGCAAAGGTCCCGAGTTCGAGTCTCGGTCCGGCATATAGTTTTAATCTGCCAGGAAGTTTGATATCAGCGCACACTCCGCTGCAGAGTGAAATTCTCATTCTGGATACATCCCCCAGACTGTGGCTAAGCCATGTCTCCACTATATCCATTCTTTCAGGAGTGCTAGTTCTGCAGGGTTCGCAGGAGAGCTTCTGTTTGGAAGGTAGGAGACGAGATACTGGCAGAAGTAAAGCTGTGAGCACCGGGCGTGAGTCGTGCTTAGGTAGCTCAGTTGATAGAGCACTTGCTCGCGAAAGTTCGAGTCTCGGTCCGGCACACAGCTTTAATCTGCCAGGAAGTTTTAGTTCTAAGTTGTAGGGGACTGATGACCTCAGATGTTAAGTCTCATAGTGCTCAGAGCCATTTGAACCATTTGATACGCAGGATTTGTTTGGGCTGATTCCAGTTACATACTGCAAAACTATGTTGCAAATATTGCTTCCGATCCCGTTCATTACTACTAAGTTCATTTTATTTCCGCTTTAGTATAATGTTCCAAGACATCTGTTCGTAATTCATGGCCATTGGTGACGAAATACACTTGAGGAAAAAAAACTGACGTCTACTTATAGAACTTGTACAATGTCAAGACAAAGTATGCCTTAATGGTGTGAACATTTTTTGTCCAGGTACGTCTGTGTTCTTGCTGTTTAGTAGGGGTTTATAAGTACTGGCGTTTTGTGACCAACTTTTTTTTTCTGGGTGCAGGGCAGGAATAATCATTCAGGGGTCAATTGCCGCCCACAGAACGCGCAGCCGGCCCATTATCAGTCACAGTACAGCCGTGACGTAGCGCTGCCGCGTCAGCCGTCCGTGAATAGCGGCCCAGCTCGCAGAGCGAGCGATAATCGTAACGCGCGCCCATCTCCGGCGATATCAGTCATCAGAATTGGCGGCGGCGGCGGCAGACATAAAAACAAAATCCGGAGCTCTTTGACAGGCGTGTTTTCCCCGTGACGGTGACAGTCGTGATGAAACGGCGGCGGCTGGCGTGGTGCCCGCGCACCACACAAACATACCCAGGCCTGCGCTCCCTCCATCGAGACTCTGCCAGACCACTGCGCTCCACGCACAGTAACAAGCCTGCAGGTCTGAACGGTGCTGTGAATACCTGGCACACGGTCTTCACCTCCTATATTCTCTAAGGGAAACGCATTGTGAGGAGGTACCTGACAGTATTCCAGAAATAAAGTTTCCACAGCTCTAGTTGGCCGATTTCTTCTTCTTCTCCTTTTCCTACTGGCCATGTCTGGATAAATTTCTTTTCCTTAAGCCCGTGATTTAACTTTAGCCCTGTATTCCCACATTCGTTCTCTGTGCGGTTCCTTCCTCCTATCAGTCCATATTTTGCCAGTTTCTAGTTGTGGCTTTTCTTGGAAACCAAGATGTTCCTAGAGTTCTTCTGTAGCGGAACACGGTTTTCATATCTTCCTGCATGTCTTTTCTACCACCTCTCCTTCGTTTTACTGGTGAGAAAGTGAGAAAGTATCACAAGATCCAACTGCTCAATCTTGTATGTCCCCATACAATTAGTAAACAACGCCCCGTCTACGAATGGCGTCTGGTATTTTTTCTACACGTATGTAGAGTTCATGTTTGTGTCGTCTCATAAATTTACCATTTTCCTTGAATGACCTAGGATTTTCCTGAGGATTTGTCTTTCTATTATTTCTAACTATCAGTTACCCACAGCTTCACTCGCATATCAGTTGATTTTTTTACGACTAGTGATCGTGAGTAAGCAAGCTATTGTACACTACTGGCCAATAAAATTGCTACACCAAGAAGAAATGCAGATGATAAACGGGTATTCAGTGGACAAATATATTATACTAGAACTGACATGTGATTACATTTTCACGCAATTTGGGTGCATAGATCCTGAGAAATCTGTACCCAGAACAACCACCTCTGGCCGTAATAACGGCCTTGATACGCCTGGGCATTGAGTCAAACAGAGCTTGGATGGCGTGAACAGGTACAGCTGCCCATGCAGCTTCAACACGATACCACAGTTCATCAAGAGTAGTGACTGGCGTATTGTGACGAGCCACTTGCTCGGCCACCATTGACCAGACGTTTTCAATTGGTGAGAGATCTGGAGAATACGCTGGCCAGGGCAGCAGTCGAACATTTTCTGTATCCAGAAAGGCCCGTACAGGACCTTCAACATGCGGTCGTGCATTATCCTGCTGAAATGCAGCGTCTAGCAGGGATCGAATGAAGGGTAGAGCCACGGATCGTAACATATCTGAAATTTAACGTTCACTGTTCAAACTGCCGTCAGTGCGAACAAGAGGTGACAGACGTGTAACCAATGGCAGCCCATACCATCATGCCGGGTGATAAGCCAGTATAGCGGTGACGAGTACACGCTTCCAATGTGCGTTCACCGCGATGTCGCCAAACACGGATGCGACCATCATGATGCTGTAAACAGAACCTGGATTCATCCGAAAAAATGACGTTTTGCCATTCGTGCACCCAGGTTCGTCGTTGAGTACACCATCGCAGGCGCTCCTGTATGTGATGCAGCGTCAAGGGTAACCGCAGCCATCGTCTCCGAGCTGATACTCCATGCTGCTGCAAACGTCGTCGAACTGTTCGTGCAGATGGTTGTTGTCTTGCATACGTCCCCATCTGTTGCCTGAGGGATCGAGACGTGTCTGCACGATCCGTTACAGCCATGCGGATAAGATGCCTGTCATCTCGACTGCTAGTGATACGAGGCCGTTGGGATCGAGCACGGCGTTTCGTATTATCCTCCACCTCCCACCGATTCCATATTCTGCTAACAGTCATTGGATCTCGACCAACGCGAGCAGCAATGGCGCGATACGATAAACCGCAATCGCGATAGGCTACAATCCGAGCTTTATCAAAGTCGGAAACGTGATGATACGCATTTCTCCTCCTTACACGAGGCATAACAACAACGTTTCACCAGGCAACGCCGGTCAACTGCTGTTTGTGTATGAGAAATTGTTTGGACGCTTTCCTCATGTCAGCACGATGTAGGTGTCGCCACCGGCGCCAAATCTTCTTCCTGTCGGTTAAATTTCCCGTCTATAGCACGTCATGGTCGTGGTGTAGCAGTTTTAATGGCCAGTAGTGTACGTACAACGAAGTCAGTTTCCGTGACGTGTCTGACTGTTCAGGTAGGCATAGCATAGCCGAGCGGTCCATGCGGAGGAGCGTTGGTTCTGTACCTCATACCTTCCCATAGACGACATCTGACGTTTTGACGTCTGACGGTGGGAATTTTTTCATGAGCGTTACGCCAAACTCTGCTCCAGCCCGTAGGCGGGTAAGTGAGTGTGCCGGCGGATACTGAAACGCTTGTTGGAATAAAAATCCTTTGGAACAGTTGAGGAATTCTTCCTCCATGTAACCTGACACGACGAAATACGGCTGCACATAATGCGGCGGAGATTCTATATCAGGCACGAATACTGGCAATGATATGTCGACTGGACCACAAGACTACGAGCTGGTGAAACGTACCGGTAGTTTTGTTATGATGAATGATGGTGATGGCACTAAAATAAAACGCTAAATTATTAAGTACCGTTAAACTGAAGAAGAAAGATAAAAAGTAGTTTGTAGTGTGCAGCGCAAATTTTCATATTTCTATATGCAATCCCATCAGCTGCCGTCCCTTGTTTGCCTGTTACACACGGCTGCGCTCGTACAGCGTAATCTGATGCAGCTTCGCTAAAGCCTCTCACGTTCCACACTTCAAGGCACGATGTCTCTCTATTCATCGTGCAGCGTTTAAATAACGCCGTCTTTGACAGTCTTCGAGAGTCTCAGAAACTATGAGACGCTTGACACTCAGTCGCTACAATGCGACGGGCTTGTGACTGATGTTAGTATGGAAGCATGGATCAAACTCATTGAGAATTGTATAAGCATTTTATACATTACGTTGGATCGTATTACGTGGAACATTATCACAAATAAGATAAGAGTTCAAAAGTCATAGCGTAAATATCTTTTTCAAGTAGAATTATGTTCCTTATTTCGCGTTATACCCTTCAAACCAGTAAATAGAGTAAATAGCTTGTACTAACATATTTTAAAAGAGGAAGAGATTAGTGTTTAACATTCCATCGACAATGAGGTCATTAGAGACGGAGCACAAGCTGTGATTAGGGAAGGATAGGGAAGGAAATCGGCCGTGCCCTTTCGAAGGAACCATCCCAGCATTTGCCTGAAGCGATTTAGGGAAATCAAGGACAACCTAAATCATGATGGCCGGACGCGTGTTTGAACTGTAGTCCTCCAGAATGCGAGTCCAGTATGCTAACCACTGCGCCACCTCGCTCGTTACCAGATTTTAAAGTTCCCTATGTTATTCTCCAGTGTTCAAGCTATCTCCATGTCCAATATAATCAAAATCGGCTCTTTGGTCTAGTCTTGAAAGTGTAACAGTTACTTTCACATTTATAATACTAGAATGGATTTCTCGATCATAGTTTCCTATTCGTAGCAAGGCATTCTGCAGCATAAACTGTCTCCGGTAGTGTAATGTGCGGCATCGTCATATCTTGGAATTAACTAATATGATTTCTTCATGTTGACATGCTGTTTGAAAAGGTTTAGTCGAAAAAAAAATGGTTCTCAGCACTATGGGACTTAACATCTGAGGTCATCAGTCCCCTAGACTTAGAGCTACTTAAACCTAACTAACCTAAGGACATCACACACATCCATGCCCGAGGCAGGATTCGAACCTGCGACCGTAGCAGCAGCGCGGTTCCGGACTGAAGCGCCTAGAACCGCACGGCCACAGCGGCCGGCCAAGGTTTAGTCGTTCAAGATTTAAATCTGAAATACAGCTTTTTTCTTAAATAATTAAATTGGAGCTCTTCGGTTATGATACTGCCTTAACAATTCTAAATAGATCATAAAAGTTGGAAATACAGGCCAAAATTATAACTAGACAAAGCAGGATCAGTATCGCATGTGAAATAAACTTATAGTAGGATATGCAGAGCGATGGAGAGACAGTGACGTCGGATAATAAGTTTCTCACTGAGGAAAATAAATACTGTATGTGGGCAATAGGAACATTTAATTAAATGTTCTATATCTTTTAAAATTTGTACAAATTATGCTACGCAACGAACCATTTTCCTGAATGGGTAATCCGGACCGCTTTGTAGAATCAGTTTTTATATTATTTAATAGAAGCATTTAAGTGCTCGTAAAACTAAAAGTACAATAACAAGTTCATGTGAACGTTCATACAGAATTATCTCGGAAAACCATGTCAGAATGCAGAAATCGGGGGCCGAACCGCACAATAGCCCTGGGTTTGGTTGCAGGTCGGCGGAGGGGTGAAGTGGACTGCAGTAGTCAATGGCTCTGAGCACTATGCGACTTAACTTCTCAGGTCATCAGTCGCCTAGAACTTAGAACTAATTAAACCTAAATAACCTAAGGACATCATACACATCCATGCCCGAGGCAGGATTCGAACCTGCGACCGTAGCGGTTACTCGGCTCCAGACTCTAGCGCCTAGAACCGCACGGTCACTCCGGCCGGCGGACTGCAGTAGTCGACGTGGGGTTGTGGACCACTGCGGCTGCGGCGGGGACGAAGCCTCTTCGTCGTTTCTAGGTCCCCGGTTAACATACAATACATTACCCATCAGAGACAAAAGTACGGTTAGGAGCAGCAATCTCCGATTGTTTGCAGACAACTCTGTAGAGCAGAGATAGTCTCGCCTTTTAGGATACGTCAGTAGTACTCCAGAGCAACCAGTACACTATTTTTTTTTTCCTGTGAGCGTACTACGTGAACTCAGTTTTCTGAAGTAAGATGAGGGTCACGTGTCGGAGGGCAGGAGCAGCCGTGGCGCCGTCGGGCAGTCCAGAGCAGGTACAGGGGCGGCGCCCCGGCGGCCGGTCCTCAGACATGCAAAGCGCAGAGCCGCCCCGCTGCTACCTGTTGCCCGACGGCGCTTGACATGCAGATTATATTGCGCTCGCGACGGCGGTGAGAGCTGCGACGGGCGTCTCTGCTTGTTCCGCCTCGACTGCCTTTTGAGCTAGCGTAACAGCTTCTCCGGAGCACTGCGTTAGCTCGGCACATTAGCTGCTACTTCTGTAGCGAGCTGAATGTGCCAGGCCTCTCGTGTTCGACGGAAACCGTATTCGATAGTCTCTATCTCCGTAACGAGATCAAACGTAGTCGCCACTTTTGCGCCACTCTTAAGTCCCTGCATGAAATGCCAGAGAGTACCCACCGGAGACAAAGGTATGCTCAGGAGTGCGCCAGGGAAGAGTGTCTGAAAATCTTGTAAGGGTGTTGCAGGGTAGGTTGTACTGAGCTATAATAACCGTTATGAAACAAATTCGATACGTTGTGTCGTTTTCTAGACTTTTTTAATTGGTTTTCGGGTTTTGCCCATCCAGCCATCTCAATAATCACCAACGAAACGACAGTATATCGGAGAGCGTTTCCATGTCAATTACGACGATACGAACGCAGCATGTCCTTCTCAATGGAGAGAAATCTTCCGAAGTAAGTCATTTCAGGTGTGCCGCAGGCGAGTGTCGTAGAACCGTTGCTATTCACAGTATACGTAAATGATCTTGTGGATAACATCGGAGTTCAAAAAAATGGCTCTGAGGACTATGGGACTTAACATCTGAGGTCATCAGTCCCCTAGAACTTAGAACTCCTTAAACCTAACTAACCTAAGGACATCACACACAGCCATGCCCGAGGCAGGATTCGAACCTGCGACCGTAGCAGCAGCGCGGTTGCAGACTGAAGCGCCTAGAACCCCTCGGCCACACCGGCCGGCCATCGGAGTTCACTGAGGCTTTTTGCGGATGATGCTGTGGTATGTCGAGAGGCTGCAACAATGGAAAATAGTACTGAAATGCAGGAGGATCTGCAACGAATTGACGCATGGTGCAGGGAATGGCAATTGAATCTCAATGTAGACAAGTGTAATGTGCTGCGAATACATAGAAAGAAAGATCCTTTATCATTTAGCTACAATATAGCAGGTCAGCAGCTCTAAGCACTTAATTCCGTAAATTATCTGGGAGTAGGCATTAGGAGTGACGAAAATGGAATGATCATATAAAGTTGATCGTCGGTAAAGCAGATGCCAGACTTTGATTCATTGGAAAAATCCAAAGGCAATGCCATCCGAAAACAAAGGAAGTAGTGTAACAACTATAACGGCTTCTGACATCAAATGTAATAGTTATGATACTAAATGTGGCACTTCTGTCACTAAATGTAACTGGGTTTTCTCTTTTGATGCAAGTCAATTGTCAGGATGAGCATTCTAATGCATTCTGTCAGGGTGAAAATATTAAATAAATTAACTTTTCTCTCTTAACAACATGTGGGCAGGGTGGGTTCTTCCTTGGCTCGGGTATGAGGTCGAATGAAACATCATTTTTACATAAGATAACTTTTATTGAAGATTTGTACAACTGTATCTTACGGGATATTCTGATTCGGAGAGCGGCAGCTGTGTCGTTTGTGAAGTCTTCTGCTGCGGCAGCGGCGGCGGCGGCGGCGGCGGCGTCTGATTACGCGTAGCGGTGTGTATCTCGTGTCGCTGTCTCGCCCAGTTGACAGGAGACGCGCAGCGCGAGGTGGCCCGTTTAATTATTGCGAGCGAAATCGTGCATCGGATGATATCTTGGGTGTCGCGTCCCAGTGTTTCTCTTCTCTAAGCGGCCGCGTGTGTTCTGCGTCGGCCAGCGGAGCGGCGCGGCGGGGGAAGGCCAGTGTCCCGGACTCGAACCACGGACTCCCGCTTGCCAGTCTTCGGCTGTCAGGTCTTCATCTCAGCTCACAGGTGACTGCTGAGGTGTGGCCGTCTCCTTCCCGTCCTCACGAGTCACCCGGGTACGTAAAAATCAGACTTCAAATACCTTTTAACTTCTGTCTTCTGGCGCTGCGGCTGCTACTTGCTATTCCATTACAGCGGCGGACTTGGTTCGTCTGTGCATGATGCAGACTCTTCTTGCATGACGGTCTTCAGCACCGAAACTGACTGAAAACTTCTTCGTCTTCTTCGTCTCTCCTCTCCGTCTCCGTCTCCGTCTCCGTCTTCGTCTTCGACTCCGTCCCCGTCTGTCTTCATCCGTCTGGCCCACTGCGTCTCGCGTATTTATTCACTTCAGTTTACTGGAGGTGAACGACTTCACGGTCACTGCCTCGTCTGTCACGTTGAAAAGCTTCTCGAAGAATCTTCTTAACGTCGGTCGTTGGCTCTTGGAATGTAGGTGAGGGCCTTTGATCACATGTGACGACTGAGAAACACGTGAGCCGGTCATTGCCTCTTCTGTCACGTTGAAAAGCTTCTCGAAGAATCTTCTTAACGTCGGTCATTGGCTCTTGGGATGTAGGCGAGGGCCTTTGCTCACATACGACAACTGAGAAACACGTGAGCCGGTCGGGCGATGCCCTGACGGCTGAATCGACAGCGCCCGCTTATGTGGAATTTGCTGACTTCATGGTCATTGTCTCTTCTGTTCTGCTGTTCGGCCCGCTGCTTGCGAGTATGTAACTCTCTAAACTAAACCAAGTTTTTCATTTATATCCTAATTTGTAGTTCACTTTGATTTCACTAATTTATTTACTTAAGTACCACTCAACATTCCTCCACCCTTCGGAGAAATTCGCCCTCGAATTTACCACTCAACATTCCTCCACTCTTCACACGGCAAAAGCACTAACATAAGCAATGAAAACTCTCGACTTAGAAGATTACACACGCTTCACATTAAGTATGTTGAAAATACTTTATCACTTTACTAAAGCACTGTACGCTCATAAATCACATAGTTCACACATAAATGGTTGTAATAAGTGTAACAAATCTTTATGACAATGAATAACAAAAATAGATTATTCACTTTGAAAGTTACCTAGCAACACCTGTTTAATCTACCCTATATGAATGCAAGAATATTTATTCTACAGTATTGTTTACTTTAACATGAGACTGTTTAGTAAAGAGTGAAGTACAATAACAAAATTAATACACTAATGCTCAAAAGTAACCACTGAAGTACACCAGTTAAGAGTGTGGTATCCAAATAACAGGGATTCGATGAAGTGTCATATTATGATTTGGCTTATTTTTTCGTCTTAAATAAAAGAAAACTGTACAAAGCAGAAACACCAACACAAAGGTTCCAGATATACCCGTTCCTAGCATTATAATTTTAGTTTTGTGTTCACCTTTTAATTTTAAAACATGTTGCATCATAACATTGGCATCAATTTTGCCTTGCTGTGAGTTTATGAACATATCTAATGACTTCAGAAGGGAACTGTCAAGGGAGTCATTGAGGTAGGACAGGTTTTGTGTAGGAAATGCTAGCATGGCGTTGTCTCAAAGAGCAAACAACATGGTTATGAACCTACCAACCTAGTAAAAACAAAAACAAAGAAAAGAAGGAATACATTGTTAACTACAAGATCTACATGTCTCTACGTTCAACTTTTCTTTCTTAAAAAATAAACCATTATCATTTATTAATTATTTACATATGTATACTACAGTCTACTAAGATTCAACTAGGACATTCGCACTCTTGGTCGAAGATTGTATGGTGCCATGTCTGTATGTTGTGCTGGCGTGGCCACTCTTTTTCCTTTACGGGGACTTCCTCCACCCTTCGGAAAAGCAGATACTATTGTTGAAGGAATTACATCTGGAGCGCCCTTAAAAGGTTTTAAACGACTTGCATGGACAATGGTAGTTCGGGTGGGCAGTTGCAATTTAACGTTGACTGGTGACGTGATCTCAATAATTTGGTAAGGACCTCTGTAGTTTGTTACAAATTTCTTCGTTTTTCCTCTCGCAATATAAGGAGTTGAAACCATAACCCACTGACCTATTTTGTAATTTGGGTATTTAGCTTGGGTATTACCTAATCTTTCCTGTCGTTCCAAAGCCTTTGTATTAGATTTTTGAACCTTTTTCCATACATCCTTCATCATTCGACTGAAATCTCTTACTGTTTCTCCGACTTTTCCGTTTTTCTGCCTGATTACATCAAAAGGGGATGGCATTTTTCTGCCATAGACCACTTCATAAGGTGACATGCCAGTTGCTTCATGCGTTTTGGCGTTGTATACCGACACGATTATTGGTAAATACGTATCCCAATTAGAATGTTGTTCGTTAATATAATAACTAAGCATCTTGCCAATTGTCCGATGAACTCTTTCTGTGCGCCCGTTGCACTGAGGGTGTAACGGAGTTGTGCGTAATTTACGTATTTTTAGTAAGTGGCAAAGCTGTTTCATTAATTCAGACATAAAATTAGATCCCTGATCTGTGATAATAGCTTCAGGTACGCCAAATTTAAGTATCCAGTTGTTAACTAAAGCTTGGGCAACTGTATTTGCTTGCTGATCTGGGAGACTCACCATAGCTAGATAGCGTGAAAAGTGATCTATAATTGTAAGAACATACTTATTACCAGCAGGTGTTTTATGAAATGGCCCGTAGAGATCGATTCCGCAGATTTGAAATGGACATGAAGCTTCGGGGAGCCTCTGTAAGGGTATTTTTGAACGAGAAAGTTCTGCTCGTTGTGCGCACGCAATGCAATTACGAACGTACTGCGCAACATCCTGCTTTCTGGTTTGCCACCAAAATCGCTCTGCTACACGTCTTTCGGTTGTCCGCTGTCCACCGTGTCCTGCAAGGATATGATCGTGGGCCTCTGCCATTATTTCTTGTCTAAGGTGTTGGGGAACAACAATTCGCGGTCCAAGTTTTGTTTTACGGCATAATACACCATCTTCAAAGCAAAATTGTTTTTGAGTTGCGTATTTTTTGCATTCTGTATCCTCATCTTGTGCCTTTCTCCAGTCCTCAGTATCTCGGCCTGTTGCTTCCAAAAGTGCTATTTTCCGACTTAGACAATCTGCATTTGTGTGTTTTTTGCCTGGTTTATGGATAACTTCGAAATCCATTTCGGAAAGACATAGGGCCCAACGCGTGAGACGACTAGATGGATCCTTTAATCCAAGCAACCATTTTAAAGCTGCGTGGTCTGTAATGACCTTGAATTTCCTACCATACAAGTAGCATTTAAAGTATTTGATACCATAAATAACACTTAACAATTCTTTCTCCGTTGTGGAATAATTTCTTTCTGGTGTTGTTAGTTGTCTCGAAGCGTAGGCTATGGGGTGTTCCGCGCCATTAATATTCTGACTCAAAACAACTCCTACTGAATGACCACTTGCGTCACAGGATAAAATAAATTCTTTATTATAATCTGGGTAGGCTAATACTGGACTGTGTGTTAACTTATCTTTAAGGGTTTGAAATGCTGATTCACAATCTTCAGACCAATGAAATTTTGCACCCTTTTTCAATAATTGGGTTAAGGGTCGGGCAATTTCAGCGAAATTTTGAACATATTTCCGGTAGTACGATGCGAGACCAATGAAACTTTGTACTTCTTTAACGCGTTGTGGTGTTGGGAAGTCCTTAACTGCCGAAATTAATCGAGGATCTGTTTTAATTCCTTTTTCACTAATGACATGCCCTAGGTATGTAACCTCTGTCAATGCAAAAGTACATTTTTCCATATTTAATGTTAATTTAGCTTTTCTAAGTCTCTGAAAAACATTACGCAGACGCACAGCATGTTCATTAATGTCTTTGGAGAATACAATAATATCGTCTAGATATACACAACATTGCTGAGTTTTGAGTCCTCGCAATACTCCATCGAGTAGTCTTTGAAAAGTTGCTGGTGCATTTTTCAAACCGAAAGGCATTCTTTTAAATTGCCAGTGGCCTCCAGGGGTAGAAAATGCTGTTTTATGCCTATCTTCAGGTGCAACTTCCAATTGATGATATCCGCTACGTAGATCGATTGTTGAAAAGTATTTACTGTTACCCAAACTGTCAATGATGTCTGTAATGTTTGGAAGAGGATAAACATCTGAGATAGTTTGTTTGTTAAGGTGTCTGTAGTCACAACAAAATCTATATCGTTTCGTACCGTCGGGAGACTTCTTTGGAATAATTACAATATTTGAATTATAAGGAGAATCAGAATATTCTATAACTCCATCTTTTAGATGCTGTTCTATAAATTCATCCAGTACTGGCTGTAAGTGATGCGCAACTCTATAAGGCTTCCTATAAATTGGGGGGCTATTTCCTGTTGGGATCCTATGCTGTGTGATATCTGTTGCTGGCAGTGGACCTTCTGCATTAAATAAATCTTGAAACTCAACTAAAACTGCTTCTATCGTGTCTCTATCCTTTCCTTGCAAATGCTGAATCTTCTGGCGTAATGCGGTTTTATAGGCGTCTGGTTTCTGACCATCATTAATATCTGACCAAATGAAATCTTCTTCTTCAAAAGTACTCACTGTAGCTACTAATATTCCCTTATGCAACTCTTTGTCCTCCACTCCGAAGTTGTCAATATCTACCGGTACTTTTCTTTCTCCCTCAACGTCTTGAACCCGTACAACACTTCTACGTACAAAACAATGTGATACATCTAATTCCTCATTTTCCTCTAAAGGCTCTATTAGACACACTGTATCTGTAGGTACTTCGGGGTCAACGGTCATCCAGAAAAGTTTTCCTGAGCCAGATGGTATCTCATCCCGCGAATCAACCTTCAAGGACGTTGCACGCAGTATAGTTGATTTCGCCTTCCGGTTGGGGAAATCTTGCGGCAGCGGGCCCTTTGCAGCGGTGTCACCTAGCTGAAACACTATTCCGCTAAGTTCTACAGTTTGCTGTCTGAGGTCGATTTTAGCGTGATGTTTATTCAGGAAATCCAGTCCTAGGATCGCGTCGTACCCGTCAGTTACCTTTGTTACCACTTCTACATCTTCTTGAAATTGTACACCGTGAATATAGAAAATCAGTGATGTACATCCTAATGACTTCACTGTACCTCCTCCTACTCCACTCAATCTATACCTTGGAGGGTCATATTTCTTTTCTCCAATACATTCATTACTTACTATTGATACGTTTGCGCCTGTATCCACTAGTATCCTTGCCTCTTTATCCTGTATGGTAGCAGATAACCAGCATTCCGCCTTCACATTCGCCTTAATGGCATGAAATTTTATTGGGAACGCCTGGCGGCGGCTCCGACATTCCCGTTTGAGTTTAACTGATTCCTATTTCCAAAAACTTTCTTAGACCTGCATTCCTTGAATGTGTGACCTATTCTTTGACAATTAGTGCATTGAGGTTGTCTGCAGTTTTTTGCTATATGTCCCTGTCGATCGCACCTAAAACATCGTACTCCTGCTGAAAATACATTTCGCTTCTCCTTGCATCTGGTGGCAATGTCAATTTCTTCAAAAGCCGTCGCCACAGATACAGCTTCCGCTAAATTTTTAGGAAACTCTGCCCTGACACGACGGGACGTTTCAGGAGGTAACCCTCGTAAAAATGTATCCAGAGCTCTATTTTCTGCCTCTTGTAAAATAACTTTATTTGCTTCATCACTAGTTGTCAACTGATAGGTGTTAATATTAACTTTTCTAATCCTATCTAAAAAGCTTTCTAACGACTCGTTTTGCCTCTGAGTGAGAGTGTTTAATTTTTCCCTATAAAATCTACAGCTGTTCTGTTTTTGAAAACGTTTAAGCAATCCTTTCTTCAATTCCTCAAATGTTGGAGCATTCCGTAATTCTTCATGGTATAATACGTGTGCTTTAGCCTCTCCTGTCAATCGTAACTTTGTCATTTGTAAGAGCTGTTCATCTGACCATGATCCTAACTTTGCAGCTGCTACTAAATCATCAAAAAAGGCTGTTATGTCCTCGCCAGGTTTACCTGAAAAAGGAGTTACTAAGGCTGCTGCTGAGGAATCTAGGATGGGAGGGATTGAACTGGTTTGCCTAACCTCACTCAACTGTTTAAATAATGCATTATTATCACTTTTAAGCTGTGCTATTTGATTAACTAAGCTCTGAATAGCTTCATCAGTAGAAACCGCTTGTGGTGCTGGCTCTGACTTTGTACGATTTCGTGTCATCATTTTACAAACTATTAGTTACACAATATTACCACACTGAATTCAAAAGATGTTTGAATATTTTCGACAAACTCTTAAAAATATGAGAGAGAATACACTTCTAAATAGAGAAAATATTACGACTGCTATGCAAACCTCTATCCTTTCACACATTAAACAATACTAACTGTGGACCTTTAGTGACTGTCATTCACACCTCATATTGAGCCAAGGGTTTTTTTTCTCTGACACCAAATGTAACAACTTAAACGGCTTCTGACATCAAATGTAATAGTTATGATACTAAATGTGGCACTTCTGTCACTAAATGTAACTGGGTTTTCTCTTTTGATGCAAGTCAATTGTCAGGATGAGCATTCTAATGCATTCTGTCAGGGTGAAAATATTAAATAAATTAACTTTTCTCTCCTAACAACATGTGGGCAGGGTGGGTTCTTCCTTGGCTCGGGTATGAGGTCGAATGAAACATCATTTTTACATAAGATAACTTTTATTGAAGATTTGTACAACTGTATCTTACGGGATATTCTGATTCGGAGAGCGGCAGCTGTGTCGTTTGTGAAGTCTTTTGCTGCGGCAGCGGCGGCGGCGGCGGCGGCGGCGTCTGATTACGCGTAGCGGTGTGTATCTCGTGTCGCTGTCTCGCCCAGTTGACAGGAGACGCGCAGCGCGAGGTGGCCCGTTTAATTATTGCGAGCGAAATCGTGCATCGGATGATATCTTGGGTGTCGCGTCCCAGTGTTTCTCTTCTCTAAGCGGCCGCGTGTGTTCTGCGTCGGCCAGCGGAGCGGCGCGGCGGGGGAAGGCCAGTGTCCCGGACTCGAACCACGGACTCCCGCTTGCCAGTCTTCGGCTGTCAGGTCTTCATCCCAGCTCACAGGTGACTGCTGAGGTGAGGCCGTCTCCTTCCCGTCCTCACGAGTCACCCGGGTACGTAAAAATCAGACTTCAAATACCTTTTAACTTCTGTCTTCTGGCGCTGCGGCTGCTACTTGCTATTCCATTACAGCGGCGGACTTGGTTCGTCTGTGCATGATGCAGACTCTTCTTGTATGACGGTCTTCAGCACCGAAACTGACTGAAAACTTCTTCGTCTTCTTCGTCTCTCCTCTCCGTCTCCGTCTCCGTCTTCGTCTTCGACTCCGTCCCCGTCTGTCTTCATCCGTCTGGCCCACTGCGTCTCGCGTATTTATTCACTTCAGTTTACTGGAGGTGAACGACTTCACGGTCACTGCCTCGTCTGTCACGTTGAAAAGCTTCTCGAAGAATCTTCTTAACGTCGGTCGTTGGCTCTTGGAATGTAGGTGAGGGCCTTTGATCACATGTGACGACTGAGAAACACGTGAGCCGGTCATTGCCTCTTCTGTCACGTTGAAAAGCTTCTCGAAGAATCTTCTTAACGTCGGTCATTGGCTCTTGGGATGTAGGCGAGGGCCTTTGCTCACATACGACAACTGAGTAACACGTGAGCCGGTCGGGCGATGCCCTGACGGCTGAATCGACAGCGCCCGCTTATGTGGAATTTGCTGACTTCATGGTCATTGTCTCTTCTGTTCTGCTGTTCGGCCCGCTGCTTGCGACTATGTAACTCTCTAAACTAAACCAAGTTTTTCATTTATATCCTAATTTCTAGTTCACTTTGATTTCACTAATTTATTTACTTAAGTACCACTCAACAGTAGGTTACAGTACGCTTGTTCGCCCACTGTTTGAATATTGCTCACCAGTGTGGGATCCGTACCAGATGGGGTTGATAGAAGAGACAGAGAAGATCCAACGGAGAGCAGCGCGCTTCGTTACAGGATCATATAGTAATCGCGAAAGCGTTACGGAGATGATAGATAAACTCCAGTGGAAGACTTTGCAGGAGAGACGCTCAGTAGCTCGGTACGGGCTTTTGTTGAAGTTTCGAGAACATACCTTCACCGAGCAGTCAAGCAGTATATTGGTCCCTCCTACGTATATCTCGCGAAGAGATCGTGAGGATAAAATCAGAGAGATTAGAGCCCACACAGACGCATACCGACAATCTTTCTTTCCACTAACAATACGAGACTGGAATAGAAGGTAGAACCGATAGAGGTACTCAAAGTACCCTCCGCCAGACACCGTCAGGTGGCTTGCGGAGTATGAATGTAGATGTAGATGTAGATGTAGAACGTAAGGACAGTACAGCACCCGGAGACTAAGAGGTGAAAATCTCCGACACGGTCAGGAATCGAACACACGGCCCTTCGGTTGGCAATCAGCCACGCTGACCTCGCAGCCCGCTTCCGCGTTAATTAGCATTCAAGTTAGCCAGTCAGGTAGCTGCGCGCGCAAATTCAAGAACCCTGGCACATACAGTTAGTGTCAGTTTTTCTCATAGCATAAATGATAGCGCATGAGACTGCTCAGGGTTTGACTCGGGTTCGATCCTTACTATAGTCCCAACTCCATTTTTTGTATCGCTCTCTTGTTCAGTAGTATGAAGCCAAACCATGAACGCTTTTTGTGACACCGTCTCTGGCGAGCCGCTTGAATTTGCGCTTGCAACGATCTGATTGTCTGACTTCAATGTTAGTAAACTGGGAAACGGCCCAACGTATCGCATTTTCTGTTAACAGTTATTTCTCAGCACAACCTGTTATTGGACAGGCTGGAATATAGTACCGTTCGAGACCTCGAAACGAGAGTTCATACAGGTAATGGCGTATTAGAAAAAAGGTGAAATCTGTGGCGATTAACCCATGAATGAGCTTCTGATCTGACTGTAGGTATAGTGCAGGTTTTCGTCCGCGCGACGCTAGGAGGGGTGGGTGGCGAGCTCATCTTGATAGCGGGTTGAGTGTACCTGGGCCGTCGTGGAGGGACTGGAACGCCGAAAATTCTCCGCGTCTAGCCATGACAGAACCCACGATATCTTGGGCCGGAGTCTGTCGCTCTATTCGCTGGACCGGTACGACCCCACAATTGAGTATTAAGGGACTTTATTTTTTTTATTTGTTCAACGAAAGATGCACGTATGTTCAGTTTTCATTAAATCTAATAACTTTACAGTGTACAGGAGACCATGAAAGAAGATTGTAGTAGAACATGATGTTCGCAGTAAAAGTTTTCCGCAAATAAAGTTGTGTAGGAAGGTAAATGGGAGTCCGAAGACTACTGTCACTGCCTTGAAAACCGATCTGAAATTTTACTCTTCCTCCAGGTTTCTGCGTACTGGTACTGTTTACCAAGAAAATTCTATGTGAACAAAGACATGCACTTGTTATTGTAGTTTTAATTTGACGAGCACTTAAATGCTACTATTAAATAATATAGAAACTGATGCTACCCTGTAACACATTTACTAGATTTGCAGACGATTTCTGGCAACCCCTACATAAATCACCGGACGGATAGGACGAGCAGGAACGCGAGACTGTTTCCTAACGACGCTTTAGTGCAGGGCAGAGTGTCGTCTACAAGTGGCTACGGGAGAATACAGGATGACTTGGACAGAGATTCCGTTTGATATGATGAATACAGCTTGCTCCAAATGTTAAAAATTGTATTTTAAGTACAAATGACTGGGAAAAACGTGCTGTTTGACACAATAATGTCTTTTAAGTATCTAGACGTAACAATGCAAAGCGCACCTGAAATGGAACTACCATGTGAAGGCGGTTGTAGGGATGGCGTATTGTCAACTTCAGTTTACTGTGAAAATTATAGGAGTGTGTAGCTCATCCATGAAGGAGACCGCATATAGAACACTTCCGCGACCCATTCTTGAGTACGGCTCGAGTCTTTGGAATCGCCATCTTGTCCGATTAAAGGAAGTATGAAAGGAATTTAGAGGCGCGCTGCTAGATTTCTTAGCGATAGGTTCGATCATCACCCGAATATTACAGAAGTGCTGCGTGAAATCGATTGGCAAATTCCTGGAGGGAAGAAACTTTCTTTTCGCAAAATGCTATCGAGGAAGTTTAGAGAATCGGCATTTGCGACAAACTGTAGAACGATCCTGCTGCCGCCAAATATATCTCACGTAAAGACAGCGAAAGAGAAAATTAGAGGAATCAGGGCTGGTACACAAGCATATAATCAGTCGTTTTATCCTCTCTCGATTTGCGAGTGGAGCAGGGAAGGGAATGCCTGACAATAGTACAATGTAGCGTGCACTGTGCCCCGTACGGTGGCTTGCAGAGTGCGTATGTAGAAGTGGATGCAGATGTAGATGTAGATTATCCAGGCGGTGCCAGTCGTGGATGCGACACTGACGAGCACTTCTTGGCAGAGGATTGTTCTAGATTCACACGCTTGTTAGACTAGCGGTCTTGAATTCAAATGAAGTCCAGCAGAAGGGCGATAATTGGTGCTGAGTCCGGCAGCTGAACTTTGCGAGGAAATAAACGAAGAGAACCACTACTTTTTGTTTTTTTACACTACTGGCGGCAGTAACTGCTGTAAAACATCACAAAGCAAAGTAAAGTGGAGTGAACACAGAAAACACTATCTGCTGTAACATTTCCAAAATCTCCTGTGACCCGCATGATCGGAAAACATTCTGCTTCGTTTCACCTATGTTTCACTGAAACGTTCTATTGCCGTGCAAAAGAATGCCATGAGACCCAAAAAAGCATGTACTTACTTAACATAATCCGACACTGATATTAAAATGTGGAATGGCACCTATAGCTCAATCTAAAACGAAATAAATTTTTACATACTTGGTAGCTGAAGTGACGCTCTGCTTCGTATCAATTAGGCTGCCAGTGAGTGTCATACAGACTTGTATTCTAAACGTGACTTTGCTTTTCGTTCAACAGGTCATTAAATATCGAGTTTTCAGCAAAGTTACCTGCACCCATGGCTGCTACAAGTGGCCTATTTTGACGACATAGATACATGTACAAGGTGACAGATTTCGGGAATGGTACTGCAAATGCTTGTCAGTTTTCTGCAGGACGCATATCACACCGTAAAGACACAAAGCAGACGGATTATTTCTGGAATACTAAATTTTCTGTTACCTATTGCAGGAACAAAACAACGAGACAGAGTGTAAAATTCGTAGCAAACGTGAAGGAATAGTTATCCTGCTTAGGTACGCCTGTACTGATAAAAAAATTGCAGTATCAGTCACTGTTATAGCCCATGGAAAAGTTGTGATACGAAATAATACTTAACTACGTACAGGCCGATCGAAATTTCTTGCCCAACTGCAACGTCAGGCACATGGAAGGTGTACGCTCTGAAGTCAGAGGTCTACATCCAGGTACTACCAGATACAGCTGATTCAGACCTCCTTGTACAGGTAGTCTTTGGTACAGTCTGACATATCAATGCAGTGAGATAGGGCACAATATATGAGCGAGTAAATTATTATTATTTTTTTTTCCAAACAGTTCCCAAGTAGCAAGGTAGTGTGTAGTGCACTCTGACACATCAATGACAGTGAGGTAGAGCATAATATATGTGCGGATAAATTTTTTTATTTCCTAACATTTCCGAAGCAACAAGGAAGACACGACGTCTGAAGCATATATAGATAAACCTGATTTGTTCCGCTACTTCAAAGAAGAGCAGAATAATCGCATTAGGCGATGAGATACGACACTACATATTAACGCCCCAGAGTGTTCATTTCCATGTATACAGTATATGGACAAGCACAGTACCTACAGGTGTAACAGCAGCAGTCAGTTTGAATTACGTCTTGGTAACTGGTTGTGAATGCGCCTTGTCTTCGCGAACTATGCCTCCCAGCCACTCGCGATACTGAAGCCTCCTCCTGTGTCTGTTCACAGCCCACGGCAATTTTGGAGTTTTCGTTTTCCTTTTCGCAGGTTCCACCAATCACTGGTCAATTTACCGACTTACGTGACTTTCAACTGTACACTATTTCACAGACTCTTGCATGTTAAGTGTTACGACAGCAGGCTTCTTTTTATTGTTCTTCAAGCGCATTACTGGCGAATGGGGCACGACAAAGAATTCTCCGCCTCACACCGTACGGTGGCTTACGCAGTTTCTGTTCTTCTAATTGTGCTTCACCGAATCTGAGTGTTAATCAAATGAAAACCTCATTTTAGCCATTCTTGCTGCACTGTCTTCTTTTTGCACAAGAGACAATGGTGTCGTCATGAGTGTCCCAGGAAACTGCCCTCGTTGAGTGTAGGAGGCTACATAGACAGGTCTCCTATTTGATGTAATGAATGGCAGCTTTCTCTAAATGTAGAAGAATGTAAGTTAATGCAGACGAAAAGGAAAAAAATCCTCAATGTCGAATATAGTGTTAGTGGTGTGCTCATCCACATTCACGTTGATTATATATCTAGAAGTAACAACTTTTACCCCCTACACTTCCCTGCATTACTAAATCGACTATTCTGTGGTGCCGTAGAATGTGCCATATCAAGAGATCCCTTCATTTATAAAAAGAGTACCTTAAATTTCTTTTTCCTCCCGTTCGAGTCAGTACCTTGTCAGCTTCGAAATGTTTAGTCCTCATGTTTCACTTGTCTACAACGCTACACTCCAGAGAAATACTTTCAAAAAAGACGTCATAATGTTTAATCTTTTATTAACAATACTCTTTTTCCTAGAAATGATTTTATTGTTTCTGCGTTTTATATCGTGCCTACTTCGGCCAATATCAGTTATTTTGGTGCCTAAATAGCAAACCACATATACTACTTTTAGTGTCTATACAAATTTCTCAGTTTCTTCACAGATTGTTCTGTGTACACAGTGAACAACATCCGTTTACTTTCTTCAACCAATTTTCTGAGTCGTAGGGCCAGTGTTGCCTTGCGCGATCCTACATTTCTCCTGGCCCAAAACCGATCTTCTCTGAGGCCAGCCTTTACCAATTTTAACACTCTTCTGTACATAATTCGTGTCAGTTTTTTTTTACACATATGATTTAGTAAACTGATTGTTCGTTAATATTTGCAGCCGTCAACACATGACTCATTTGGAATTGGAATTGTTACATTCTTTTTGAAATCGAAGGTTACTTCGCCCGTCTCATGTTTCTTGCTCACAGTCTTCTGTATGTTCACGGTTTGTAGACGTGTTTTGCGCATGGTGCAGCTTCCTTAATGAATGTACTTTTCAGGAACGCTAATGTATCTGACTCAGCAGTAAGTTTCAGAATATTGCAACAATCATCCACTGGAGATATAACTTCACAATTTGCCTTACCTGTGAAACACCCCCGTTTAATTTCCTTATTGGGTTTTGCGTAATTTATCGTAGCCGCCAAACAGTTAATTATTATGATTATATGACCGTGTGCTTAATGGAAGAAAAGGCTATCGGTTTTTCTGCTGGTTTGGCTCTGAGCACTATGGGACTCAACTGCTAAGGTTATTAGTCCCCTAGAACTTAGAACTAATTAAACCTAACTAACCTAAGGACATCACAAACATCCATGCCCGAGGCAGGATTCGAACCTGCGACCGTAGCGGTCTTGCGGTTCCAGACTGCAGCGCCTTTAACCGCACGGCCACTTCGGCCGGCCTTTCTGCTGGTTTCGGGGGTATTTCAACAGAGTGCGGCTGTTCTGAGATTGAGTAGTGGACATGATCGAAAGTTTGTCTATTAATAAAGACCACAAAGGTTGCGATGTGCAAACTGATATATATTTCTTACTAACACACAAATTCTGAGGCAGTTGCTACCTACGCGTACCACGTCTAATCACAGTTATATCTTTTTATTGGTTGTTGATTTTCAGTACTTCGTCACACGCAATGCTGATGGTTAACATTCACAACAATCCTCACTGCAATCCATGGTTGTTGCTGGCCGACGCGGTTGACGCGAAACACGTAATTCGGCACTTGTCACTTTCTGATTCATATCACTCGCGAATCGGTATTAGTGAGGGTCAGCCCCACGACGATCAGGGGGACGCGCTCACTCGTCGTATTCCGGCGAATTTTACCGTTTACAACTCACTCGACCACCATTCTTGGCCGTCTCTCCAATACTACTTCTAACTCGACACTTTCTAGTACTACTCTACACTCGACAAATAGGTCTCACTGCCGCCTGCAGCACTTGACAGTCGACTCCTGTCTACTATCGACCTGGGCGTCGGATACTAGCATCTATGTTCGTGGGATCACGGATCCCTTACACCTGTCACTCTATCCGGTTCGTAAACTTAAGGGGACCACACCCTGCCTATCTAACCCATGTTAATTTAGGCAAGTATTTGACCCATTTCTGAAAAAACTACTTGATGCAGGACCTTAATATTTTTACTATATGCTACATGATGATAATAGAGTCAACTGTACTAAAATGTACTTTATGCATATTATAGTTTTTAAGAAATAATTTGTTTAATTTATTAACAAAAAATATATTTTTTTCTGCAAACAATATTCTTTTGTGAACTTCCTATTGGGGAAATATTAATGAGTGTAGTACCAGAGGTGGATTTGTATGTTATGCAGAGTCTCTGAAAATTTCATTCATTTATCTATGATAGTTTCTGATGTATGGCTCTGAGCACTATGGGACTCAACTGCTGAGGTCATAAGTCCCCTAGAACTTAGAACTACTTAAACCTAACTAACCTAAGGACAACACACACATCCATGCCCGAGGCAGGATTCGAACCTGCGACCGTAGCGGTCGCGCGGTTCCAGACTGTAGCGCCAGAACCGCTCGGCCACCAGCGGCCGGCTCTGATGTAATGGGGCATATGTACAGAAAATTTTAGTTTGCGGTAAATTGATTTTAAAGAAAAAACTTTTGAAATTTATTACTTACAGTTAATTAAAACTGTCCTGCTGCAGATGATGGCCCTTCTTTGGCCTCTAGCAGGTCTTCCAGCTTCCTTTTCACCTTCCTGGATGTTTGCCTTGCTTTCTTGGCCATATTAGATGCAGACCTGTCTGCATCGGCTATCCTCATTTTATCGCAATGTTGCAGCCCAGTTACCGTATTCTCCAGCTTTTTCAGTACCGAACACTTTGCAATATTACCACGATTGAATACAATAACAGCATCATGAACTCCTAGTTTCATCGTATGCACGCCCACAAATACAGTTTTAGGAAGGCGGTTCCAAATTATGCTGTTGAAAGAAGGTCAAGATGAGCCAAGTCTCTGAAAATATGTTTAATTGCTGTAATAACAGCAGCAGGAAGAGAATGCTGGTGGGAATAAGATTCTCCAGTTGACTGAGCCCTATTTTATTTGCCCCACGAATTTTCTCCTGATGGACACACTCCATGACATGGCTGGTCATTAGTAGAGGACTTGTGGAAGAATATGGCCCAAACATCTCTCTTCATTGCCTCCAGATTTTCTTTATTTCTCCTAATTCCCTGTCCATAGTATACCTGTAAGTTTTCTATAACAACTACTCACAATCACACTTGAACAAAACTAACCGCATGTTTAAAAGCGTGTTGTTTACAAACAGCAGAAACAAAAGATTACCGAACGTTGCATTCCAAGGAAAGCCAGCACACTCGGGAGTAAAAAAAAAAAAAAAACAAACTAACGTGGAATGTGGGGGATATAAAGATCTAAAATATATGCAGAAATGTGAGTGACAGAAAAGTGGGCGTGGCACATAAACGCACGTGGTAGGGAAATGCTCTTTAAGTGCTAGAAAAAAAAAATTCAGCAAAATCCTTTTCAGAGTACTTAAATAAAACCTTAATCTATCGAAATACACTCCTGGAAATGGAAAAAAGAACACATTGACACCGGTGTGTCAGACCCACCATACTTGCTCCGGACACTGCGAGAGGGCTGTACAAGCAATGATCACACGCACGGCACAGCGGACACACCAGGAACCGCGGTGTTGGCCGTCGAATGGCGCTAGCTGCGCAGCATTTGTGCACCGCCGCCGTCAGTGTCAGCCAGTTTGCCGTGGCATACGGAGCTCCATCGCAGTCTTTAACACTGGTAGCATGCCGCGACAGCGTGGACGTGAACCGTATGTGCAGTTGACGGACTTTGAGCGAGGGCGTATAGTGGGCATGCGGGAGGCCGGGTGGACGTACAGCCGAATTGCTCAACACGTGGGGCGTGAGGTCTCCACAGTACATCGATGTTGTCGCCAGTGGTCGGCGGAAGGTGCACGTGCCCGTCGACCTGGGACCGGACCGCAGCGACGCACGGATGCACGCCAAGACCGTAGGATCCTACGCAGTGCCGTAGGGGACCGCACCGCCACTTCCCAGCAAATTAGGGACACTGTTGCTCCTGGGGTATCGGCGAGGACCATTCGCAACCGTCTCCATGAAGCTGGGCTACGGTCCCGCACACCGTTAGGCCGTCTTCCGCTCACGCCCCAACATCGTGCAGCCCGCCTCCAGTGGTGTCGCGACAGGCGTGAATGGAGGGACGAATGGAGACGTGTCGTCTTCAGCGATGAGAGTCGCTTCTGCCTTGGTGCCAATGATGGTCGTATGCGTGTTTGGCGCCGTGCAGGTGAGCGCCACAATCAGGACTGCATACGACCGAGGCACACAGGGCCAACACCCGGCATCATGGTGTGGGGAGCGATCTCCTACACTGGCCGTACACCACTGGTGATCGTCGAGGGGACACTGAATAGTGCACGGTACATCCAAACCGTCATCGAACCCATCGTTCTACCATTCCTAGACCGGCAAGGGAACTTGCTGTTCCAACAGGACAATGCACGTCCGCACGTATCCCGTGCCACCCAACGTGCTCTAGAAGGTGTAAGTCAACTACCCTGGCCAGCAAGATCTCCGGATCTGTCCCCCATTGAGCATGTTTGGGACTGGATGAAGCGTCGTCTCACGCGGTCTGCACGTCCAGCACGAACGCTGGTCCAACTGAGGCGCCAGGTGGAAATGGCATGGCAAGCCGTTCCACAGGACTACATCCAGCATCTCTACGATCGTCTCCATGGGAGAATAGCAGCCTGCATTGCTGCGAAAGGTGGATATACACTGTACTAGTGCCGACATTGTGCATGCTCTGTTGCCTGTGTCTATGTGCCTGTGGTTCTGTCATTGTGATCATGTGATGTATCTGACCCCAGGAATGTGTCAATAAAGTTTCCCCTTCCTGGGACAATGGATTCACGGTGTTCTTATTTCAATTTCCAGGAGTGTATGATGAAAACCAAAAATCGATTTTTTTCGACCTGAACGACGGTGTCGTCCCCTTAAAAGAATGAGCTATTTTGCCCCGGTATCTGTAACAGCGAGGTACTCGCGGTAAACAGAAGTAGGTGGTTCAGCACCTCAGCCAGAGTAAACCCTCACACACTTCCCACCGTGGTGTTATATTACTGATGCTCAACAGAATCAAAAATCTCTGCGACAGCAGAGTCGAAAATCACTACTGGCAAAATATGTGGGCGGTGAACAGTACAACTTGACCCGTCTGCGTGTTTACGAGTAGTTGCTAGAAACATGGAACAATGCGCTCCTGAGTTCGTCTTGCAGATCTCACAGCGGCTGTTGGCATCAGACCGATCGACAAGCGTCCGTCAGCATCCGGTCCAATCCGCGAATAGCCCGCTGCTGCCGCTTCCCGTTGCTCTTGGCTCTCCGCCACTTATCAATGCAGAAGCCCACAGTGGCGCCGTGGTGGAGGTTAACACCAGGCACTTTCCACAGCAGCTCGGCACACAGTGGATCGGGTAGACGCACTTGTGGCACTTACATTACAATAAATGTAATTAAGTGGCATCTGATTATTTAAAAAAACCGCAATGTTTGTCACCGTACTGGGGAGAAGTTATTATCATCACATCGAAAAAACTTAGCTGCGACTGTAAAAATGGTGAACGCTTTCTGGAGAACTTGATTACACCAATCTGTATATTGCCTGTTCAGTACAATATTCTTCCTGGCTTTACGTATTATCATACATATTCTTCGATGTATAGACTGAACAATAGGGGCGAAAGACCACATCACGGTCTTACACCCTTTTTAATCTGAGCACTTCGTTCTAGGGCTTCCGCTCTTATTGTTCACTATTGATTCTTGTACATACTGTATATCACCCGTCTTTCCGTATAGCTTATATCTATTTTTCCCATAACTGTACATCTATGTCATGCTATTCAAGTATCTACATACACTATGTGATCAAAAGTATCCGGACACCCACGAAAACATACGTTTTTCATATTAGGTGCATTTCGCTACCACCTACTGCCAGGTACTCCACATCAGCGACCTCAATAGTCATTAGACATCACGAGCGAGCAAAATGGGGCGCTCCGCAGAACTCACGGACTTCGAACGTGGTCAGGTGCGTCATACGTCTGTACGCGAGATTTACACACTCCTAAACATCCCTAGGTCCACTATTTCCGATGTGATAGTGAAGTGGAAACTTGAAGGGACACGTACAGCACAAAAGCGTACGGGCCGACCACGTCTGTTGACTGACAGAGACCGCCGACCGATGAAGAGGGTCGTCATGTGTAATAGGCAGACATCTGTCCAGACCATCACACAGGAAATCCGAACTGCATCAGGATCCAATGCAAGTACTATGACAGTTAGGCGGGAGGTGAGAAAACTTGGATTTCATGGTCGAGCAGCTGCTCATAAGCCACACATCACGCCGGTAAAGGCCAAACGACGCCTCGCTTGGAGAAAGGAGCGTAAACATTGAGCGATCGAACAGTGGAAAAACGTTGTGTGGAGTGACGAATCACGGTACTCAATGTGACGATCCGACGGTAGGGTGTGGGTATGGCGAATGGCCGGTGATCGTCATCCACTAGCGCGGGTAAAATTCTGAGGCGCTGGTGTTATGGTGCGGTCGTGTTTTTAATGGAGGCTTGATGTTTTGCGTGGCACTATCACAGCACAGGCCTACATTGATGTTTTAAACACCTTCTTGCTTCCCACTGTTGAATAGCATTTCGGCGATGGCGATTGCATCTTTCAACACGATCGAGCACCTGTTCATAATGCACGGTCTTTGGCGGAGTGGTTACACGACAATAATATCCCTGTAATGGAATGAACTGCACAGAGTTGTGACCTGAATCCTATAGAATCCGTGCCAGGCCTCACCGACCGACATCGATACCTCTCGTCAGACCACTACTCCGTGAAGAATGGGCCGCCACTCCCCAGGAAACCTTCCAGCACCTGACTGAACGTATTCCTACGAGAGTGGAAGCAGTCATCAAGGCTGGGCCAAAACCATACTGAATTCCAGCATTACCGATGGAGGGCGCCAGGAACTTATGTCATTTTCAGTCAGGTGTCCGGAGACTTTTGATCACATAATGTATTATACAACGTGTACATTATGCAATAATTACTGTGTAAGTATGGATTAAACATAGTGAAGATTGAATGTAAACATTGTATTCATTACTTTGAATCGTATCATCTATCACCAGCATCCAATAAAACAATTTTCATATGATAAACATCAAAAGTCAAAGAGTAAAAGGCTTTTTCAGGCAGAACATTTTTTCTTCTAATTCACTTAATATTCTTCAAATCAATAAGTATTTTGCACTACGCAGTTTCTAAATAGCCACTGTTCTTTCCCAGGTTTCGCGCTATCTCCATTGCAAATTTCACCAAAATCGGTTCAGCAGGTTAGTCGAGAAAATGTAACAGACATAGTTACTTTCATTTTTATAATATTAGTAACTTTCAGTTACTACATCTCTTTTATTCGTCACTCGAATTTGATAAAATAAAGTCTGTACGGTGTCCCAGCCGATACTCAATTTACCTGCGAAAACCCAATGAAAATTCGTCTAGTAATTTTGCAGATTATCGTGTTCAGACAGACAGACACTGCAGTTTTACATATTTATTATTGGTATAGGTTACTTATAACCGCGATGGATGCAGAAAATAAAGATATACAGGGTGAGTCCGGAGAAAAGGTACAAGCTTTGACGTGTGGTAGCAATAGTGTTTCTGAACAAAAAACGTCAGTTGGGCATATTCCCTTTTTTGAACGGTTTCTGAGATATAACACATTTAATGTACATTGTGTTTTATTATCTGTAATTTCAAACATAGTCATTGTTTACAATGTGACACAGTACTGTAGAGGAAGTTGAGACGTACAATTTGATAGGGACATTTGTGGTCTAGTAAATCGGGAAACTACCTCTAATTGGCCTACAAAATCTACCTAAGCTACAGCGCACTCGCGTTGCGCGAGATTTTGAATATTCTCGCGCTATCTTTGCAAAAGCTATTAGTCCTAGGGAAAAAAAATAAATTGACCCTTTTTGTAGGATGTCTGACATAGTTTAATTTTGTGCTGCGGCACATTATCGTTGGAGGGAGTAGTTTCCGAATTACTCAGGAGAAAATGTACACAGCCCGCATCTCGTGGTCGTGCGGTAGCGTTCTCGCTTCCCACGCCCGGGTTCCCGGGTTCGATTCCCGGCGGGGTCAGGGATTTTCTCTGCCTCGTGATGGCTGGGTGTTGTGTGCTGTCCTTAGGTTAGTTAGGTTTAAGTAGTTCTAAGTTCTAGGGGACTCATGACCAAAGATGTTAAGTCCCATAGTGCTCAGAGCCATTTGAACCATTTTAAAATGTACACAAGTGATATTAAATTTGTTCTATCTCGGAAACCATTCATAATAAGATATATATCCGTATAAAGTTTTTTGTTCAGAATGACTAACTCAGTCATCCCTCAAAACACATTCCTTTCCTCCTGACTCACCCTGTATTACATGAGGAAAACTTCTACTTCGGAAATCATCTTGTCATCATTTGGGAGTATCTGAGACGCAATGGTTTTTTGAGCCGAGGAAAGAGGAAGAAGTCGCTAGGTGCCATGCCATGACAATGCGAGGAATTAGTCAACATTCTGGAAGCAAACCAAGCAGCGTATGTGACTGTGTTCTGTACATAAAGAGCTGAATCATTCCTGTGAAGCACAAACACGGTGCTTAGGTGGCTGAAGAAGTCATCTAGCTTGATCTTACTCATCTGCCGGCAGCGGTGGTCTAGCGGTTCTAGGCGCTCAGTCCGGAACCGCGCGACTTCTACGGTCGCAGGTTCGAATCCTGCCTCGGGCATGGATGTGTGTGATGTCCTTAGGTTAGTTAGGTTTAAGTAGTTCTAAGTTCTAGGGGACTGATGACCATAGATGTTAAGTCCCATAATGCTCAGAGCCATTTGACTCATCTGCATCATCGCTACTGCCTCGAGGCATCAGATTGACGATGCTTTAGAATGGGAGCCAGTAATAGAGGAACCCAGCGAACAAAAAGGGTGAGGGATGGGGAAGGAAATGAGCCGTATCATTTTAAATGCTGCCACGCCATCATTTGCCTGAGGTGATTGATGGGAAACCACGTAATATCTAAATCAGGGACACCAGACGTTGGATTGAACTGCCCGCCTGTCGCATGCCATTGCGGCACCTCGCTCGGTAAACATGCAGACATGCATAATAAAGATGTAGAATGTTAATCGGTGTATATGTGACAACAGGCACACCTAGTATGTTCCAAAGTACCGCGCATAATAACGGGATTTGCTGCTCGTACCTCGTGTTCTATTCGTGATAAAGAGGTAGTAGGGTCAAGTGTGTTGTATAGCCCTTGGGCTAGGGACCATTTTTATACCCAACAGAAGGATCTTGTTAGTGTCACTATCCTACAGTACAGGCTCAAAATATGAAAATTACACACTTCCTCCTGGTTAAGCAATTGCAGCAAATCGGTTAGTTCTTTTTGCATTTGATGTGGTTTACAGTGGCTTGATAAGTCTTACTGAGGTACCATTATTTCATGGACGTTTCCTCGGAAAACCCCTAAAAAAGGTTCTTTTTCTATATTTTCGCCGTCACCGGCGGACCGAAACCAAGCCGAGGATTTGAAGACGTCTATGCACAGCAGGTGGCTGAAATTTTTCGCTATATTCCTAATGACCCGATCTCGAACAACCCTGAAAATTTTCACGCAGCAAAGTGATCAAATTTTAACGCTATATTCTCTAGACAATGTGCTAAAGAGCCATCTCTCCGTTTTCAAAATTCTTGATTGGTTAACGAGAAACACCCCAAGAACTTTTTTCGGTACGGAAACGAAACCAGATATTTCGAGACAGCTATGCACAGCAAATAGCTGTAATTTTTACGGTGTATTCCTAAGATCCAGATCTCGAAGTGCCTTTAAAATTTTCTTCAGATCTTTATCGGTTTCCGAGATACAGAGGTTTAAAGTTACACTACTTGTACATGTAAAATACACTCGTTAAATCCGGTGTGAGGCGAAAACGTAGTGTATAAAGTGACGTAACACGAAGAAGTACTCGTATGTTGTAAAGTGTGTCCATCATGATCTGCGAATCCTATATTGTACTACTGAGGCACTAAAAACTTTTCTGCACTTAAAATCTGGTCTGAGGCGTAAACTTAGTTTTGTATCATTTCAATTTCACATAAGTAGGCTATCTAAATTTTTCTGACCAATGCATTTCTTTTCATATGAGGTACACGTCCTGCAGGGAACAGAAGGGAACCAGCGTAAAAATGCTCCTATCTGAGCATAGTAACTAGTAATATATTCCTATTTATCTGAAATACTCTGACTGAAAACTAGGTACCAGCTGCCTCATTATACTTCCCTCGATGCTTTAAAAATTTTCCCAAAAATTGTGGCGCGTATTCGTGGTTTTTTGTGCTGAGAGGGGAGATGACAGTGGCAGTGGCAAAGAGAAAGAAAAGTAATAAATACTGGAATATGTTGACATTGACAGTGGTTGTGGTATAGAAAAAGCGAAGGAGACAATGTCAGTGTGAGAGAAAGAGAGGGAACCAGTGGTAGAGGAACATAGTTGATAGTGACAGAACAGAGCTAGGAAAAGAGTGAAGGAGACAATGCCAGAGTGGAGGAATTAAGAGAAAGAGAAGGTGGAAGTGGTGGAGTGCCAGTGGCTGAGACAGAGCATATGACAGTGACAAAGAGGAAGAGAGAGATAGTGACAGAAGAGACAGCAGCAGTAGGAAGGAAAGAATGAGATAGTAGCAGTTAGAGAGAGAGGAAGAGAGTGACAGCGATAGTGAGAGGACACTATAGTGGTAGGACAGAACGAAGGGCACTGAGGCTGAGAGACAGGAGGGGGTGGCAGTAAGAGAGACACAATGAGTTGGGCTGAAAGAGAGAGTGAGAAAGAGCAACTGGGAAGGAATGGGTATGAGCGACTTAAAGCGATTGAGTAATAAGAGTGAATGAGTTAAAGTTAGGGGAGGAGCTTTTGGGAGTTTGCGGTGAGTCGCATGACAAAGAAAGCTCGGATGTGTTCGCATCCCAAAATGTTTGGGAAAATTTTTAAAGGTGCCGAGGAAGATAGAATGAAGCAGGCGGTATCCCACTTTTCAGTCGGAGTTCTTTAAACAGGAGCATACTCGACTTTTTTACCGCTGTTAAATTTGTTTTATTTAAAAAGCTTTAAGAATTTTCACATTAAAAAATTGGAGAATTCTTTTCAGCACATCCTGGTATAAGTAAATTTTAAACACAAGGTTCAACTAGAACAGCAAGCAGTAAAATTAATCCTGAATACCAAAACAAATTACACAAGGCCAGCACAAATAAAATTCATGAATTAAAACGGGACTCAAAAGCGATAGACAGAATTAACTTAGGCGTAGATGGACAGAAACCTGTAGCAATGTAAGTTATCCAAGTTGCAACCGGTAAACTCTTTAAATGAAATCAGGATTAACTCAAACCTAAAATACATAATACTAAGAGGCCTGCGGGACAGTGGATTGCTCTTAACGACTCGTCGTGTACTCTGCATGCTAAGAAGCTTACCAAAAAACTACAGTAAGCGCTGATGACCTGTAGCTCTGTAATCCCGCTTTGCCTCTGAATTCTGTAGCCACAAATAGGTGACCAAGTTCATCGGCCGTCTTCCACCAGATCTGGACGACGTGATCCTCGGGCATGCAAGCTAGAAGATTAGAGAATCACACAGTCGTTTAAAGTGGTTTCAGCTTTGGCTAATGCTCGTAGCGTCCGTGTACCACACGACCGACAGCACTTGTCCTTGGATGGCCATCTTGCAATTACCGGTGGTAAACGACTCGGAGCGAGCTTTGACGCATCGGCGTTAAATCGGCGCGTTAGTGGGCGCACATGTCCCCTAGCGGGGCGCCGAGGAGGCGGTTGCTTACTTGTTAGTTACACAGGCAAAAAAATTACATCGCACCTTCGATATTATAGCTAAGCACCGCATGGGTATCTACTCACATTACAAAAACTTTTCATCACGCTACGACCGTAGTACTTCAGTTTTCTGCTGTATCGCAGACTACTTTTGTTAGTGTGGAAAAATAATCTCTTCGTGTTGTACACATTCGTGCTGCAGAAAAGAAATGTCCCTGAATATTGTTGCCTTCTGTGTAAGGTGTGAGATGCAAAGGCTACAATTACTGCTATCCCAGTGAAACCAGGGGATCAAAGTACACACTCGTCTACTAGTACTCGCAAGCAATCTTACGGTGTGTAACGCACCCCTTTATAGTTCCTTTTACCTACAAAATACTGCACACTCCGTAATGCAAATGAATATTCTATGCACTAATTAGTAAAACTATATAACATGAGATGCAAAATTCTGTTATCAATATGTGCTTTATAAAAAAATTACTGTCCGGCCCCGGTAGCTGACTGGTCAGCGTGACAGACTGTCAATCCTAAGGTCCCGGGTTCGATTCCCGGCTGGGTCGGAGATTTTCTCCGCTCAGGGACTGGGTGTTGTGTTGTCCTAATCATCATCATTTCATCCCCATCGACGCACAGGTCGCCGAAGTGGCGTCAACTCGAAAGACCTGCACCAGGCGAACGGTCTACCCGACGGGAGGCCCTAGCCACACGACATTTCATTTCATTTCAAAAAAGTTACTTAAAAAAACACGAAGAAAACTGTTTTCTGCATCACAGTAACAAGAAACTGTTCTTTTGGATCATTGCTACAAAAGTCGGCAGAAGACTTTATCTTTTGCGAAATGGCTACCGCCAATTGTCAGACAGTAGACGCAGGATCGTCTTCCGCGTATGTGATCAGTCACACTAAATAAGTTGCAGACGAAAAATGATGTCAAAAATTAATTCTCAAAGTGTACAGAATATCGTGGACAGGAAGATGATTACAGGCAAAAGGACGAGGAAAGAAGTCGGAGACAACCTCTTCGAAAGAACCATTCCACTACTTGCCACTAGCTTTTTACGATTTTAGAGATTAACTCACTGAGTAAATTCTCCGATCAGTTTTATCCTAAACTAGCCAATTGCCCAGCGTTATTCCAATCTTCTACTATCCACCTCCTCCTTTCCCGTCTCTCTGATCGTCTCCTCCTTCACGCCATCTTTGTCCATCTCCTCTACTCCGTCTCCCTGTATCCATCTCCTCCTCTTCTCTTTTTCTGTTCATTTTCTCCTCCTCCTCTCTCTGTTCATCTCTTTCTCTACTATCTCTCACTCACTCATTCACTCTCTCTGCCTATCCTCTCCTCTCCGATTCTGTCTCCGTGTGGTTCTAGGCGCATCAGTCCAGAACCGCGCTGCTGCTATGGTCGCAGTTTCTAATCCTGCCTCGGGCATGGATGTGTGTGATGTCCTTAGGTTAGTTAGGTTTAAGTAGTATCTAAGTCTAAAGGAGTGATGACCTCAGATGGTAAATCCCATAGTGCTTAGAGCCATTTGAACCATACTCCCCGTTTTTCTTTCCATTTCCTCCTCTTTCCTTCTTCTATTTCTCTCCTCCTCCCCCTCTCTGTCCATTTTTCCTCTCCCTGTCTCTGGCCATACTATCCTTATCCCCATCTGTGTCCACCTCCTCCTTCTTCCTCATTGTCTGTCTACCTCCGCCTCTCCTCTCTCCACGTTACCAATCTCACCCGAAGAGGAGGCTGCTGGTTCTTACCCTCACTGTGATTATTTCCAGACAGTAACATACGTGTACCAAGTTTGGTTGAAATAGGTCCACTGGTTTAGGAGGAGATATGGAACATACATACACACCGCCATTTTCATAATATACACTCCTGGAAATGGAAAAAAGAACACATTGACACCGGTGTGTCAGACCCACCATACTTGCTCCGGACACTGCGAGAGGGCTGTACAAGCAATGATCACACGCACGGCACAGCGGACACACCAGGAACCCCGGTGTTGGCCGTCGAATGGCGCTAGCTGCGCAGCATTTGTGCACCGCCGCCGTCAGTGTCAGCCAGTTTGCCGTGGCATACGGAGCTCCATCGCAGTCTTTAACACTGGTAGCATGCCGCGACAGCGTGGACGTGAACCGTATGTGCAGTTGACGGACTTTGAGCGAGGGCGTATAGTGGGCATGCGGGAGGCCGGGTGGACGTACCGCCGAATTGCTTAACACGTGGGGCGTCAAGTCTCCACAGTACATCGATGTTGTCGCCAGTGGTCGGCGGAAGGTGCACGTGCCCGTCGACCTGGGACCGGACCGCAGCGACGCACGGATGCACGCCAAGACCGTAGGATCCTACGCAGTGCCGTAGGGGACCGCACCGCCACTTCCCAGCAAATTAGGGACACTGTTGCTCCTGGGGTATCGGCGAGGACCATTCGCAACCGTCTCCATGAAGCTGGGCTACGGTCCCGCACACCGTTAGGCCGTCTTCCGCTCACGCCCCAACATCGTGCAGCCCGCCTCCAGTGGTGTCGCGACAGGCGTGAATGG